>NC_079422.1:14279298-14409298 GCF_026213295.1 Gadus chalcogrammus
GTTTGCGCTCAGTCAGGGTTCTTTTGTGTGCCAGCTGCTTCCAAGGCTGGTCAACATTTATTTATGATTCCAGGCTGTTAATGAATGGCATTTATTTTCTTTGTTAAATGGACATAGAATGCATCGCAAATTTTTGATATGTGCTCAGTCAATAAAGACAGAGTGTAAACCGGCTAATCGCTTTCAGATTTTGTCCCATGTTTTTTCGAAAACAGATCACAGATCCGAACCCTTTCATGAATATATCCTTTAAGACTCTCGGGTTTCAAACTCTGCTGCAGGCTTGTTATTCGCTGGTCTCAACATTTGGATGATATGGCGTCGAAGTAATGCGGGACAAAAAAAGTTGTCTGTGGAAGTAAAAATAAATAAATGAAGATGTTTAAAAAAAGACCTGCGTTAAGAACAGCGTAAGAACATTCTCCAACGCTCAGGGGGTAATGGATAGAGACAGTTCAAAGTTGTGCTGGTGCTATTACTGCCAAATTTGTCCCCATCATCTTCTGGTTTTCTACAAGACATGGGAATGGGAAGCAGATGAGCCGCTGTCCCTGCTGGCCATTCTGACCCACAATGCAACGGTGCAACAGCCGTGCCCGTTGGGTAACCCCTGCTTGCAGTCTTCTGGATGAAATAAACATGTGTGTGTTGTCCTCACTGCAGTGTAGCAACTGCAGCTATACAACTAGTTAAACTCTTCCTTATAAATGAAGACGTGAGTCGTAGTAAGCTTTAGTTGCTCTTTACTGTGGCTCTTTCTCTCATTGTACAAGGTCAGAGTGAAAACTGTAACAAGACAAATACGAAAATTACCATTTAGCTCTGTAACAGGTGCTTTCCACATGTAAATAAATGTAAATAAAACGTTTTTAGCCACAAATATATCACATGCATTTTTCATGTAAATAGTACTTTCTAACATTAACTTATGAATGTAATTATGAAATTATGAACTTACGACGTTGCCTCTGTGATGTTTACAGTGATACAATCATGCGGTTGAACACAGAAATGTAGCTATGCAAATTCGGTTACCCTCCTTCCTCAGACTACTAAACCAAAACAAACCTATGACCTGGGAACATTAGGGTGAAAACTGCCCTTCAAAATAATAGCTCTTTCAAAACAAAATCCATTCAGATTTATGCGTGAAAGGCAACACACTCCCCGTCTGACCTCTGTGAGGTCATTAATTGACCCCAATGGACTACATGAGTCTCTGAACATCAGTCTTTAGTTAGAAGTAAGACAGTTCTGAGACTGGTCTGAAGAAAGTTTTTGAATGTCCCTGATTTGTTGTCCTCAATCCCACCTTTCTCACCCCTCCGTCTTCCCCAGGGAAATCCTTCGCAACTGCAGCACAGTCTTCAGATGGAAAGGCTTCCAGGACTGTCTGGCTGTTGGAGGCAAACTTGTGGAGCCTGAGGTTTGACTCAGCCAGTGACATCTGTGTTCTGCTCAACAAGCTGATGGCTTCAGCATCAGACGACGCAGAACGAAGGCCGTCGTCCACATAGAAGTGGCGTTTAACGAAGTTGACTGTGTCGGACCCATGTTCTCGTGCACCCTCTCTAATTGCTCTCCTGAGTCCGTAGATGGCTACAGCTGGGGACGGACTGTTGCCAAAAACATGAACTTTCATTCTGTAGTCTATGATTTCTTTTGTCACGTCATTGTCCCGGTACCACAGGAATCTCAGATAATTTCTGTGGTCCTCCTGCACCAAAAAGCAGTGAAACAACTGCTGTAGGCCTGCCAAGATGGCAACCTTTTCCTTATTGAACCGCATCAGAACTCCGAGGAGAGAATTGTTGAGGTCGAGGCCTGTAAGCAAAACATCATTGAGTGAAACACCTAAGTGTTTGGCACTACAGTCAAACACCACCCTGATTTAGCCTGTTTTTTTAGGGTGGTACACTCCAAAGGTTGGCAGGTACCAGCATTCTTTGTGCTCTTCTAGTACTGGAGCGACCTCTGCATGGTCGTTCTCTAATATTTTCCCCATGAAAGCAACGGATTGCTGTTGCATCTTTTTCAAGCTTTGTTGGAGTGATGCAAAGCATCTGACTGCTTGTTCTCGATTGTTAGACAAGCGTTGTCTGGGATGCTTGAATGGGAGTGGAGCCACCAAGCTGTTTGATTCATTTCTGTAGACCTCTTTGTCCATTAGTTTCAAGAAGAAGATGCTATCTTCAGTAGAAGATGCTAGCTTGTTGTCATGTTCGGTGTGACTGAAAACTGTTTGGCCCAATGTTTCTTCCACGGACTTGCTAGTCTCTGAAATCCTGTCTCTCATTTCTTTTTCTTGGTGAACCTTTTCTTTGATGTGCAAGAAGTTTGTACAGGGTTCGATTAGGGAGGGCCGGCCGTTGTCAAGCACGGTTGTCTTAAAGGTGTTGACTGTTGGTATATGCGCTTTCCCCAAGCAGACTTCTCCAACCAGCACCTATCCTAGGTCCAAGCGTTGGGCAAAGGGGGCATTGTGGGGGCCATTGACTTGTTCCCTAACTTTGTGCACTCTTATTATGTCTCTACCAAGCAACAGGAGGATCTCAGCAGTTGGGTCGACCTCTGGGATGTGCTCTGCTACCTTGACAAGATGTGGATGATGACAAGCTGCATTTGGGGTTGGGATTTCATAGCGGTTGTCAAGTATGTCGTTGCACTCGATGAGTGATGGGAGAGGGATCGTGGCCTTTCCGTCGAGTGACTCGACCACGACGTCTTCAGCCCTGCGCCCAGATGTTTCCACAACACCAGAGCCTGTCTTCAGATAGTAAGAGTATGGTTTGCACTCAATGTTAAGCAGCTCAAAAAAGCTGGACCTTGCTAGCGAACGGTTGCTTTGGTCATCGAGGATGACGTAGGCCTTGATAGCTTTGTCTGGTTGACCTTTAGGATATAGCTTCACAAGACAAATCTTGGAACATGACCAGCCAACATTTCCTGTGCCACAGACCTCTGTGCAGTTTGAGTTAACAACAGCTTTAATGGTGCTGCTCTCTTCCTCCTCCCCGCCGTTGTGTGGTGGAGTTGAATGGGCATTGACTTGAGGTGCAGGTCAAGGGTGCATGGTAGAGTCGTGATAGGTGCTATCACACTCCAAACACTTAACTGCATTCGTCCTTAGCAAGGTGAGTAGTTGAGCCACAGCACTTAAAGCAGATTCCTTTTTCTTTGAGAAAGGCCTTTCATTCCTCCAGCTTCATTGGTCTGAAGGCTTTGCAGCGTTTGAGAGGATGTGGCTTGCCATGTATTGGACAGCTTTTGTTCAGGTCGCTGACTTCTTTGTTTATGCTTAGGCTTGTTGGGGCGATGTCCGTCTTGTGGACTGAAATTGGGTACTTTGTGCCTTTAAAGAAGGTTTTTTCAGACTTTGCAGGCGAGCCACTAGTACTTGGGATAGCAAAGCTAGGGTCATTCCTTTTACGAGCTTCGCTGCACACAAACTTGCTGAAGAACTCAAATGGTGGATATCTTCCTCTATTTTCTTCCTTGTGTTTTGAACCAACCGAAATCGATTTTTCTTGAAGCCCATAGGGCAGTTTCCCAACTATGGGTTCAATGCCAAGTGCGGTATCCAGGTAGGAGAGAGCTGGGAGGTAGCCATCCTCCTTAGCGCACTGCACTTCCATTAACAAGTCTGCTAGTTCCCGTAGCTTTGTCTGTTCTTTTGCTGAGACTCTTGGGAAATTATCGAGCCGGTCGAAAAGAGCTTTTTCAATTTTTCAGGTGCTGCATAACATTCCTGGAGGCGTTCCCAGGCCTTTGTGAGTGCTATGACTGGGTTTGTTACACTGACCGTAGACGTTTGACGTGGTTTCGGGATTCTTTACCAAGCCATTTTGTCATTAAGTCCAAATCCTCAGTGTGAGGCCTAGCCCTTGAGTGGCGCTGATGTATGACGACTGCCAAGCACGATAATGTTCAGGCTGATCGTCAAACTGATATAAACTTGAACTCACCAGGTCCCGTCGAGCCAAATACTGCACCAGGTGTTCGGCCGTGGGTCCAGTGTAGGGAGCTGTCGGTGCTCTCTGGGGATAGAAGGGCTGTGCTGACCTGTTCGAGTCGGTGCGGCTCTACTTTGAGCCTCTCTGTTGGTCAGATTCTCCATGCGGAGCCTGGTTTTCTATCTTAACCCCTGGTGGGACATATAGATCAGGAGGCTGACATGTTGGCTGGGTAGCTTTAAGGGCTGGCTGAGCTGGGGGGTCGGTAGAAGGATGGCCTTTATATGAGTGCGGGTCGAAGTGAGACCTAATGTATTCTTCTGTCCGTCCCATTTTATCCTCTTCTGATGGGCCTACTTCCTCTACCAGCTTATAATTTTCCACACCGTCTGCTGCCTCTCTGCGAATGGTGAGCGCTTCTAGCTCAGCGTCTTTCTTTGCCTTTTCCAGCTGATATGTAGCTTCTCTGTCAGCCTTTTCTTTCTGGTGCTCTACCTCCTCAGCAGCCCTCTCTATTTTAGCTTTGGCTTCTAGTTCAGCGAATGCAAGATGTGTTCTAGCTGCCTCTGCTTTAGCTCGTGCACGTATTAATGAGCTACTTGATTCCGTGGATGACCGTGAACTTCTTTTACTGGCCACCGAAATCTTGTCGCTTTGTTTAGCTTCCATCTTACCACGATGTACAACGCCAGCTTTTTAACGTCTTTTCACTGTGTTGTCCTCACTGCAGTGTAGCAACTGCAGCTATACAACTAGTTAAACTCTTCCTTATAAATGAAGACATGAGTCGTAGTAAGCTTTAGTTGCTCTTTACTGTGGCTTTTTCTCTCTTTGTACAAGGTCAGAGTGAAAACTGTAACAAGACAAATACGAAAATTACCATTTATCTCTGTAACAGGTGCTTTCCACATGTAAATAAATGTAAATACAATTTTTTTAGCCACAAATATATCACATGCATTTTTCATGTAAATAGTACTTTCTAACATTAACTTATGAATGTAATTATGAAATGATCAACTTACGACCTTGCCTCTGTGACGTTTACATTGATAAAATCATGCGGTTGAACACAGAAATGTAGCTATGCAAATTCGGTTAGCCTCCTCAGACTACTAATCCAAAACAAACCTATGACCCGGGAACATTAGGGGGAAAACTGCCCTTCAAAATAAGAGCTCTTTCAAAACAAAAGTCCATTCAGATTTATGCGTGAAAGGCAACACAATGTGCTTTACTCCCGGGTTTTCAAATCACAATAAGGAAACATGATTTTTTTTAGGAATTATCCATGCTAGTTCATGAACAAAATGAAATTAAACGTGGCTCATTTTAGGGCTTGTACATCTTAGACTACACATGCAATGACCACCTCCATTTTGACGGCAGAAGAGCATTGTATTGTTAGTTATTGTGTTGGAAGTAATCATTTTTAGGTCATTGTTGTGAGAGGATTTTTTATTATGGGGAGATGTTGTGTGATTGAAACTGCCGCGGTGTTTCTCTTGCCAAAAAGGTTTTCATGAACCTAGATTACTGTATATACACAGTATGTTGATTTACAATTTTTACAATACCACAACTCCTTTGATTCCCCTCAATATGAAGGATGTACAAGCCCTATAATCAGCTCGTTATGACCAAAAAGAAAGGAATCAATTGTGTGCATGGGAGCACTCGTGATATCAAACAGGCTGAAGAACACTCAGAGTAAAACAGTGTATCTACATCAGGCTTCCACAAATCAAACAGCTATAAACATTCTGGCGGCCCCAGCGCTCCAGTGTCGCAAAGAGCTAAACAAGATGCTGAGGCTGCAGCAACTCTTTCCAGATGGTCCCCATGCATTACAGCACAGAGAATCTCTTCCTCGGCTCACAACAAAGGTCCAGAGACGGAGGGTCAGAGAGAGAGAGAGAGAGAGAGAGCAAGAGTAGAGAAAACACATCTTAAGTATATTTGTTTGCGTTGCGTATATACAAACCCTTACCATAGTCCACAAGAACCCTTGTAGCAAATGATGTGTTTGCACCAGTGTGTGTTGTTTGTTTGTGTGTGTGTGTGTGTGCTGTCTGTGTGTGTGTTGCCCACTTTTTCCCTTTCTATATCCTGATTGATAACAACAGCTTAGCAGTAGGATGAGACAAGGCTGCACCTGCTCTGCATGGAGGCAGTGTGGGGATGGAGGGGAGGGGGGGCTAGGGTGCAAAGGTCATACTGACCTCCTGTCATAATCCCTCGCTAATGCCGGCTTCTTACTGTCTTTCATTAATTAAATCATTCATTCATTATTTTTTTCTCTCTTTCCTACTGTATTCCTTTCTATCCCATACTCTCATCCCCAAAGATTGGTGTCTATTTGCTAGTGTTTCCCCCACACCGCTCATTGTTTTTCTTGCCATGTTCCAAGATCCGTTCCATCCGCCTTCATCTATGACTCGCAAGGAGGGTGGAAAAGAGCAAAGACACCGACAGAGTACGTTCTGTGTACCGTGCCATGGTATTCTAGCCTTGAACACCCAGAGCACAGTGAGGCACTACCTCATGGTCGCGCCATGATGCCTGACGGGGGCTTGTGGCCATGAAATATCAACTAAACCCTGAGGGACTTCATGGAGTAACCCTGTGTGATATGGCAGGGTGTGTTTGTTTGTTTGTTGTTTCCAGGGTGGCTGGGGTGTATATGTGTGTGTTTCTGATTGGTTTGCATGCATGCATGTGTGTGTGTGTGTGTGTGTGTGCGTGTGCGTGTGTGTGAGAGTGTGTGTGCGTGTGTGCAATACAATACAAACTAGATAATGTGCTCACTAGAGCAGAGACCTCCGCCCACGGAATGAGCTTCCTAGAATTGGGCCAGGCTCGGAGGGAGTCCATTGGATGCTCTGAGCTGAGTCCGATGACACCCTACAATGCACCATTTAGAGATCCCCAAGTAAGCAGGATGTGGGCGGGGCCGGGGGACGTCACCCACTCATCATCAGGAACCCTTGACAAACCTTTCAGGATCATTCTGTGTCCCGTATCGTGACTCTACAGGAAGTTATGCACCTTTTCTGACAAGTTAATAACTTCTTCCTTGGCCCGTAGTCAAGCTGTCCATCAAGTTTGGTAGACACAGGTAACATAATCTCCTTGTGAAGGTAACAATACAATGCAGCCAGTGTTTCCTACGTAGTAAAACAGAGGCAAAGGAAAAAGGAGGGCGGGTTATGGAGCGGCTACAGCAACTCTAGGGTTGCCGGTCCTATTCCCCCTCGCTGAGAATTGAAGTGCCAGTGAGCAAGGCAGCCAACCCTACCAGCTTCCGGGCTGGTGGCTGCCTTGCATGGCTGAGGCTGTGAGAATATGTGTGAGAGAATGCGTGCTTGAGTGTGTGATGGTTTTGGGACGTCGTACAGCACTGTGCACCAATGTGGCCACTTAGATAAAATATCTGTTATTATGACATTGTGCTTCCTCAATAAAAGACAGCATTATGTGGATCCTGCCAGAAATGCAAACGATAATGTTCATGAAGCAAAAACAAAACGGGGGCGCAGAGGAGGTCAGCAAACAAAACATCTGGCGGAGCGAGTTTTAAGACAAAATAGTTAATCGTTTCAGAACATGTCGGTCCCAAGAGCACATGTTTTACTGCAGCAACGGCGAGCATGTTGCTTATCAATACCGCCAAGCCAACATTGTGTCAGGAAAGGGAGAGAATCATTGGGTGAGTGGTGTGTTTCGTGTGCGTCCAGCGCGTCAATTCAGGCCTTTGATGCACAGCTGTGGCCGGGGTTTGTGACGGGAGGGTTGTGTTCCGTCTATTTGAGGGGGAGCTCATTGCTTGGGAACAGTTCACTCTACTGTCAGACACACGGTTCGCCGTCTATATGAGGGGGAGCTCACTGTATGGGAAAGTTCACTTTACTGTCAGACACACGGTTCGCCCGATCCGCACTAAAGCATGCTAAACCAATTCCAACCGTCTATCTGGAAGGGTTTACTGACCGCCACGTTCATCAGCAAACATGCACACAGGCCATGTCAAACATTTATGTTGAACATGCACTTTTTATCTAAGGCACATTCCCCCCTCCCAAATTTAAAAATAGCTTCCTAGTGTACAGATATGCACGTCAAACAAATTGGTAGAGGCAGAATGTTTAGAACGCTATGCTATCCTGAGATGGCTACATCCTGGGCTGTTTTCACATGTCAGAGGGCCTAGCGCGAAAGCCCATGAAACCGGCTTCGTAGAAGTAGTTGAATGAAGACATTTACAGTGAGTTGGAATATGTAAGACCAGATTCGAACACCGTGTGTGTGTGCGTGTGTGTGTGTGTGTGTGTGTGTGTGTGTGTGTGTGTGTGTGTGTGTGTGTGTGTGTGTGTGCTTGTTGTAAGAGGTATGGGATTCTAATATGTGCCTTCACTGTCAGTAAATGTTTAACAGGTGTCTTGTGAAGTGTGCTTGAAGCTCCTCCAGAGTAATTATACATCAGTCAGAACTAACCACTGGTCTCCCTGAAAGAGAGGAACTGGAAGGTGAGCGCCAGAGTAAGCCCGACCTGCCAACAAATTAATTGACCACAACATCTGTCTGTCTGTGTGTGTGTGTGTGTGTGTGTGTGTGTGTGTGTGTGCGTGCGTGTGTGTTTGTGCGTGTGTGCATATGTGTGTTTGTATGTGTGAGTGTGTCTGTGTGTGCGTTCAAGTGCGGTGTGTGTGTGTGTGTGTAGGTGTGTGTGTGTGTGTGTGTGTTTGTGATTCAGCATGTGTGGCAGTGAGCGACTTTTCCAAAGTGAAGTTTAAGTGAACAGTGCTGTACCTTGCAACATGGGATATCAACACCATACGACACCAGATTCCACACAGATGTCAGTGGTATGTATGGGCGCAGTGGTGCAGCGCCCTGTTATTCCATCACTGTGAATACAAAGCACAGTGTTTGGCATGGACTCATGGAGCATAGTTGAGTTTCTCCTCTCTCTCTCTTTCCTTCCCTCCTCCAGCGCTCTTCCAATACAGAGTTGACATATCGGATTCGCTGAACCCATTTCAATTCTCCACGTCTGCCAGGCGACGATGACATGAATCGAAAACCCTAGCGTTTCTGCCGGGTCGTTTCTGATTCAGGTCAGCATTCGCCTGAGGCCTCACATCTGGCCCGTTCTGAACATGAATTTCTCCATTGTTCATGGATGAGTTTATTTTAGTCCTGCTTGTTTTCCCTTGACATCTCGTCAGGTCGAAGCCTATGACTAGTGGTACTGGTAGTTGAACTCCTGGCAGTAGAAGTAGCCGGTCTGATAGATTTGTCACAAGCATCAATAGTGCACGCATGCACACAAATAAACACGTACTGCAGGTACACACACATCCAAAAGCATTTGCATGTTCCTGATGCTGGACCCGGATGTCAGAATGTACTAATGGGAACAACCGGTACAACATCCAACCTCATTCTAAAACATTGGGATGTGTGTCTGAAGTTGGACACGGTCGTCAGCGATAAACAAGACGCTGCCTCTGCGAAGACAGCTTAATTGTGCGATCAGTCCCCGCCTGCACGGGAGGAAATGCCCGTGGGCAGGGAGGGAGAACCTGGCCAACTCAACGCTTTGTGTTGCAGCTCCAGGGGCCCAACACGAGCAGATGGCCAGGGGCCAGGAGTGGATGAACGAAGCCTCAGTGGGAAGTGTTTACGGGGAAGGAGTCTCACAAACTATACTATAGGTTAATATCTAAAGTCTCATGGTTCATACCTTCATGGCAGACGCGGTCAAATCTGGGTAAACAGTGTGTTTCACTTACTTTCGCTTCATATTTGGTTTGACCAATCATATTGCTGGAGGCGTCGATCTGTAAGCAATTGGCAAACACAAACTTGGCAAACAGTTGTTAGTGTTAAAGACAGTGTCTGTCAAGGTTCCAAATCAACTGGCTACCTTAGAAATATCCTTATTAAAACCCCCTTCTGAAAGTTTCATCCACTCAAATTGTTCTGTTTGGTAGAACATCTCTGTAACATAACAGACGATCTGCTGTAAGATAGCAGGGCTGCTGGATCAGAAGCTGGGCCATGACACAGAAACACTGCTGGCTCCCAGATGAGTTGTGCTGGAGTTGTGCCAGTGTGGGCCCAGAGGCCCGAGCAGGACCCCCTGCTACCTGGACCCCTGCCACACACTTCCGTGTTTCATGCCGTTTTTTCTTTTTTTTCCACCACACCATAAAAAAAACAACGCGCCTCAAGTGACATGGAGGCAGATGCGAATGATCATATCATTACGGCGGAATGCCGACCGCGGTGCTGAGGGGCTAGGACGTGTGCGGTCTCCCGCCGGCTGGGCGTGTTGTCGATAAGAGCGCCCAGCGGTGTTCTCCACAGTGCCGTACCCGCAGCCTTCACCGCCCTCGCCGCCGTTTGATGGATGCATATAGATAGACGCTCGCACACACACACGCACGCACGCACGCACGCACGCACGCACACACACACACACACACACACACACACACACACACACACACACAGACACACACACACACACACACACACACACACACACACACACACACACACATGGGCCCTAAGAGCAGCCAGGGCAACCTTGGTTCTGATATACAGAATAAGGTTTGAGCGGCAGTTTTGATTGAATTGGGGGTCCCAGGCCGCAAGTGGCAGAATGGGAGCGGAGGGGGTCGTGGGAGGGCCGACATGGAACTTAAATACATTTTTGTTTAGTTGAATTGATTTGATCATATTTCACTGATGCAGTTCCGATGCAGCAAGCTTAAAAATAATACTAATTATATACAATAAAAAAAATGATATATTTGTATATGTATTGTGGTCTGAAACGGGCGTGGCTTGCTGTCAGTTGCCAAAAGGGGGAAGGGCAGCTCAATCGCAGCGAACGACACAGCTGTGGGTGGCGAGCGTAATGAGTAACTGACTATATATACTCATGTCTGTTCTGCTTCCCCCGACTGGGAGACTGGGGTCGGTGTGCTTTATGAGTGGATGACCTTATATACTCATGTCTGTTCTGCTCTACCCCATGGGGAGACTGGGTCCGGAGTCACAAGCAGTCTGTGTATCATCTGCATTATCTATACATACATGTTTCTTTCTGCTGTTAAACGTTCTCTCGTTCTATAAACGAGCCAACATTCCTTTCCAGTATGTTTAATTTGATAATTAGTATGTTTGAAGACTGAAAATGTTAAAATACTGTTTAAAGGATCCAAATACATACAGGGAATGTTTCTTATCCTTGTTGATATAGTGATGGTCGTGAGAATATTTTGGTTGGCCTGGGATGGGGTCCCGGCATGAACAATAACACAGAACCTTTGTGTTTAGGTTCTGCTATTGCTATAGGGAAGACAGTATTTCTTTCTATTGCAAAATCTATGGCGCATTATTGAACATACTTCGAGAGAGAGGTTTGCATTCAACGTGTTTATCTCACTGCTCTGTCGACTTTGGCTGCCGTCATGCATGGTTTTCCCTTTGGGTTTTAACAAAGTGTTGTCTTATCTTAATGCGATGGAAGGAGAATATTGACTGGGCCGAGAGCAGGGAAGGGCGAGGCTCTCTGGGGTAAAGGGGTTGAAGGTAGTGTTGGGGTGGGGAGGGCTGGTGAATGGGACAAAATCAGCTGAGTGGCAGACATGGATATCAATGGAGGGCCACCTGGAGGGGGGAGGGAGGGAGGGAGGGAGGGAGGGAGGGAGAGAGGGAGAGAGCGACAGAGGGAGAGAGCAACAGAGAGAGAGGGAGAGAGGGTGAGAGAGAGAGGGAGAGGGAGAGAGAGGGAGAGGGAGAGAGCGAGAGAGGGAGAAAGAGGGAGAAAGAGGGAGAGAGGGATATAGCAAGAGGGAGAGAGAGAGAGAGATAGAGAGATAGAGAGAGAGAGAGAGAGAGAGAGAGAGAGAGAGAGAGAGAGAGGGAGAGAGGGAGAGAAAGAGAGAAAAAGAGAGAGGGAGAGAGGGAGAGACGTGTCCTGTCTGTGGACGCATCGCTCACCGCACCACACACCATGCAAACGCACGCACACACACTCACACACACATGGGGCCAGGCTAAATACACATTACTCGAACAGTGTGTGTGCGTGTATGTGAGAGATGGGAAAAAGGCTTGTGGTGTACAGATGGCACCCACATCTCTCTGGAGAACGTGTCTGCTAAAAGCCAATATAAAGGGAGAACAAATGGATCTGGAGGGTGGTGCGAAGAGTCACCCCGAGTACAGTCCTAATAATGCAACACTTGTGTTGATTCACTAACCACTGCATAGTACTACAAATCCCATCCCACGTCTTCATGATATCACACAATGGTGGGTGACCGGAGAGACTTGCATGCAGTCAGTTTGAAAGGCGACGGGCGACAATGCTACGATTGTGGGAATTGTGTTTCCAGTCTAGAGTGTCTCCCTGCCCGGCCCAGCTCTGTTCTAGCCCTCCTGGCACCAGGAACAGGAACGAGTGGTTTGGATAAGAAAATGGTGTTGAATAGATGGATGTCTGTTGAAAAGTATAGTGTGAGCCCAGACGAGCACACCACGTCCAGTTTCCAGTTTTAGTTTTTATGATTTTGAATAAGGACTGTTCTGGTGATTAATGATGAATGGTGAGCAGCAGTAGAATGGTGCTACGCGCCAAACAACCTCCCCGGGCCAAACACTTTTTGAAGAGGATCCTGGGTTCGTCTGTTTTTTAACGATCGCCACCATTTATCAATTCCATCGCTCACTGAAGCCTGGCTCGGAGAACACCAGTCCGCAGGCCCCATGACCCGACTTACTGCTTTTAATTTCTGTTGGGAGAACAAAGGCCAACAGAGGCCAAGAAATGAAGAGCAAACGCAGGCAAGCTACTCAGTCTCAGCACATAAAAGCAAAGTGATTGATTTGGTGGTTGATCGGCCATAAGAAAGCCCCCTCCTTTTGTCCCTCTCGCTCTGAATCGCTCTTCCTATGGCGTCCCTGCTGATTGCACGCCAGAGATCCGGCGTAGGCCTATTACCACGCCTGATGTGCCAAATGTCATGACCTTGTGTGTAATGTGGGCTGACTACGTGTGTGTTTGTGTTTGTTTGTGTGTGCATGCAAGCATTGTCTTGCATGCAAACGCATTGCTTGAGTTGGGAGATAAGATACTGTTCTCCATCTTATCTCACAGCGACAGCAACACAGACAAAATACAAATCAACCCTTGAACAGCATCTGTGTGCATGCATGTGTGTGGATGTTTGTGGGTGTGGACGTGCATGTGGGTGTGTGTGCGTATTTATGTTGATTTGCATGCATGTGTGTGTGAGTGTGTGTGTCTGTGCGTGCATGCATGTGGGTGTGTTTGTCTGTGTGTTTGCGCATCCGTACTTACATTAATGTTTGTGTGCATGTGCGTATGTATATGCATGTATGTGTGTGCGAACATGCATGTGTACATTTAAGTGTGTGTGTGTGTGTGTGTGTGTATATGCATCTGTGTGAATGTGTATATGCACCTGTGTGTGTGTGTGTGTAGGGAGATAGACAGCAGGTGGGAGGCATGTGTCCACTTCATTACCCAAAAGTTTGTCAGACGTTGTGAACTTTGACCTTTGTCCCAGAGTAAATCTGTCTAAAACCATCCACCTTCATGCACAGACAATGAAGGTTAAAGTTGGCTGCATAATCAGCGTGGACATCAGAGGGAAGCAGGCATGTCTGTTTTACTGCATGCAGCCCAGGCGGAACTCATCTCAACACAAACAAATCAGTGTGGAGGATAGGAAGCAGTGATCATTTGTCGGCCCAGAATCAATGTGGTTCCAGAGATTTGATCACATCCGCCCAATCAATAGAATATGCAGACCTTGGACCAAACGTGAAAGCGGAAGCCATCTGAATTGTTTTATAGAGACAATGTTTTCAGGAAAATAAAACATGTTGAAAGATTGTGAAGTTACATGGTCAAATATACCATACAATATATATACTGTATATATATATATATAGTAAAATATGTTTTCGATGAAAATCTTGGAGCAGGAATGGTGTTCTCATCTGATTTCACTCACATGCTATCCATATGTCGGGTAGCATGTTAGTTCACATTTTGTAAAAACACAGGCTGTAGCAGTTTTTCAATCTGCACCCAAACCACCAAACTTTCAGAAAACATTCAGAAAACCAGTCCCCGATTCTCCTTGCTAACGGTCATCGGGTTTATTGGCGACAAACAAAAGAATTAGCTCCCTTAAAACAGCCTTCTCTTTCATATTTCTCTCCCTCCATTCAGTATTATGTTAGCCTGCTATTGTGTACTCGCCATCACTCTCTCTCTCTCCCTTTCTTTATTTGTTACCGTGGATATGTTTTCTTATTCTTCACAGGCTGGCCCTCTGACTTTGATTAGACCTGTGGAGATCAGGCAGAGGCGACAGATAATCAGCCCAGAGTATTATGACTCTGCTGAGCTTGGCTTAACCACTCACCAGGGCTCTGGACACATCAGGGGACATGTGGCGACCACACACTCTGACACTCTGCTCCCAGACGTGCTTTCCACTGGACACAACATCTTCAGATGTGCTCCCTTAAGCCGAAAGTGTACATTGTGCGATTTTATATATATATATATATATATTTGGTTCGTATTTGTAGCGTGACCCCAAAAAACAAGCAGAATCAAAGCTTTTTTAAAGGAGCATAGCGCACGAAGAGCAAATGTTGAAAGGGATGTCTTTTTTTTCCCTTGGTGTAGAACTACAGTCTGCAGTTTTATCCAAGATTGGCTGCCAACCTCAAAGAAGTCTGGACACCTTGAACATCCCCCCCTTCCTTTTGGGCGTTTGTTTTCCCTAAATAGAATCCATGGCCATATGTGATGTCATAGCATCCAGACCTGCGTCAAACTCTCAGTCCCTGTTATCGCGTTATACCTCGGAACGTGTCACACACGTGTGTGTGTCCACACACAGTGACTCATCTTTCCGGGGCTCTTTATCTCTAATAGACTGTAAAGCAGGCTCCGGGCGGCCAAGACCGGGTCTCTATTTTTCCTACACTCCTTTTTCTGTGAGGTAAGTGCTTCCATTAGTGGATCCATTGGATCACTGATCAAAAGCCCCCTCACCCCCTCCCTGAATCCAGTGTGTACAAATCATCTGCAAAACTGGGGTGGGAAAAAAACAAGTTGCAATACGACGGTGTCTCGTATCCATTCCTTTCCCTCAAGGATGGGGGAGTGAAGGGAGTGAGGGGGAGGAAGGGAGGTGGGGGGGGGGGGGAGGGTTGCTGTTGTTGTGGTTCAGCCCTCTTATCTGGTTCAGCTAGATACCACGCTGGGCCCGACAGTCCAACATGGTCCCCTGAAAACAGTGGCGTGGAGATTGAAAGTACTGGCAGTAATAACGTAATAACTCACATGGCGAGGGGGACGAAGCCTGCATCCCACATGAAGGAGCAGCTCTGGAATATTAAAACCTGATAATAGTAGGAGTACCCTTAGCAAGAGTTTTCTGCGCATCTTCAGCTGGATGTGGGCTTTCGGTAAACAACCTAACCTAGTCTAAAAACGTTTAAATACAATCAACATATGTACACTTACGTTTCCAAACCAAACAACATGGAAGGGGTTCTATTAGGGTACTTTGCTGCTTCATCAGTTGCCATCGGTGAGCTGGTGCAGAGTAAGGTTTATATATCTATTGGGTTATATGGGGCTCCAGTGGAAGAGAGCGAACCCATTTTAGGAGGATTGTGAGCGGAAGGACACGACAGCTGGGAGAGGGAGAGAAGAAGTTTGACAGATCATTTGAGAAACGCCTTTTTATCGGGGTTCATCAATTCAGAACGAGCCGATAATTAGAATCATGCATCAACCCCATATGTTGGTAGTTCATTTGATCATCCTCGTCGCTGCCTAATCCCTTTTCAGGCAAACACAAACACATTGACACCATAAATACTTTTTATATCCCACTATGGGAAAATAACTTCCTCCATTTACCGTCTGCGCTTTAAACACATAAAGGGGGGCACTTGTTACTCGTCATTCGTGACGTTGAAGCAATCGGTAAACACAGCACCCCCACTGACAGGGCTGCAGGGTCAAAGGTCGTACGGACCGGCCAGAGATGGCCACCTATGACGTCTGTTTATCCACATGAGTCACCGCCAGAGGCCTTATTATCATGGGAAGAGGAAGAGCCGCAGGCCCCCACCCCCTCCCTCCCTCCCTGTGTGCACCAGGAATACATCTTGACTGCAGTGCAGGTTGATCATATAGCTGTCCTGCCTCGCCTTGCCTAGGTCCCAGGTTTATTATTATTCCAATATTGACAATAACACACACTCGGGATAATGCCACGTTTATACCCCCGCTTGACGTATCAAGGGCCAAACACACACACACACACACACACACACACACACACACACACACACACACACACACACACACACACACACACACACACACACACACACACACACACACACACACGACACATGTGTATCGGTTCACATACATAAAGCTAAGATCATAGGGTAACATTCTTTGGGCCGGATTCTCATAGGGAGAGAAAACCACTGGGGTTGTAATTAACGGTCGTGTCCTCATGTGACAGATATGTATTCCTCTGCCGCAGCCTTGACCGACGCCGTGGGCCGACCTCTGTGTTTAAACGTGAACCCCAAACCCTGTCCCTACTGCGTTGAACGATAAGTTGTGCTGTTGGCTTTTGTCACATGTGTGTGTGTGTGTGTGTGTGTGTGTGTGTGTGTGTGTGTGTGTGTGTGTGTGTGTGTGTGTGTGTGTGTGTGTGTGTGCGTGTGTGTCTTTTGTTTGTACGATCCATCCAACTGCCAGAGACAGAGGGAGGGGCTGCAGGAGAGCCATAAGACGAGGAGAGAGGGGGGAGAGGAGGATGGATCAGGGAGGGATGTGTGGTTCATTATACACGCAGGCCGTAAATCAACGTTAATCAATCAATCCTTTAAGGACGTGCTCATGCGCCGAGTGATACTCAAGGATAAAAATAAAATAAAACCATCTACAGTATGACCGTCCTGGAGCAGTTTCCCGGCAGCACAGCGCTCCCCATCTGAACCGGGCCTGTTCTGCCCGCTCCACATCTGCTTCAGCCCTCAAGTCCCGCTGTCTGCTCCTCCGGCCCGAGCCTGCCTTTGATGCGGCGCCGATTATCATCTGACCTGAGTAAATATTTTGCATAGCAGCTTGGACTACGGATTACCCCGAACCCCCCCCCCCCCCCCACCACCGCCCCCCCCCCCCCCCCCCATTGACTTTGCGATTCCAAATGCCAGGGAAAGTCTGGGTTAGGTGCTGCAGCTAGGGAGCCAAACGGCGAGGTCTACTCATGGTGTTTGATGGTGGTAGGACGCCGAGGTGGAGAGGGTGAACACGGAACAGGTGGGTCTTCAGGGTGGTGACGGTGGACGTTATTAGAGCATTGATCTTCGCGGTAGACGTTGAGACGACCGGCAACCAACGCAGAGAGATAGAGTCCTGAGATAAAAAGGTGATGAGGTGGCTTCATTTCTTTGTCTAATGGACCTCTTGGGAGGGGTGGTGCAGGGTGGAGGAGTAGCATCTGAGGGCGGAATGGTATGCAATCTGCCAGGGAGACAGGCCGGTGAATAATAGGAATACAAGATATGAGCGGGTGAGTCAGAATACTCTGAAACTATAATTGGAGGGCGGCGCGTGTGCAATGCCCTAGGTCACTCACTTCAACCTGCTTGGAGTGATTAACTACAGATGGCTGATTTGAAGGTCCCTGGAGTGCATGAGACGCTACGATCACGTTGGGACTGAAGTGAACTTTTTATTTTTATGAATAGTTTTTTAATCGTACCATATCATTGAATCACTGTAAACATCCGGATCTATAAATGAGCTTTGCTAGTTTGCTCGTATTGCTGGGATGGGGAAGCTTGAGGTTTTTACTAGTATTCGTTGTTATTGCCCCATCTAACACTCCTGGAAATATGATTCAGTGTTGCCTGTAGTTGCAGAGACAGCGAAATCAGATTGTACTAAAAAGCATCCAAGAATCCCAATCTAAATTCAATCTCTCCCAATCATTCTGTGTGCCTTACTGCATGGTTCGCTATTCCTCCTTCTCTGGCGCAGTTTCCCAAGATTTTTTTTTAATACATCGATTGGATACACACATTGATTCATTTCCGTGTATGGATTGCCAAACCCTTAGAGGCTGACTAAGAAAGATATAATCTATTATTTAGAATATTAGTAGTTTGGCAACATTTTCACAGTTCTGGAGGGGTGAGATGATTTTATTTCTCGTTTCTCCTCACCTTTTGCTTTTCTCGTAATTCTAATGAATGCAAAGCCCCTAGCATCATACAGGTCGTTGTTTATTCCTTAACAGTGATTACACATGATGCAATACTTGACATGGGGAAGCTTTGAGGCCACCTTAATACCCTTGTTACTTAGGGTCCATATTCCTAATATTGCGTTGATGGTAGTGTTGTATTTAACAAGCAAACGTGCTTCTCTCCCATGCAATCATTATATCTTGGTTCAGTTGTAATAAGTTGTGTTTACATTACTGCAGGGAGTGTGAATGTGATTATATAAGGTAAGTCATGAAGAGATACATAACCAGATGTAGAAGAGACGGAGACGAAGAGGAAAGGTGCAGGGGGAGAGGAAGAGGAGGAGAGGAGAAGGACTGGAGGTGGAGATGAAGAGGAGGAGAAGGACTGGAGGAGGAGAAGAGAAGGACTGGAGGAGAGGAAGAGGAGGAGAGGAGAAGGACTGCAGGAGGAGAGGAAGAGGAGGAGAAGGACTGGAGGAGAGGAAGAGGAGGAGAGGAGAAGTACTGCAGGGGGACAGGAAGAGGAGGAGAGGAGAAGGACTGCAGGGGGAGAGGAAGAGGAGAGGAGAAGGACTGCAGGAGGAGAGGAAGAGGAGGAGAAGGAATGGAAGAGAGGAGAAGGACTGGAGGAGAGGAAGAGGAGGAGAGAAGGGCTGGAGGTGGAGATGAAGAGGACGAGAGGAGAAGGAATGGAGGTGGAGAGGAAGAGGAGGAGAAGGACTTGAGGAGAGGAAGAGGAGGAGAGAAGAAGGACTGCAGGGGGAGATGGAAGAGGAGGAGAAGGCACAGCGGTGGAGAGGAAGAGGAGAGGAGAAGGACTGGAGGAGAGGAAGAGGAGGAGAGAAGGGCTGAAGGTGGAGAGGAAGAGGAGGAGAGGAGAAGGAATGGAGGAGGTGAGGAAGAGGAGGAGAAGGCACAGAGGTGGAGAGGAAGAGGAGAAGAGGAGAAGGACTGGAGGAGAGGATGAGGAGAGAAGGACTGGAGATGGAGAGGAAGAGGAGAGGAGAAGGACTGCAGGGGGAGAGGAAGAGGAGGAGAAGGAATGGAAGAGAGGAGAAGGACTGGAGTTGAAGAGGAAGAGGAGAGAGAAGGAATGGTGTTGGAGAGGAAGAGGAGAGAAAAGAACTGGAGGAGGAGAGGAAGAGGAGGAGCGGATAATGACTGGAGGAGGAGAGGAAGGGTAGGAGGAGGAGAAGGAGAGGTGGAGAGGTAGACAAGTTGATAAGAAGAGGAGGCAAGGAAGAGGAGGGGAGGAGGTGGAGAGGAAGAGGAGCGGATAAGTCGAGGAGGAGAGGAAGAGGAGGGGAAGAAGAGGTTGAGAGGAAGGAGTGGAGGAGAGGAAGAAGAGTGGAGGAGGAGAGGAGGAGAGGGATTGAAGGAGAAGGGAAAAGGAAAGGAACGGAGGAGAGGAAGGCTTCAGGCGGGGCTGCAGCATTTTACTGGATTGTATTTGGGACATGTGTCTAACAGGTTGTGTGTGGATGAATACGTCCTTCATAGAAGGCAACTCACAGGCGTGGGTGTGAATATGTTGTTTAATGAGTGTGGTACAAGGCAAATAGGCAAATAAAGCAAGATGGCTTGGGAGTCGAGTAAAGTTTGTCCACAATGTCCTTTGTGATGAAATAGTTTGCATGTTGACTTTGACTCACTTTTTAACCAATACCAACTTATTGGTTTAAGTGAGTCAACTATAAGGTAGACTCTGAACCATCTACATACACATTGGCTCTTTATTACACATCCACATATTTCTCCCTGTGGGAATGATGTGAATATGTACCTTTGTTAATTCCATCAATGCAATATGAGTGGACACTGTGCACTGTGAATGAGTCAGCTCATTCAAAGTGATGGAAATATATCATATATTTTATCATTGAATTGTTTTACTGATGTTCTCTGTTGTGCCTTGTGTTGATTGGTCAATATTTGAGTACCAAGGATTCTAGAGAAGACATTGGCTGGTCAATACCAAAAAGGACCGTGTAGTAGTGGTTATGCACCGTCAGTATCAGCACCACTATCCACAAATTAAGGGTTGTTTGGTTGTGTTGAAGTGCCATTGTCCTTATATTTGCCTTGATTGCGGGGTATTAGCTTTGGGCACTGAATAAGCACCTACTTCCCATTCATGAGCATACAATTTCCAATTGTAATTTTGTTATCTGGGGTATGTTGCTGTTTTACCGTGTTAGCCATGTGCATCGAAAGATGATTCTCTGTCAAGGCTTTTGAAAGACAATAAAGATATCGGAACTCTGAACTCCATGTGTCTTTTTATTGTGAAAGATAAAGGCTATCTTTCTTCTTTTGAGTCAGCACAAAATAGTTCCTTTTGGTCACCAGAGCATATGGACAGTGGAGCCTTGGCCATCCCAAAATGACCAATTTCCCTCGTTCCACAGAGACTTCCAAACAGACTGTTATCATTGGAGCATTGGAATGAAGACAAAAACGTCCAACTGGCAAACCATTTTCCACAGAAGAGAATTGGAGGATCCACTTGCTTGGAAAAACACCTTCTCCAGCCCTTATGGAGCCAGTTCTTTTGTTTTCCCAGACGCATCGCTGAACTCCCGTTGGATAAACCGTTCTCCATCGATAGGCTGGAAGGGGTTGCTGGAGGGAAGTGAAGGCCTGGTAGCGTGTCATGTACGGTGTACTGTAAAGGCTTCATTGCCCTTGCCATAAATATTATCCTTAGGAGCGAGACCGGTCCGGCCCTGGAGAGTTTGAGGCCGGGGGAGAAAGAGAGCGTCCTTCCTGGAGTAAATAAGGAGGAGTAAATAAGGAGGCGAGGAGATCAGACAAGGTCCTAATGGCCAGCTTGTTCACATCTATACACCTTGGTAGTGCAAGGGGAAGGCTCGGTTGAGGGGCTTCCATGAGAAGGACTCAATGTGAAGGACTCCTTCTGAAGGTCTCCATGAGACGGACTCCATGGCTGGAACTCCATGGAAGTCCCACTCCATAGGACGGACTCCATGGCTGGAACTCCATGGAAGTCCCACTCCATAGGACGGACTCCATGGCTGGAACTCCATGGAAGTCCCACCCCATAGGACGGACTCCATGTCTGGAACTCCATGGAAGTCCCACCCCATAGGACGGACTCCATGTCTGGAACTCCATGGAAGTCCCACCCCATAGGACGGACTCCATGGGAAGGACTCGAGAGGAAGGACTCCAGGGTGAAGGACTACATGATAAGGCCTTTAGTACCTAGAAAATGATCCAACTCAGAATAATGATCCAGAATAACTATCTATCTATCTAGATCTAGATCTTTATCCATATCTCTATCTAATCAATACCTCTATATCTACATCTACATCTATATATATATCGATATATCTACATATATTGATATACCTATACCACTTCTAGCTATATATATATATGCAGAGATCATTTTCAGTAAGTTTATGCAGAGGGAATATGTCTACAGCCTTCCCCTACAGTCCCTCAAATAAATCTTTAGCACATAAAAAAATAATCAAATCTAAAACTACGCCCATTATTATCTTTCAACATAACCACCACCAATGAGTGTTCAATCTTCTATAATGACAGATAAATCAGCCCTGTCACCGAAGGTTATGAGGAACAAACACTTGTTTGAGCAGCTGTAATTACACACAGTAGACATCCTTCTCCCTTAAAGCCATGTTTTTTTGCTTGTGTGCAACCAACGGGCCAAGAGCAACGGCTTTAAGCAAATGCTTACTAGCTATGGTAGCGAGTTGAAGCCGACAGTCCATAAACCTGCCATTAAATTCATTAGCTATATCTGGCGAGAAAAACAAAGCCATTTATAAGCACAAAAAAAAGAATGCTCAGGGGACGCTAAGATGCTAAGCCAATAGGTGACGTTCATCTTCCCAGTAGATTTTATCGCTTGCTACATTCGTCACACAGAAAGTGAGCATTTGTGTGTGTGTGTGTGTGTGTGTGTGTGTGTCAGGAATCGTAAAAAGTTCCTTACACTACAATCATTGATTCCTCTATTGTTCTCTCTTGCAGTCTCCCAAGCCACACGGCTCTAAATATGTATTCTGCAGGGCAAATTACAGACTGGATGTCAGTTGGCCTCTGACTGAGGAAAGAATGGCTAAATATACCAAAACAAAAACAAAACTCTGACTGAAATTGAAAATTATAAACATTTAGACATGCAGTCATAGACAACATTTAGCACAGGTGATTGTACGCATGTTAGAGAAAAACATGATTTGATCATTGTTCTTGTCTTACAGGGTAAAACCATGAAATGGCAATGGAAGCAGTGACAGCAGTTCCTGGTTTAGGCCGAGGTTATATTAGTTTGTATTTCGTTTTAAAGCTAAGGTAGGCGGTTTATTATAGATGCATTTTTTTGTCATATTTGTTGAAATTCTGTTTGCATCTTGGCATCAATCAATAAATTAAAATAACTTGTATCTGTGGCTGTCTCAGGCCAGTCCACTCATTTTGATGAGGACTAAAGATTGACCTATTGCTAAAGCTAGCGAGCTAGTCACTATTTCTGGGGAGGGAGGCCTGAAGGAAGGGGATTTTTTCAGTTGGATACGTAAAAATATCAAGCTTACTCTGGCTGTTCTTCAATTAGCCTACCCTAACTTTAGGAATAAAAGCATTATAATTCCCATTGCGCTTAATGTGCCCTTTTTACTACTGCCTGTAAAGCCTGCTTCGATTTGAAGCGCAAAGGATGGAAAGTTATGTTTAACAGTTTCCACATTACCTCGTTCCTCTCAAGCACACACCTTTACAGACAAAATTCCCTCACTCATTCCCTTTCTCTCTCTGTCCCTCTCTGTCTCACACACACACGCACGCACGCACGCACGCACGCACGCACGCACGCACGCACGCACGCACGCACGCACGCACGCACACACACACACACACACACACACACACACACACACACACACACACACACACACACACACACACACACACACACACACACACACACACACACACACACACACACACAGACACACACACGGGATCCTCCCTCCTTGCAGAACTCTGTTCCTTGTGATCCTTTGGCACCACCCATCCAGTCTGACAGATCTATGAAATCAAGGGTGTGTTAAGCTTTCACAACTACCATTATGTGATTCAAAAGATACAATTGAAAAACAAAAAAAGGGATTTGATCAATTCTGGTACAAGTTGACTGAATGGTTAGGAAATATGTACATTAAATATGCATCTAGTGAAACATACAATTATTTCTAGTTTCTTAAATTAAGATAATAAATGTAGTGAGCAAAACAAAATACATATAAAGCACAAAATAAGTATAATTTTCTTTATCACTTAAAAAACACATTTTTCAGCCATCTTTGTGGTCTCATTTGCATGCAAATGCAGGTGGAAACTATGCAAAATTAATCCAAGTAATCTGGAGGAAGTTGTCTCTCTTAAGAACAACTAACTCAAACCAGCAACCCTCCCGGTGCATGCTATTCTACACCCTCCCAGACTGCCCTCCCAAGTTCAAACGTTTCTCTGCATAATCATTAAATCACTAAATATGATAATAAAAACTCGTCACAAAGAGCATGTAATCCATTGGTCTGTTCTAATAAAAGCTCCATTGGTGGCTTCTCCAATGAACTTGCCCTAAAGCTCGTCTGATCTGGGAGCAATTAATTCAACTGCTGGAATGAAAATGACTAAAGGTGCGTTCACACCAAACGCGAGGCAAATATTCTACTTGCGCTACTTTGGCGAGGTCGCTCGCACTCGCGCCAGGCTGAAGGCATGTCAAGCCTTCAGCCTGTTTGGCCGGCAGAAAATTTGCATACATTTGTGTATCATCGCGCCGTGCCTTCGCTCAAGGTGTGAATGCAGGGAAAGGCTTCAACTTCTTATGTTAAATAAATGAGCCTAACCCTATACCTGGATGAGGTATAATGTGCAGTTTCCTTCAAGGTAAGGTTCGAGATCATCTATGACATAGCTGTTCGACTCTCTGCTACAGCCACATTTATTGTGGGAGATAAACAGGACCTGGGTTGGAAACAAGAAGGTGCGAGGGGCGGAGTAACGCAGTGTTAACTGTTTTGTTAGGGAGATAATCTTCCGAAGAGAAGAGAGATTTTTAACAAATAGATTTCTACAGTGGCCAGTCTACTCACACATGTTTAATTATAAACCTTGACAGATAGTTTGTCTACCGATATTGGTGTCCGGAAAATACGATTTAGCACGAATTATCAGCTTCAGGAAACACTTCTCCAGTACCGGTCCAGTGTGTGTTTGCTTTTGGCCAAGGCAGGATACTGGGAAGATGATGCCGTCATTTTAGTTATCAGTCCTCTTCTGGATACGATTAATGTTCAGCCATATCAAGTTTGTTGTGGTTCTGTGGTCATTGTTTCCAGTCCAGATCGATTCTGTGTAATGTAGGCTACAGATCCCCGGCCAAAGCCACATGATTCGTCTATACACATTTTGAGAATGAGTACGACCCGTTAACCCAGATTTGAGGTCAGATGCATCGGCGTCGGCAGACCCTTTTCACCGGGGCACGTGCCCCGTTGTGGATCTGCGGTGCCTGGGTATGCCTGGGGCACTGATTTTTTAATTTATTCATTTATTTATACCTTTTATTTTTTTTTTTTTAAGTCTGACTCATCTGGCAATCTACAGAATGCATGCTTGCATTTTTTTTTCTTAAAATAGGCCTATAGACTACCACTTTCGTTAGAATTTAAGTCTGACATACGGACAGAGTAATTAGAATCCACTTGCGGCCACTCGGAGCATGTTGCAGCCGGAAAGTTGCCTGTAACACAGAGCCAGGAGTTCGTCATATCTTAGGCTATCTTTAAGAAACACGGTACTAGTCCTCCTAGTAAAGACACACTAAAACATTGATTGTACAAAATTTGGTAACCCTTCCTTTTACAGTCCCCTAATTACTAGGTATTTACCCGGTAAAAACTTGGTAAATCATAGTGTATTACTGGGTAATTACCACTGGTAATAAGAAGGTAAATACAGAGGTAGTTACCCAGTAAATACATGGTAAATCATAGTGTATTACTGGGTAATTACCACTGGTAATAAGAAGGTAAATACAGAGGTAGTTACCCAGTAAATACATGGTAAATCATAGTGTATTACTGGGTAATTACCACTGGTAATAAGAAGGTAAATACAGAGGTAGTTACCCAGTAAATACATGGTAAATCATAGTGTATTACTGGGTATTTACCACTGGTAATAAGAAGGTAAATACAGAGGAATTATCCGGTAAATGATAGTGTGTTACTGTGTAATTACCACTGGTAATAAGAAGGTATATACAAAAGAATTACAGCTGAAGTACCAAGTTAAACCTCCACTATTACCCATCAACTCAACTAAGTACTGTGTAAATTACTTTTTCTTAGTTATTATTCATAGCTACACCCATTCAGAAAGGGTTTATTCGATTTACCTTAGAAACTACGGAATTACTTACCTGGTAACAAGCTCCGCAGGAACAGTTTTCCTCTAGTTTCATGGTACATCTTCTTAAATACTGGGTACAAAGCCGTTTGTTTCCATGGTGTTACCACGTTATTACCATATAATTTATAATGGATACATTCCATTGTCCATGCAGTCAACACAAACTGGGACCATGTACGTTCTGCGACGTTACCAAGTAAAACGCGACAATTTACCCGGTAAGTAAGCTGAAACTGTACTGTAAAAGGAAGCCTCGTTTGTTTCCATGGTATTACCAGGTTCTTACCATATAATTTGTAATACGTTATTCCCTTTTCCATGCAGTCAACACAAACTTGTACCATGTACGTTCTGCGACGTTACCAAGTAAAACGCGACAATTTACCCGGTAAGTAACCTGAAACTGTACTGTAAAAGGAAGCCTTGTTTGTTTCCATGGTATTACCAGGTTCTTACCATATAATTTGTAATACGTTATTCCCTTTTCCATGCAGTCAACACAAACTTGTACCATGTACGTTCTGCGACGTTACCAAGTAAAACCCGACAATTTACCCGGTAAGTAACCTGAAACTGTACTGTAAAAGGAAGCCTCGTTTGTTTCCATGGTATTACCAGGTTCTTACCATATAATTTGTAATACGTTATTCCCTTTTCCATGCAGTCAAAACAAACTGGTACCATGTACGTTCTGCGACGTTACCAAGTAAAACACAACAATTTACCCAGTAATTAAGCTGAAACTGTACTGTAAAAGGAAGCCTCGTTTGTTTCCATGGTATTACCAGGTTCTTACCATATAATTTGTAATACATTATTCCCTTTTCCATGCAGTCAACACAAACTTGTACCATGTGAGTTCTGCGACGTTACCAAGTAAAACACGACAATTTACCCAGTAAGTTAGCTGAAACTGTACTGCAAAAGGAAGCCTTGTTCGTTTCCATGGTATTACAAGGCTCTTACCATACAAGTTGTAACTGGTTATTCCCTTCTCCATGCAATCAACACAAACCATATATGTTCTGCAACATCGTTCACCAGTAGTTAAGCACTTTAATTGTTGTTATAAAATCCCAAACCACTGTTGATGAAAGGCATATTAAAATTAAACAAAATCAAAGGCTTATCTTTCAAACAATGCATATCTCACAAACGGGCACTGAACACTGAAGAAATCTGACAAAAAAAGAGCCGTCCACATCAACTCAATTTAAATGTTACTGATGGTGTTTTCATAATAAACATGACAGTGTTATGGCAAGTGACCACAAGGAAGACTGCTTCAAACTCTACAATTTGAATAAGTGGTGAATGCCATGCAGCAATCTGCCTATGGGAGCATCTTTGTGGTCATTCGCAAACCAATGAGTCCACTCGATGAATGAGAGATGACTCTTTAGTGTATTCTCTGTGAGGTATCCCTGCAGTCTCCACATCTGGGATTTGAAGGCTGACCAAGACCTGACCAGGTACCTCCAAATCTCCCCTTCCATACTGTAATAAAGAATCAGAAGACAAGAAAATAAACATTAGGACAGTCAATTAATGAACATTTCTAGAACATGTAGAACTCAAAGATTATTTTGTTTATCAGTTAAGAAAGGATGCTGGTCCTCTGGCCATTGTGTTTGGTCATATTGAAAAGAGAAAAAGGCATAGCCATAAATACAGTTAATAGGACGGGAGGGGACAGGCTGTTACCTCCGGTTAGCCCTTTAGCATCGAGCTAGCGGAGCTTCTGTCATTCAAATAACTCGGACATGTTGTTTAAAACCTATAACACCGAATTTATTAAAATATCCGGATTTAATCGGGCTCTCTCCCATAAGTACAGTTAATAGGACGGGAAGAGACAGGCTCTGTTAGCCCCGGTTAGCGCGATGCTAAAGAGCAGCTCTACCGGAGCATGCCACCTCAACAGGTGCAAGTTAGCCTCCGGTTTGATATTCGGTTTACCACCTAATCGGATTCATGAACATAAGTGCAATACATTACGGGCTTAGTATGTTGAGGACGGTTTAGGACACCGTATCGCGAAAATCACAAACACATGTTGGCGCCATCAATGTCTGTGCAACAACGTAATTTACGTTCTGGCTGCTACCTGTTTTAGGGACCGTCAACAAATTACACTCACCGACTGGTGGCAGAGACGTTACCATGGAATTGTTTCAGGAGATTATTCACACAAATATATTGCAATATAGTTAATCATAATGAAGTTAATAGTTTAATATTCGACAAAAATCGACTAAATTATATTTGAAATTATTAATTGCATCCCGTTTAACAATAATATAATATATTAGCAAAGTTACCTGCAGTAAGTAGCAGCCCACCATTGGCAACTAATACTACAATCAGGTGACAAAATGTATTTTTTAGTGATTTCTATATTATTTTATATGATTTATTTCCAGAAACAATTCCATGGTAACGTCTCTGCCACCAGTCGGTGAGTGTAAGTTGTTGATGGGCCCTAAAACAGGTAGCAGCCAAAACGTAAATGACGTTGTTGCACAGACATCAATGGCGACATGTGTTTGTGATTTTCGCGATGCACCGTCCTCAACATACTAAGCCCGTAATGTATTGCAATTATGTTGATGAATCCGATTGGGTGGTGAACCGAATATCTGGCGAATATCAAACCGGAGGCTAACTTGCACCTGTTGAGGTGGCATGCTCCGGTAGAGCTGCTCTTTAGCATCGCGCTAACCGGGGCTAACAGAGCCTGTCTGTTCCCGTCCTATTAACTGTACTTATGGGAGAGAGCCCGATTAAATCCGGATATTTTAATAAATTGGGTGTTATAGGTTTTAAACAACATGTCCGAGTTAGTTGAATGACAGAAGCTCCGCTAGCTCGATGCTAAAGTGCTAACCGGAGGTAACAGCCTGTCCCCTCCCGTCCTATTAACTGTATTTATGGCTATGCCTTTTTCTCTTTTCAATATGACCAAACACAATGGCCAGAGGACCAGCATCCTTTTTTAACTAATAAACAAAATAATCTTTGAGTTCTACATGTTCTAGAAATGTTAATTAATTGACAGTCCTAATGTTTATTTTCTTGTCTTCTGATTCTTTATTACAGTATGGAAGGGGAGATTTGGAGGTACCTGTTCAGGTCTTGGTCAGCCTTCAAATCCCAGATGTGGAGACTGCAGGGATACCTCACAGAGAAGACACTAAAGAGTCATCTCTCATTCATCGAGTGGACTCATTGGTTTGCGAATGACCACAAAGATGCTCCATTAGGCAGATTGCGGCATTCACCGCTTATTCAAATTGAAGAGGTTGAAGCAGTCTTCCTTGTGGTCACTTGCCATAACAATGTCATGTGTTTTATGAAAACACCATCAGTAACATTTAAATTGAGTTGATGTGGACGGCTCATTTTTTTGTTCCATTTCTTCAGTGTTCAGTGCCTGTTTGTGAGATATGCATTGTTTGAAAGATAAGCCTTTGATTTTGTTTAATTTTAATATGCCTTTCATCAACAGTGGTTTGGGGTTTTATAACAACAATTAAAGTGCTTAACTACTGGTGAACGATGTTGCAGAACATATATGGTTTGTGTTGATTGCATGGAAAAGGGAATAACCAGTTACAACTTATATGGTAAGAGCCTGGTAATACCATGGAAACAAACTAGGCTTCCTTTTACAGTACAGTTTCAGCTTACTTACTGGGTAAATTGTCGTGTTTTACTTGGTAACGTCGCAGAACGTACATGGTACAAGTTTGTTTTGACTGCATGGAAAAGGGAATAACGTATTACAAATGATATGGTAAGAACCTGGTAACACCATGGAAACAAACGAGGCTTCCTTTTACAGTACAGTTTCAGGTTACTTTCCGGGTAAATTGTCGGGTTTTACTTGGTAACGTCGCAGAACGTACATGGTACAAGTTTGTGTTGACTGCATGGAAAAGGGAATAACGTATTACAAATTATATGGTAAGAACCTGGTAATACCAGGGAAACAAACGAGGCTTCCTTTTACAGTACAGTTTCAGCTTACTTACCGGGTAAATTGTCGCGTTTTACTTGGTAACGTCGCAGAACGTACATGGTACAAGTTTGTGTTGACTGCATGGAAAAGGGAATAACGTATTACGAATTATATGGTAAGAACCTGGTAATACCATGGAAACAAACGAGGCTTCCTTTTACAGTACAGTTTCAGTTTACTTACTGGGTAAATTGTCGGGTTTTACTTGGTAACGTCGCAGAACGTACATGGTACAAGTTTGTGTTGACTGCATGGAAAAGGGAATAACGTATTACAAATTATATGGTAAGAACCTGGTAATACCCGGGAAACAAACGAGGCTTCCTTTTACAGTACAGTTTCAGGTTACTTACCGGGTAAATTGTCGGGTTTTACTTGGTAACGTCGCAGAACGTACATGGTACAAGTTTGTGTTGACTGCATGGAAAAGGGAATAACGTATTACAAATTATATGGTAAGAACCTGGTAATACCATGGAAACAAACGAGGCTTCCTTTTACAGTACAGTTTCAGCTTACTTACCGGGTAAATTGTCGCGTTTTACTTGGTAACGTCGCAGAACGTACATGGTACCAGTTTGTGTTGACTGCATGGACAATGGAATGTATCCATTATAAATTATATGGTAATAACGTGGTAACACCATGGAAACAAACGGCTTTGTACCCAGTATTTAAGAAGATGTACCATGAAACTAGAGGAAAACTGTTCCTGCGGAGCTTGTTACCAGGTAAGTAATTCCGTAGTTTCTAAGGTAAATCGAATAAACCCTTTCTGAATGGGTGTAGCTATGAATAATAACTAAGAAAAAGTAATTTACACAGTACTTAGTTGAGTTGATGGGTAATAGTGGAGGTTTAACTTGGTACTTCAGCTGTAATTCTTTTGTATATACCTTCTTATTACCAGTGGTAATTACACAGTAACACACTATAATTTACCGGATAATTCCTCTGTATTTACCTTCTTATTACCAGTGGTAAATACCCAGTAATACACTATGATTTACCATGTATTTACTGGGTAACTACCTCTGTATTTACCTTCTTATTACCAGTGGTAATTACCCAGTAATACACTATGATTTACCATGTATTTACTGGGTAACTACCTCTGTATTTACCTTCTTATTACCAGTGGTAATTACCCAGTAATACACTATGATTTACCATGTATTTACTGGGTAACTACCTCTGTATTTACCTTCTTATTACCAGTGGTAATTACCCAGTAATACACTATGATTTACCAGGTTTTTACCGGGTAAATACCTAGTAATTAGGGGACTGTAAAAGGAAGGGTTACCCAAAATTTGACACCCTGAAGAAATTTACTATTTGAATTACGTCAATAGAATGCATGGTGCCCCCCTCATTGGCCGGCCGCTGCAATGAAATGTACGTGACGAATGCACACACTGAGGAGAGAATCATTCTCCTTGATATCGACTTTTTGAACCTGTCCAGCACAGCGTCAGCGACCATTCACTCCGGCCGGCGTGAAGTGAAGTAAACAGTAAGCGTTACATTTTTATCCTCTGGAAGCATAGAATGTCTAACAAATGTGTATGCCTTTCATCAAATAAGTTGAAGGGGCGTCTCTGAAGTGGTGTTATTAGCTAATGTGGTCACGTCTGTCGTTATGCTATAGTAGCCAGACAGTTCGCTAATATATTAAACTGTAGCGATAACTGTTTAAGCTGGACCTGTTGATCGAAAAAAAATTTTGATCATTGTCTTTTAGTGCCCTATTGTGCCCCTGTATGGTATTGGGTGAGCAGACGCCCCTGGTCAGATGATTTAAGAAGCGAATCTAAAGTCTGATTTGTGAGACTGCATTTGAGATTATGTGACGGGAAAGATTTCTGCAGCACTCTGCGAAATACCCAGGTACCCGGGTAATTAAATATACTGTTACAGCGATATTCTGGATGATAATCTTATTTGACCGTTTTTCTGGTATCTTCCAGGAACAGGGTATACATGAAATGTTGGAGTTCCGACTCATCCTTCCCGATAAGGAACCCATTATCTGCTGGAAGGTTTCAGGGAGCGTGACATTTAGCCTATCCATTTGGATTGGCAACGCCAAATAGTAAAAAATCCAGTTTGAACCCAAAACGTGAAGCGGGAACACAGATGGACATCAAAGTGTTGGACAGAGATGAAGAGCCAACATGTGAACATTGGATGTTCGGTGTTCATACCTTTTTGAAAAAACCCTCCAACCCACTGACTGACCATCTGCACAGCAGTCCGCAGCAGCACTCACAAACACACACGCACACCACGCTTACAGTACAACAAAACGGGCCTAGTTTTTCAGTATTTTCTAAATAGTGCAGTGAAATGAAAGACCTGTGAAGAAAAAAAGAAACAATATTTGGAGAGTCTGCTTCAATCCAAACACTTCTGGTAATTGGTAGCTGATGTTCATTAAAGTCTTTCTCCTTTGGAAGTACACAAGCTAGTGCTGTGGAGCACTCACAGTCATCCCTAATTGTTAACTCCCTAGGGGAACCTTAGCCCAATATAGCCCCGCAATTTGTTAACCTTGACGCCGATACTACTATGATATGAGACCAACTGAAAAAACAAATTTCTTGGGCTCATATTGTGTCGGTCTCGAGCCAAAGAGCTTTTGGGCCAAGGCTTTGTAAACACTTGTTCTGAGCCGGCTTGAGCGGAACAGACGGTGAGCGTTTGTGTGGTATTCACTTTCATTGAGGCCTAAGCGTTCGCTCACTCTGAGCCGCGGAGACGGATACACTGCCCTTTTTCAGCGGGAGGAGGCACGGCACAGGTGTCAGAGCCTGACAGGCGAATGCCCGCCTCCCAACTGGTTCCCCGGGGGCCTCACGTGGAGCGCGTCGAGAGGGGGGGGGGGGGGGGGGCCTGACCGGCTCGTCCAATTAGAGGCAAGAAAATGATTCACGTGCCACACAACTAAGCGTCATATACATCATGTCAAGAGCGAAGTGCCTCTCTGTTTCCAATACGATGTCTTCTCTACAACAAACATTCCCCCGTCGTGGTGCCGGCTAATTACCTCCGTTAGCCCACAAGTTATTTTTTTCCCCTTTTCTTTTTTTATAACACTTCCTGCACAGCCGACGACAGTCCCTAGCAACCCCTTTTTTTTTCATCTCCAATATCAGCCGTCATAGCGAAGTCTAGACCAAGTTATATAAAAAAAGCCCAACGATGACAAGGGAAGACAAATTTATAGGCCTGTGATCTTTAACTTCTATTTCTGCAATACACTCATACACACTCGACACCAGAGCCAGAAATAGTCTCTCATTTGCCCTGGACTGTTTTTTTATGCTCTTGAACTGCAACCCATTAAGTTATCAGAAATGTGAAAATAATAATGTTAAACTAAATATATATCACACACTTTTTCACTTGTGGCTTTCTTCAGCAACATTATACTTTTAAAATACTTAAAGAATACAGTGCCTTTAAATTATGCTTGGAGTTTGACTCGTGTACTTAGGACCTGGTTTCTGAAAACTCTCAAACATTAATACGCCTCATGTACTTTTTAAAGACACGTTTCTGTGAAACCAAATCTGGAGAGGTGACCACAAGAAAAGATCCCAAAGTTCCAGTGTTTTTTATCAATGGCCAAAAATCGCTTGAACACATTTATTTTTCAGAAGCAGTTATTTAAAAGAGTGTGCAACTGTTTTCTATTAGTTTTCCCTTCTATTGAATTCTGTCAAACCCCTGGTGCGATAATTTGCGTGGTTTGAGTTGGTATGGGACCAGGAGCAGCAACTTCTGATTCAAATGGCTTACAGTCTCTTATTGAAAAGGAAAGACAATGTGACTGTCAAATAAGCATGTGCTGTCCCACAATCCTATATCAAAATAAATAGTTCCTGCGCTTGACCAATAAATCACACTTTGGGGCCCCGAGGTCATATTTGGTGTCTTTATGATGAGAGCAGTGATTAAAAGTGATACACTAAAAGTGGAACACTTCTGGTCAGGCAAGAGAGTATAGAGTCCTCCATGAGGCTGCTGCCAAAGGACTTTCAATGTGGAAATTACTGAAAGAGGCAATAACTGCTAATGAGTAGAGACTATCCTAACCACAAGCGGTTAGGCAGCACAATGAGCACCTTTAAACATACTTTTGTAGAAATTGTTTTTGTATTTGTATTGTATGTGTGTGTGTGTGTTTAATCTTAACATATTCATAAAGAGTATATGTGTAATATCAATGCCTGTAAATAATTATAGGCGCAGATGCATGTTATACCCTCAAATGAGGTTATTTTTTATGTGGGCTTGACGGTTGGCCTAAGCAATGCAATTTCCATTGTTATGGACGCAATAAACTTCACTTTGACTTTGAGACAAATTATGTTTTGCTTTTCCTCTCCAAAAAAAACCATTTTTTATGATTGCTACAAAGGCAATTGCAAACCTGAACCTGCAATATAAAATTTTAGCCACCAGAGTAAGGATTATATAGCACCCTAAGGTGAACATAAGGGAAAGTAGAAAAGCCACCTTTATATTATTCCATATTCTTAGACAGTGTCCAATTCCCAGCTAAATCCAAATTAATTTAATTGCATACAAAAGGAAAAAGACCACTGTCTATAAAGATTGCAGATACACATCTAATTACCAAACAGCTGTTATCCAGTGCTAAGTATGGCTGGGACACATGTTTCAAACAGAAACACAGACTAAAAAAAAAGGTAAAATTAGACCTTTGTGAAAAATATTGCTGAGCCCATGGGAAACGCATCCTTATTTCCAAAAACATGTTTTCGATTTATTCCTAGAAGCGATTACATCCTTAACAATGCAAATAAGACTGCAACGCCGCTAGGAACACTGCGGCATCCATTTAAATGTGCCGGAAAACACAAGCATTGGTGGACTTCTTGCTAATCTCCGGTGGGAGATTGACACCCCTCACCAGACGCCTCACCTTTAGCTCTAACCTACCACCCTGGGTTTCCAGCATCCCCATGTAAATATAGTGTCTAATGACACACTGTCGAGAGCATGGATGCCATTATAGCCTTTCAACCAAACAGAGGTCATCCCTACCACCCCACCCAAAGGAGTGGCTGCCTCACCATCGCGGTCAGAAGGCCCTGCTTTCCCTGTGACCAAAATGACAGACAGGGTTTTATCTTTACATTTGGACTGGGGTTTCTGCGGCACGGTGCGAGGAGAAACCCGTTCAGATGCTTACAATGAATTAGAAGTCGCTCATTGATCGGTGTGGCCCCGAGTGCTCGGGGCTATCGGTTTGTTTATCCGCCACCTCCGCCCGGAACACCACCGCCGCAGCCGCAAATGTCGGTCCAAAAACCGCCGCCGCCTGCCGGCATCGCTGGGAAAGCAGGGACCTCGGCGAGAACTTCACGAGGTGTTGCACCACCAACGAGGAAGAGCAGCGTTTCAGCGTTTGACGATTAGCAGACATGACACGGAATGTTTGGCAACGAGATAAGCCACTTTTTTTATATTCCAAGTAACAAGTTAATCCAGATGTTCATTACGAGCCTTCCCCCTGTTGCAAGTTCATACGTTTAATGAAGTGTATTTCTCTGAGTCAAAACTGACGGTCAGTTAACAGCAGTTCTTCCCTGACACATCCAGATCTACAAGTTTTGGCTGCCGCTCACCGAAATTGATCCACGAATGTTAATCTTTGACTAATGGAGGCTTCACATGAAACTCTGATGAGTTCAAATTGTTCGGATCAGCACTCGGCAGATGACTTTGCAATAAACGTTTACACGTTTGCTTGCAAAGCAACACATTGCGAGCAGTTGCTCCAAATAACTCCCGAGTAGATTTGACTCGCAATCTTGATCTGTAAACAGCATTGATGCATTAAAATAACAAATTGTAGAGGCACTCCAGCAATCTCCTCAGAAGATCGTCCAGAAGCCGCCTCAGATAAAGCCCATGGGACTTTCCCTGGAGTTCAAACCACATTCGCCATTTAGGACACATCTTTACCGCTCCCTCCCACCTCAATCCTTCTTTCACTTCCATTTGTTCTGGACATATGGTGCGGTCCCAATAATATTACATTCCCTGTGATGTTTTGTAAATCCCCCTCACCTTTTTCTTAGGTCTGCTGATTAGGGCAGGGCCAATCTATAAGAGAAACAATAGGATCATCGCAAAAACATCAAAAGGCTTATGCTACCATTGATGGATTCATACACCGATGAAAGAAAATGTGTAGCTCAAAAAGGCTCAGGATCCCCACTAGAATTAAATGATTAGTTGGGTGCGGTGACTCAAAGCAATCTTCAGATCATTGAGATCCAAAACAAATACGTAGCATAATTATACTTACTATTCATTATAGTCAAGGCAACAGAGCTGAGAGTGTAACTTAACATAATACTGCAACGTTAAATTATTGCAGAAACTGGGTTGCATTTCACTTAGGCAGGAAACTTGCATTTGATACAATTTTGATTTGATTTAATTGATAGAAACATAGATTAATTTTATCCTGACAGAGCAATGGACAGCCGATAGGGAGACGACGGCCTGACTTTGATGGTTGTTTGGCAAGTTTCCAATACATTTTTGGCATCATGTCAGCCAAGTTTCCAGTGAAGCGCGAGCTTCCCTGTGTGCTGCACGGTTTGAACTCCAATTTGACAGTTAAACAGAAAGAAAATAAATGTTAATACTTTGATACGTTTGAAACGCATTTCCCAAAGGGTAGAGATGCAGCTAAGCAATAAAAGAGTAGATAAATGTTGAGTAATGGGAAACAATGACCTCTACTAAAGTCAATAATTACCAGTGTATTTTGGATACCATTACAGAGTCATCAGTTGTGCCAGATGAGTAGTGAAAACCCTAAATCTAAAATCTGTAATCAATCCACATTTGTTTATCATGTCCTTTATTATTTCCTAGAAACCATAGTCCCATTAGTTTATTACGATAGGGTCCACTTCATGTCAAAAGAGTGATTATAAATGGTGGAGAAAACAAACAGCAGGAGGAGTAACAGCTAAATAGACCATCTAATCCACACACAAAACCGACATCCAAACATAGTATATAGTGTCCAGAGTTAGTGTAATTATGGAAATTATGGGCAATCATGATGGGACAAAGAAAAAAGGGGGTCAAGTGTGTACTCCAAAAGCAAAGGTGCTCTTAGAGATCCACGGTAACAGTTGACAGGAGGCATGAGTGCAGGCATTGGAATCCATCCGTATACGCCTCCTGGTTGGATGGTCGACAAAGTGACATTTCCATTGATTGGAGAAAATGACGAGGGAGGGGTGCTGGTGAGTCCAACTCTTCCGGAAACTTGGAACCCTGGAAGGGGATAGAGGTTGAGCGAATCAAAAGAAGTGAATGCTTTGGCGCAGGAGAAAGCAGATGGGGAAGAGAAAGACGTCATGGGTTTTGGTGGAGAAAGACGGTGAGAGGGAGAGCAAGGAGAAACGGGGAGCAGGGGGGGACAGAGGAGAAGGATGCAGAGTTTAAGAGAGCATCCTTCTCCTCTTCTTCCTTCACCCTGAATTTCCAATGTGGGGTTTGTACATATGCCGAAAGCCCTTTAAAAAAGGAGATTAAAAACAACGGTGCACTGATGTGGAGGACACACAACAGGAGATTGTGGTTGTGTCTGTTAACAATAAACACTAGCGTGTGTGAGCTCTTTTGAAGCATCACAAAGCTGTGTGAATACATCTATAAAAACAAATAAAAGTGAACCAGAAAAGTTGGCCGTTGTCTTGATAGGATGCAAAATGTCATGTACTCCTTACCTACCGCTCAGAAGTTGATCATCTTCTTGATGGCTTCAAAGCACTTCCATTTATCCGGAATGTAGAAGGGTTCGAATATATGCGGGAAGGGCGTGTCATAACCACACACCCTGGCGATGGGAGCCTCCAAGTTCAAGAAGCACTCCTCCTGCACACAACACATTGAAAAAAGATGCACATCATTAGACATTGACTTATCAGCGCAACTACGTTATTCACCTTGGAGGATGAGGACATCGACAAACAGGTACGCACAAAGGACAAAAAAATGTACACAAAATTGATTTGGCTGTTAGACAGTGTGCAACTTTCTGGTGTCATATTTCACACCTAACATTGGTGGAACAATCCAATCAAATCTCAACAGGTCATTCGAAATGCACTTTGCCAACCATACAGGGAATCCTCTATCTGCGTGAGCTGTTCATTATAACATTTAGTACATGCACCCTGAAAATACAGGGCTGCTAGTGCGGAATTAATTTGCCCGGCATGCAAAACAAGCTGTAATGTGTCCACCCCCCGCTGACTTTTGCCCTGCTCCTCTGAAACCAAATCAGGACAAAGTCGGGGAAAACATTCCACATGGGAACCAACCCCGAAGGAGTAATCTGAACACGCTCACAGCCATTGAGGCCGAGACCTCTAGTACCCTCTCTCTCTCGCCCCTTCCCTAACTCCCTCTCTTTAGAGATCTGCGTCGCCTTCTGGCCAGTGAATCAAACCACAACAAACCAAATAAACGTTCAACCTCATTGGCTTCTTCGCACATTGTTCTTACTAGCCCGTCTAGCGGGATGATATTTGACCTCTCCCTTTACATGGCCTAATAAATATTGAAAGCCATATAGATGCCTAGATTAATAAATATCTCTGAGACTTCTCCGATATATTGTCTGGCCGGGACTTTTCTATTTCTCGGTATAGTTTATATCTCCTAGAATACATCTGGCATGACAAACGGGAAACAGCCGGCTTGATGAGGAGCCTTTTGTGCGGTGATAATTTCATTGCCTGTGAAAACACAAAAGGCTGGGGGGAGAAAGTGCACGTGAGCGGGGGAGAGAGGGCCTGCAGACGCCTTGTGCCCCTGAACCCTTTCCAGAGATGACAGCACGGCAGCAACGTGCCGCAAATGAGAAAGACCTTTCCAAAGTTTGACACCCAGTCCTTGGGTCGCTCCCTTAATTAACGATATGAAAAACCAAGATCAACAAAGATATTCTTGATCCTTAAATAGTTTGTGGTTTTGCCTTTTTTATTACCAACCTTATAAAATGTTACAAAAGCTTGTTAATAATGTGGTGGAATTAATTCAGTGCAACAGTAATGAGTAGAGGCTAGCTCCTGCGTCTCCAGGGGTGATAATGAAGCAGAAGTACATCACGTTGGGGCCCCACCGAGGGGTTAGTTCTTGGAGTGTGCTTTGGGTCAGTGATGTTACCCTCTTGGCAGCTGGGATCAAAGTTCCTTTAGGATTATTCATGATGCCAGGGGCAGCTTGATATACTGAGCTAATGCGGGATGAACAGGGTTTAATAAACATATTCCAAGGTTGGGCCGATGTCTTTATCACTAAATCTTTGACTTTCGTCATGGGCCAAATTATCCCAGCACAAGTTAGAAGAACAAAAAGATCCCCTGGCAAACTGTGGCAGATCTGGGCAACATGCTCACAGTTTTGAATATATTGGAAAAACTGATTTTAAATATATCCAATTGAAAGGCTACCAAGTATTTTAGTTTAAAATGTGCCTAATGGATCTCTTAAAATTGTCTATATGCAAACATGAACTGTGGGAACTCTAAAGCTTTAGTGATATGTGGATGAACGCGGTAACATGTCTTATATGGTCGGAATTCATGCCATTTTGTCACCGTTGCTTAAATAAGACAGTCATTTAAAAAGAAACACAAGAGCTTTTTGCTATTCCCTGCCAACCAGTTTATAAAGGTTGCACTCTGCTAAAAATGAGGTGCAATCCTTTGTGACACCGAATTGCCTCATGATAGCTGATATTAGCTTCTCGGCCACTTATAGTATAAGGCCACTGTGGATGGAGCATTTCATAAATAACATTATAACGCTCCTACACAATGTTGGTACTTTGCTAAATAATAACTCTTAGCCCACATACTTTTTTCTTTCTATTGCACCTTAAGGGTGAAGGAGCAGCAGGGCAATGCTGCAGCTTATAGGCAGCATTCCCTATAGATTTTACTTGCAAATTAAATTTCTTTACATCGCCTCCACATCAAAGTAGGGTAAGATCGTCTCAGTTCCTTAGGACTATGAAGAGTCTTGTGTTGAAGTTAAAAACAAGACAGAGGCATTTTTTAATCCATGTCTCTACCGGGGGGCACCTGGCGGCATGTTCTGGGAAACCAGATCTCACAAGATACCTAAAACCTTTGAAAATGGACCTAGAGTGAACGTGAACTCTGTGGCCCTTGACCAAGCTGGCTTTGGATGTCCCTCAGAGAAGTGAGACGGACAGTAACCCACAGCTTCACACCGCAGGCGGGGATGGGCCTGCTCAGGCCTGTGCAGCCATGATGATGACAACCCACATAATCAGGACACAGTATGAAATCCTGCAGTAACTATTTAGAGTAATATGCATTTGAGAGACAACTAAAGACGTTCAAACTGCGAAAGGCAGAAAACTGGTTTTGTGTGAAATATTTAACAATTGAATAAGCTCCGTCAGGTTCCGTCTCCAAGATGTTAATACTGCCTTTCCTTGAATGTGAAGAGCTATTCTCTGCACATTAAGTAAACACTGGACCAGACAGACAGTACTATGGAGTTTGCCCCTTTTGTCTGGATAAGAGCTGTAATCTCCTCTAAATACACTTACTGGAAGTTGGAGAACAGTCTGGTAGACTGCCATCACAGCTGGACAAAGAACCACCACACAACTCAGATTTCATTCAAATCAATGTTTATCTTCTGTGAAGTGCATCATTATATGTAATATACTTGAACGTCTGAATAAAAATATGACAACATGGCTGTTCCAGAAGACCAGCATCCTGCAATGAGGCTGGGTGTATTTAAACACAACCTTGTGGGGGCTTAGAGTGGCAGTGGTAATGTTGTGTCTCCTGTCACATGTAAATAAGAGTCTGTAAGAGACAGCAACAGATTGGGCGGTGCAACCACAAGCAATGGTAGACATGCGACAATATTGCCTGTTCTACTAACCAAGGAGGACAATCACAGGTCTACTCAATGAGCTCTCCAAAATGTTGATTCATGACAGATGGGGTACAAAAAAAGATTATAATTGTGTTTCAGCTTAAATAACATCACCAAAAATGTACAAAGTAAAGTACAATTGTGAATTGTACATAAAAGAACAGAAAACGGTCAACTTAATTTAGAGAATGCCAGCATGGTGTGGAAACTGGTTTTGGGATTTTACAGAATTAGGAACATAACTGGTTTGAGGTACAAGGGCAACATCTGAGGACCAGTACTACCCATGAGTCAACCATTTGGGGAGAGATTTCAACGTTACTCAAACTGAAAGATATCTCCCCCAAGTTAAGCACATCCAATCTAACGGGGACAAGTCATGGGGTATCTGTGTACCGGGACGCAGACTCACGAATCATACTCGAGTTTCATATCTAAAAACTGTCAGAAGTGCTGAAACATTTCACTGTCTTTGGCTTCATATCTGTATTGACCAATCATGTGACCATCAGGGAACTGTAAGCGAACAATTGACACAAACACAAACAAAACAAAAAAGAAAGATGTTATAGAATTGTTTGCTTTGTTAAAATCCCCTTTTGAAAGCTCATCCACATTGTTTTGTTCCCCATCAGAAGCTCTGCTATAAACATAGGGCTGAATACTGCTGGATCCCAGATCAACCAGGATCTTAAGATAATAAATTGATAGCATAAAAGGATATGCTTCCCAGTACTTATCCAAGGCCGGTTCCACTCTAGGTTGGTCCTAGCTAATAAGCAAATACCAGAGCGGACTGTCTCCAATTGTAAGAAATATCAAAAGCCAGCCACCCTGATATGAATACAATGGACCAGTGATTTGTTGTTCAGATGTACCTCAGGGATCAGTTCATTCTACAGAGGTTCTTATCCTGAAAGAACATGGCGTACATTTGTTCCCTATGAGCAACTCAAACGCTGAATAAGATCATGTTTTGCCTTCAAAGACATTTTAACACACAATTTTTATATATTTTTATTAAATTATTTTCAATCCGGCCATTCAAATAATTCCATGTGGTCATTTATAAGAGAACCATTTAGAATAAGTGATACATAAAGGGCAAACTGCTATTGATTGGTCCACAACAAAAGACCAGGCGACTATTATTAAAGGCAGTAGACGATAATGAGTGAATTGGGCCTGGAGCTTCTCAACGATGGAACAGGAATGAGGAGGCATAAACCGCAGCATGCTGTTGCTATATAACCCCAAAGACTTATCCCATGTGGAATTGGATACAGGTAGCAGCAGGCTGCGTTATAAACGTGAAGCAGGCTTTAATGAACATGGTCCCTATAGAGGAACCAACCCCTGATTGAAAGGGGCCCCTGGGGAAACGGGATATGGCAATACAGCAGCAGGGCACCCAACCCGCTTGATACTTTGCTTCTTGGCTCCTCTGCCCTGAGCGAGAGGAGGGCCTTGGTGATGGAAGGGCCAAACGAACAAGCCTTCCTTCTCTGTGGACACCGAAAAAGGGACTCCGAGGGAGATTTATGCCAGTTGCCTTTTAAGCGTTTCCAAGAACAGCACCACAGCTCAGTGGTAGAAGCCGGGTGGTAGTTAGACGGAGCCCGCTTGATTTACATTACACACAAATAAAAAGGAAAGGACCAGGAGAATACACTGTTCCAGGAGACTCCCGGCAATCTGTGGTAGGTCTACAGCGAATGCCATGCTGCACGACTGATTGTAGTATGTAATCTAGGCTCTGGGACACCAGTGGGAAGGTGGCCCGCGTACTGCACATCGGCACACATCACAAGGGTATGCTGCCTCTGTGGTTTGTGGCGAGTGTGCGTGCGTGCATCGTTTGGTGACTGTGTGCCAATTAGTAGGCAAATATATCTAATGTATGTGCAATGGGAGGGTCCATTACAAGCTCCAATAGGCTTTTAGCCACGTTGCAATTAAAGAGGCATGGGCATGGTCATCATGCGTTGGCCCGGCGCTGCAGGAGCTACTTTGGACCACACACGATTCAAATGCAACTGTTTGGCTGTTGGGAAGTTAGGATGTTTTTTGGGTGATTAAAATTACATGGCGGATAATATAATATAATGGCCAATCGAAATAGAACTAGACATAAGATGCGCCTACTTTTGATGATGAGGCATGATGTGGTGACAATACCTTAATTAACCATCACCATTTAGGAATGGACAAGGCCGGATGGAATGTATTTCATAGATCTCCAAATCTAATAATAGAGAGAGCTACTGTTAAGAATAGATAGCTTACGCATGTCAAGCTGGTTGACATTTTGTGCCCAAAGTCCCCAGCTGGTTTATACCGTTGTTATTGTAGTTACAAGGATCCGGGCTCAGCACCTTTCCGCTAAAAGCCAGATTATACGCGTGTTTTCCATCACATTATCAACGCACAACCAAACGCCACATCCCCGTTGTTTCCGGGTGAGTCATCGCAGTTCCGAGAGACCTTGCCACCGCTCAGCCATCTGGACACGAGCTCAGACCATGTCATGTTCCCCAGGTAACCATGTTGTACCAACGTGCACGTGTTTGTATAGGTAGAGAGAGGTTGGGGGGTGTGTGTGTGTGTGTGTGTGTGTGTGTGTGTGTGTGTGTGTGTGTGTGTGTGTGTGTGTGTGTGTGTGTGTGTGTGTGTGTGTGTGTGTGTGTGTGTGTGTGTGTGTGTGTGTGTGTGTAAACCATAAATTGTACCATGGTTCATATAAAGTTTCAGTATATATTATTCTTAACTGTATTAAAACTGGTTAAATCACGTTATTTAAAATGGAATTTGAAAATAAATGTTCCCTGCTTATCTGAAAATACAGAATCCCAACTGTCATGACTAATGAGCCATATAATGCTCTACAGCAGCATGGTAGAAGATCATGCTGTCACCTTTGCAACACCTTTTTGAAGGTCTTAAACCAGTACTTCCCTGTGGTTGACGGGGTGATACGTTCCAACTCTTTAATTTTATAGAAATTTAAAAAGATCAAATACCATAATAGCAACACTGAGCTTTGGCCAGAGTATGATTTGGTCAATTTATGAGTAATTCATGGTTATAATTGCTGTGTTACAAAGTTATTATGACAGATGTTCCTTCCAGCGCAGTTTCCTGGTTGGACTCCATCCTCCCATGCCTGGTATCCATTAATGCCCATTGGCACATCAGATACTTCACAATCCATTGATTTTTACATTTATGGTTTCACACGTAATAAAATTGACTGTTCCGCCATAATTGTTGACACACATGTGCGGTCGTAATAAAAACTTGATTGAATAAAAGCTTCATTTAAAATGGTTCACAATATGAAGGTCATACAAAGAGTCAAACTGAATTCAGATAGGCCCACAGCAGGTTAATGCTGTTGGGTACACTGAATTTGAATAAATCTCACCCAAGCATGATCGAGAAGTGCATTGGTAATTTGCATAAACTCATGGCATTACATCATTTAGTAGATACGTTCTTCCAAAACAAAAAAAGAATAAGTGGGGCTAATATGTTTGTACGAGTCAAGCAGGCCGCTGCACAGCCATTTTGAGCAAAGCTTGTACGATGAATTCCTAAACCTTTCACATTATTAAGCAATATAATTATGCATCACCAAAGTACATTTCTGATTATTAAAGCAATTATATTAAGGCAATGCCTCAATATAAAAAAGAAAGTATGCATTGCCCAACACTTTTAGCACAATGTTCAAATTCCCCATCACGAAGCAAACTTGCCTTTACTTTATAAAAGACACCATCAGTAGGATGAAGTGATATTCTGCCCAGAGTCTGTTGAAACGGGAACTGTGCATACTTAAACATCCATCAACAGTCCCCTAGAACTATGTGTACCCCATTAGAGGCTCAGAGGCTTGAGGACAAGGAGCGACCTCTCTCGCGTTACCCCTTAATGCAGACCAGGCTTAAGCTCTCCGTTTCATATCTCCGTTACAGTGCGACACACAACGTATCAGACCTAGGGATCCACACAGTACGGCCGGTGTTCTAAACAAAGAGCTCCAATGAGGGCAATTCAGTGCACCATGTACGTTGTAGAAACAGGAATCGCCGTGTTTGCATTGCAAAGTGGGATCATGATTGAACAACCCATTGTAAGCCACCTGGATCGACCCCACTCAACTCACTGCCGTCCCTGGGGTGATACTATAGAGATTTCTAATAAAGGTGGAGCATCTCTAAAACACACACCTAGGGCGAGCAAACCATACAGTTTGCCTCACCCGTCAAGAGTGTGACACACCTCGACTCACCTGTCAGCAGCCTGACACGCTTGTCTGCCCCGGTGAAGGACAAAATGCCCATACGCTTGCAAAATACTCAGCAGCACGCACACGTGTACCCACCTGCACTGTGGAGCTGATTTCTGCCGCGAATCCTCCGGTGATGGGCGCCTCGTGACTGATGAGCAGGCGACCTGTCTTGACCACCGACTGAAAAAGAGAAGGAGACGAATCAGCACAGATGGCAAGGGCCGGTTGTACCCAAACGTTATGGTTGCTGCGGCTTCCCCATGAATCGCCACAGTTTTACAGAGCCTATACCAACACAGCGCAATGAGTGGTTGTGCGGCAGGTCTTACCTCACCAGTCGAAGTTAACAGGTAGTTAAATATACAACAAAATGTTCCTAGATTTCGATTAGTGATGGATGGATGCCTTCAGGGGATTTGGAAATCCCAGCTTGCGTTCTCTAACAAAGTGATAATTGGCGCTTGCATTGTTGAGCCAAGTTTAATTTACTCCCCCTTCAGAGCAACACAGGTCTTGAGTTCATATAGACAGGTGTGGTGCTTGCGTGCACGTGTGTGCGTGCATGCGTTCCTTCGTCAGTGTGGGTGTGTGCGCAGCAGAAGCAGGAAAGGTTCGATTTAGACGGCTGAGACACGGGAGAGGCCAACACAAAAGATGGATCTGGGTTTTCTCTAACCCGGCATTACAACTCAAGGATGCCTTGCTCCACCCACTACCTCCCACAGCAGGAAAACCAACAGCCTACTATAATCTCCTGCACCCGCCATTGGCCCTCGTCCTGAAGCTCGTCAGCTCACTGGCTTTCTTCCTTTCTCCTGCTGTCCCTCCTCGGGTCTCATGTTTTCCTCACAGCCATTGAACTAATGTTTGCTTTGGAGCGATTCATGTCTGGTAGCAATGCAAGCTTTGGCCAACTTGTATGGAAACTGTGCATTTCCAGGTCGAGCAAGTGATTCATACATTTCAAGCGTTTGCTTGGAGTGAGGTCCTCTGAATGAAAAATAATATGGTTGAAGTATGCATGTGGATTGGAATTCCCAGTCTGAAAATGGAAAGCGGAAAAGTCAGATTCCTGGTGCAATGTTCTGGAACAAAGATAAGACTTTCCACAGAAGGATTTTTCAATAGGCTTTCCTTCATGTAAACACAGGTGGGGGAGAAATCCCCTTTAAACACCTCCAAACCAAACCAAGAAAGCCTGCAGCCCATCACGCGGAGCTGCATGCGTTTAATGAGTTAGCTATATGATGAAGAGGGGGGGAAAAGCCCACCGCTTTACCCGCAACAGAACCACATGGTATCCTGAGGCTCATGAAGGGCCCCACACTGATGCTATGGAGGCAGATGTTTACATTGCTGAGGTCCGTGGTTTTGGTTTCGGGGCATGGCCGACGGGGGAAGACCATACTGTGCAAGAATATGGAGTGCGGACTCTAAATGATCTGTTGCTTGATCGGACGCCAGCTGGAAGACACTGGGTGAAAATGCATTTTTATGCTATGCCGTTCGGAAGCTACCCTACATGAAAAAGGGGGTTCCTAGACCACCAATAGGGGACTGTGAGTTTAGCTGCAGGCGAATTAGCAGAGTCAACTAATCCGGTGAGGGGTGAGCGAGTTGGATGTGCACAAGCCAACGCTGGGATTACACCGTTTGGAGGAATGTGGAAGTTTAGAACAACAAGGGCTGGATGACAACACCTGCCAAGCAGAGTAGCAGAGGGGAGCGGGGTGCAGGACGCTGGATGGGGGGGGGGGGGGGGGGGGGGGAGCAGGGCCGCAGAACGGCACGTTGCTGTGATGACTCACACAGGTCCATGGATAAACACGGAGCCCCTTCCAACCCTGCCTTGCCTTGATGCTGACCCCGGTGATCATGTTGAAATACGGCCAATGTGCGCGCGCACACACACACAAACACACGCCCGATTGTGAGCACACACGGACACGTAAGCAATGGGATTCCGCAAACTAAAGTGGGACACCAGCACTGCCTGTGGCGCCCTGGAAAAGGATCCACGAGGGGGGACACACCACTCTGCACGCCGCGATGCCAGCGCATTCTTCAGATGCTTTTGACACAAAAGAAGCACGCCACTGTTATTCCAAAATCGTGGGATAGAATTTCAGGCCCGGGGGACTGGAGAAGGGGAAAATGACTGCCTCGTAGGTAGCACAAGTGACGCTCATTGGCAAGTTCCTCTGGTAGCTGGCCAAGTGTTGGCCAAGTTAGTCTACAGTAATGCGTCCTCCCGTTACTTAATACGATAATGCGGCTGAAGAGAATGACAAAACCGGCAAAATGCAGTAATGTCTGGAGCGCACGTGAGCCCCGGTCACGTCGGCGAGGGGTGGGCACTGTAGTTTGAAATGCCAGACAGAAAGGCAATAGGAAAAACAATGCCATATCGTCTGTTTAGTACGATGGGTCTATTCATAATGATATCCTGTGTGGCGACACAATCCGATTGAACAGACAGAAGCTCTGAACGGGGTCGTAAAGCCGGAGGGATTCGGTTGAATATATGTTGACAGCTACTGATGCTTCATCGCATGGACGAACCTTCCACAGGAACACTGGATAAAACGGACGCTTTAATCAGTCAATTCTTTCCATTGTCAATATCACATTGGGGAGGGGAGGAGCTAGAATCATCGGTGGTCCACCTCTAGCCCATTCACCGAAATGGGAGGTTAAAAGCAGCGCTCCTCTGATGCCAAAAATCCTGACAGGCTCATGATCAACTTTCATATACACACCTCTAAATGCAGATTTAGCCCCCCCCGCCCCAACCACCATCCCCAACCCACCCACACAAAGTCTTATTCAAATTGCTGAGCGGAGACTCTGACAGCACTGGAACATGCACATAGCAATTGTGGCCATTTCCCTTTTCGTTCCCTGTCCATTATGCGTTGCTTCCAAAACGGAGAATTAGAATTGTGGCAATCGTCCCGGTCGCCGGGAAAAGACATTACTGTGAGAAGGTGGTGGAGCCACACACGGGGCACCCCATGCAAGCACTCTCAAAATCAACCAAGGGAGGTGAGTAGGGAAAATACAGTTTAAAGTAAAAAAAAAAAACCTGAATAAAGTAAACCTTTCCGTGCAGCCTCAGAGAGACAAAAGGGCTCGCTGGCAAGAGGTTATCTCATTGTTAGCTCGACTTGAACGCGTGTCTCTTAAAAGTGAACACAGTGCTGGTCTCGTTCTGGAAGTCCGTCTGGTTAAGCTTTGGGCCCCAGGGGAATACCAGTCATGACAGTGGAACTGCATTGTGTTGCTCTTCAGCAGAAATGGTGATGAAAGGTTGCATGGATGACCGAGGGTATGATGCACATTACGAACAAGATTCATATTGCGATGTTATAGGGGGGCTTGAGGTGATCAAATGAGACATTTGGGCTATTTTCCACCCTGTACTTGCAGCTCCTAATTAGGTGTATTAGGGGCATTAAAGTGCTAGGGATTAATTGTGCTGTCAGAAGCAGAATCAAATCTTCATCGTCAGTCTCGAGTCCCTGAGGACACTTGCTGAACTAACATTGATAAAAGACTTGACTTTGACTTGGTATTCATGACTCACTGATCACTTGTTGCTTGTTATAATACAGAATATTTACAAAAGTCACTCTTTCTCCAATTTGAAAAGTATTCTTAAACAATGACCCAACAATGCCAATAACACTCACACACAGAACGGAGAAACCTCCCACCTCATTCTAAACTTAGCCCTATTGGCCCCGGAGGGTGAACTCGGGTTGGCGGTTATGTGACTGCTGGGTTGGGCCGGGCAGGGCCGGCCCGGGCCAGGCCAGGCCAGCTTGGGCCACGGTAGCTGTGGCCACTGCTTTACTCCTCATTGTGCTGCAGGGCTGTCATTAGAGCCAGAGCCGTTCTGCCGGCTGCCGCGGGGAAATGTCATGTTTACCGCCATTCCCATACACACCCAGCATAATGAGCAGTGCTCGGCTCCCCCCCCCCCCCCCTCTGTGATCACTTTTCTCCAAAATCTCCACTTCCTGCCTCACGCAACCATCCTCCCCCTCCCTCTACCTCGATCCCCCGCTCCACCACTTCATCCTCACGTTCCTTCTGTGGTTTCCATATCCATCCTTCCACTCTCCCATGTCCTCCTCCACCTGCAGCCAGCCTTTTATTTATCCCCTCCACCGCCTCCTCCTCCTCCTCCCCACCCAACCCCTTTCATGGAGCAGACGATATCCCCTTCTGCACCTCCCCTGCCCGGGCCGCTGGCCGACGGGCCAGCTGGCATCCTGGCCTTTAGACACGCTGGGCCTGGCCTCACAGCACTGGGAGGGCTGCAAGGGACACGGAAACCATAAAAACAGCCCTTCCAGCGCACATAAATTCTCACATGTGCTTGTTAACGCTGCCTTGCACTAACTAACGGTAACTTTCGGTTAGGCAACAGCCTGGAGGGGGTGCACAAACAAATACATTGATATGAATGTCACCGACCGTTGATTCAAAGAAGTATTGGGTAAAGCCCTGAATGCTATTGTTAGTGGAAGATGTGATTTTCAGCACTTGATCAAATTTGGTTAGTATATAACCGTGCAAAAGGACTATGGCTTTTCAGCCAAAATTATATAACAGACTGTTATCATGAGGCCATAACTCATTCTGAAAAGCACAGTGCGGGGACTTTATAGAAGGATAAAATAAAATGAAGCTGGCTAAGCAAGATCGTGGTTAGACTATGGAACAGAAACTCATCCAAGTGCACACACACATGTTTTTTATAAACATATCAATAGGGGGAAAAACTACTCGACTACAAAATAAGTGTTGACCTTACGAGAATCCCGCAGAAAACGAACATAAAAACAAGTAAATAACAAAAAACAACTTCATCTGGCTGCATTTGTTCACATACGAGCCAAACGGACGCCGACTGAAAGTGACCCTGCGTTTGACCGCCCCCGCTTCGTGCCCTCCCTCCTCCTGCCTCCAACTGGCCGTGATCCGTCTGACCAGGGCAACAGGAAGAGGAAAACCAGGAGGCTGGGCCAGTCCAAGGTTCCTAGTCGCCGGGCACTCGACATGCGCTGACCTCTAGCCCCATGAATGCAGATGTATACACTAGATATAATACCAATCTCTGAGGTTTGCCTATGCTTAAGCGATGGATGCCCGGGTCTGAGGTGGGGAAAGCGGCAGAACCGAAAAAAACAACACTAAATATATGCCCTTCCTTTTCACCCAAGATGCTTCCATTTCCAGTCCCTCTTGTGAGACTTTGGTGTGTAAGACACTCTGGAGGAAGAGACAAATATTCGGCCAGGATTGTGTAGAAACAAGTCAAAGTCTGGAATCCCTTGATAGGCCAATGGCTGCAACCACAAATCCGATAAAGACAGAAGTGTGGGAGCTAGACCGATAAAAAACAACATCCGGTCAGATTACAATCTATCCTTCCTCCCTGCTTTACTCCCTTCACTTTCCATCTGTATCCCCTCGCTTGTTCGTTCTCTTTCTCTCAATATAAACACACAGGGGGGGGGGGGGGGGAAGAGAGAGAGAGAGAGAGAGAGAGAGAGAGAGAGAGAGGAGAGAGAGAGAGAGAGAGAGAGAGAGAGAGAGAGAGAGAGAGAGAGAGAGAGAGAGGAGAGAGAGAGAGAGAGAGAGAGGAGAGAGAGAGAGAGAGGAGAGAGAGAGAGAGAGAGAGAGAGAGAGAGAGAGAGAGAGAGAGAGAGAGAGAGAATCTTGAGGCCAGCTAGTCTTCGAGGAGCAAGGGCGTCGGGGGAGAACTAAGACAGAAAGAACTGCAAACAACTCACAAGAGCCATTAAGGCCAATTAGACTCAATAACACCAGGAGACACGCGCTCTACCTTTATACCCTGCAACCACCCCACGCAAACTCTTTTGTTGAATGCATAACAAACAGGTGCGTTCAGAATCGGCAAATATAGGCAAACGTTCACAGGGAGCGTGCTGACTTTAAACAATACAATTTGAATGATTTTTAGACAATTTTCTACACGTTCATTTTAAACTGCAACCAAACTGTAAACAAACAAATGCGACAAGAAAGGCCATTGCTGCAGCCTCCATGATAATTTACGAGTTTACAGAAGGTCTCGAAGTTGTCGATCTCGTAGAAAGTATACTGCAGACAAGGAATTCGGACGATTCAAGAAAGAGGGCTACGTCACCGAAGTTTTGCCCACTTACTGTGATGTCACGTTCAGATCACATTTTAGGATGCACAAGACACAGTTGGAGTAAGGGTGTAGATAGGCTATATGAAACGATTTGCTTTATGTGTAGGAAGGGAATTAATGTTTTCAACATAGACATGGGAATTGTTTAAATGTTTCACAGTTCTTGCTATCATTTAGGGTTAATCTGCATCTGGGAGCACATCTCTTCAGTCCGTGATCCATGTCTGCTTGAGGAGAACGACCTCTTCTGACAGTTTGCCTATGTTCGTGAACGTTTGAAGACATCAGCACGCTTAACAGATTGGCTTCAAATCGTTCACGAGCGTTCGCCTATGTTTGCGAACGTTCCTCTGATGACAGCTTAGTGTGAGTATCTCATGAATAACTGCTTGCATGAGCATAGACAGAGGCAGCAAAATAATCAAATACTCTTTTTTAAAAAGGTCCTAATAATGTTCAGGTTGGCGTCGAGGTTAAATCCCAAAGTGGGAAGTTTCTACAATACAAATCCACCAGCTTATCTTTTTATTAATATGGTTATTAATTAATTTAATGAAATGCATTTCATATTAAGGGCAAAGAGTAGACGGAATATGAAAAATGAAAATGTGAGAAGACTTCAGAAAAATCCCACCACTGTCTAGCTAAAAAGCCATATTTGTCAGTGGCCTTGTGTTTTTTTATCGTTCAAGACCCACCCCCCGTTAATTTGTAAGAAATGGCAAAACATGTGATAATTTTCATGAGTTGCTTTCCACAAAAGGGTGGAAAAAAGGTCAAAGTAGCAGTGTAGTACACCAAAACAAGTTGTTTGTCTGGAGAGAGAACAACAATAAAAACCAAAAACAATAAATTCGGACCCGTCACAGGAAACCCAGGAAACCGACTCCCATCGTCCCCAATACTGCTGTTTTAGATCAAAATAACCAAGGTTGACGAGAGTTGAATTTGTCAATATGTGTGTTGCTCAAGAGTTTACAATTACAATTGTTGTGCAGCCAAGGTTTTTGTCGTTTCCAGTCCAGCCAATTAGCCAGACATCTTTCAGATCATCCCAACCTGTTGGAGAGAGGGGATAAATGATGAAATCAAGGATAAATGTTTTAATATGGTTTGGATAAAAGCCTGTCAATCACAGATGTCCAGGTTGCGTCGCACAAAGTACCTGTGAAGCCCTGCGTTATTTTAACCTCACCTCCAGTGCACCCTGTCCTAGAGTGAATCCATTCAATCGTTTGCTCATAAGGATCAGCGAGGCTAGGACCGGGTACCCAGTCCAAGACCAACCCACTCTTTATTTGTTGGCTGGTGCTGTTCGTCTTCTTTCAAGGTTTTCACAGCATGGGTGCGTCTGAGAGTGAGCTTAACATCCTGTATGCTGGGGCCGCCCCTGTGACACTACAGACATGGGGACAGTCAGACCTGGCCCTGCTTTCTGTCCTCAGTGGCTGACTCCAATGATCTCAATCTCCCCCGGCCAAAGCTCTTGAAATGCATTGAAGAAAAATGAACCTCTGTCGTTCGAAAGCCAACGCACAATTCACCAGTACATCACAGCGGTCCATCAGCCTCATCGAGTTCTGCCTCATAAAAGAAGCACAATCCCATAACGTAATTATAAACATCAACGCCACAAGCACTTTCCCCTCCTGTGTCTGGACTACTGAACCAACAGTTTGAAGCATCAAATAGACAAGATAAAACCATTTAGAGGAAAATGAGGATCGTTCCCCTGCCTAGTTTACTCAACGTCCTCAATTCATACAGGAGGCAAAACAGTCCCATGGGGTGAAGGGCTACAGAGATCACGCTGGGATCTGTGATTTATTGATTGGATGTCGTGATGAGATGCTGAGTGTGAGCAGCTGATGCAGGGTGCCTCTCCACCTGTGTTTGTGCGTAAGTGCATGCACAAACCACTATTGGACAGAGCAAACAGATTTCCAACCTGTAGGCCTGCGACCACGCTAAGCTATTTAACGGCAACTGTCCTGGACAAACCTCAACATACCTACGCTCACATTCACTGTGAAAAGTTCCTGCCAAATGGAGACCCTGCCCATTCCGTCAAGTGCTTTAAGAGGAATTTTAGAAATATCCAGTGCAGGCCACTTACTATGGAACCTGAGGCCTAGCGGAGGTGTTGCTGCTGCTGAGCTAGGAATATGAAATACATTTAAAAAAAGGATTCTGGATCACAAACATTGAGGAAGAGGGGAATTGTTGGCTTGAGGCAGGCCGCTAGATCCAATATCAACTCTCCCGTTTACTTCAAAGTGGTCAAATTGACGGCTAAATTGGTGATGTCGGTGGAGGGCTGCTCAAGTATCATGGTTCTTTACGGTACCAAAGAAGATGGGCTGCATTTTTAGATGCACCAAACCGTTCACCAGAAACAGAAAGGCAGGGGAAAGAGAAGGAGCGTTCAAAAGGAAAGTGGGGAATTGATAGACCACCAACAAAAAACCAACCATGAGTCATTTTCCATTGATATAACCACCAGAAAGTGCCACAGTAAGACAAGTCACACAAGTTATGATACACACATTGGCCAAAAGACACAGAGACCCACGAAACCCCCAGTAGCCATGTATCATTCCCATAAGACCCCGTCCCTCTGATTCAATTCAGGTTCCCATATTAGAATTACAGACTCATTTTATTTCAGTTTTTCTCTCAAAAACTTGGGGACAGTTTGGTCGAGAGAAATGGGAGCATAGGGAGTAGCAGGAGTGGGATTTTGAACCATAAATAGCTGTAGCCCTAGCAGCAGTCGCCAGCCCCTTTTACAGCACACAGGGACCAACTCCAGATCTACTGCCGTTGCATTGGTTGAGAGCACAAGCAGGAGTATTAACCTGACATCTCAATCAATTAGAATATTGTGGAAAGAGTTCATTCATTTCAATAGTTACATTTAAAAAGGGAAACTAATCTATTATATAGATTCATTCCACCAAAAGTTAAACATTTCAAGCCTTTATTTGTATTAATCTTGATGATTATGGTTTACAGCTCATAAAAACCCAAAATTGAGTATATCAGAAGTTCAATATTGTAAAATCAAGTTGTAAGCTTTTTAACTCTGAACATTTTAGTTTCCTGAACATTTAAGTGGTCTCTCAGTCTGGTTCAGTAGGATTCACAAACAAGGAGAAGACTGCTGACTTGACAGTTGTGAAGAAGACAGTCATTGACACCCTCCACACTAACCACTTATTTATTGAGATGCACCTGTATGTCTTTATGGTAGAAGAAGAAGCAGCACGGTTGGGATACAAGACAATGCAAAGCTCAGGACCTTTTCACAAAATGTGCAATGCAAGCATAGTCTGCTTTATCTATGGAAAATCCTGAGTGGTTGAGATGAGCACAATTTAGCCAGGCATCACTATTCTGTGGAAACGGACATAGGATGCAGTAAACTGCATTGGCATCAGGTTGCATGCGTCAAACGAAAGAGCTTTTACTAAACTTTCGACATCCCAACAATGAGCAATTTGTGTCAGCCAAGAGTTGCAGGGCAATCATCTGGAGGCCACCTGGTAAAGTCTGGGCTTAATTAAAATGGATGGCTCATTATGAGAATGACAACTTTGAGATTGGACCTTTAAATGAGAGAATGGCAGCATACAGCCATCATTCACCCAGCCTCATTGCAACCTTGAATAAACAGGACGCCGTAAAAGAAAGATGACAATAAATTATTTTAATTGAATAGTGATGTTGCATACATACCACATTGGCCCAGAGTGCGTGTTTGTTTGCGTTTGTTTGAAGTGATCTGAATGAACCGATATTCAAACGAGGTTCATTCAAATCTGCTCCATGATTGAAAACAGCATCTTCTGGAAAGCGTCGCCCTAACCGTAACCTGATGTGCCATACCTTTGCCTTAGCCTCTTGCAAGCATGTTCACACATGCAGCACGCATCAATAGGACTGGTGCTGAGGCTGGGTTCGAAAGAATGCTTGCTCAAACACATTTCACTGTGGCCTCCAAGCGACCCGGGGGCTCAGTGGGATTGGTCGCTTTCATGGCTCAACAGGATCCGAGTTGTAGGGGCCTGTTCGTTCAGGCCCCACAGGGAGAATGTGGGCCCCATGCACGCTTGATGTCACTAGAGGCTGCGATAGTAGCAAGCTCCACCGTTTTCCGAGGTCCAAAAAAATAATATTTGGAAAGGGTTTAGTTGTTTCTGACTGAACAGAGCACAGATCCACATGTTCATGTTGTAGGATGGTGGATAGTCTGGCATCATCAGCACTTTTTGCAACTCTTTGTTTAGTTATGAGCAAGACGCATTATCAAAAACAGTGGTGCCAGAACAGTCTGCGGTCAAACATGGGGCATTGGAAAAAATTAAAATCTGCTCCATGAACTGCACCAAAGGCTAGACGAATCACAAGTTCTGAGAAAGAAGAAAAGGAAAAAACAATAACCAAACATTTGTTGTGAAAAAATGGCTCAAATGTAATGGAGATAAAATGTTTCCATTTGAGGTAAATGCTGAAAGTTAAATATATTATTGTTATCACAAAACAAGGTTGATTTAAACGATGGCTGGATGAGTAACAAATAAAATATTTTATGATTTCACAACCATGTGGTCAAGATGGGGATATTTTCCATCCCACCGTTCAAACGTTCATCTGCCCATCCGAGCTAGCCCTTTAAGAACCCCAACTGTAGTTTATCTTCATAGATGACTTCAGAAACATCTGAAACATATTCACTCCTGCCCAAATGACATCTTAGTCACTATGTATAATTATAGTAGGTAGTATTGAAAACAATAACAACCGCAGCCGTCAAACACAAGAGTAGCGCGTTTGACTTGACAGTGAGCAGAAAAACACCTTGGGCCGTCCCCCTTTCCTGTCCTCTTTTCCACCTTGGCGCATGGCAAACAAGCAGGTCCGCACGCCTGGCGCAGCGAGGCCAGCTTCCATGTCCGTTGTTTGCCCAGTGTTTGGGCGGTTGACAGGCCCTACGGTTTGGAGCCACTTAGTGGGCTTCGGAGAGAAAGGGAGGAGGCGGAGGTGGACGGGGGGAGGCTCAGATAAGAGGGTCTTATCGCCCCGGCCGTGGGTCACCAGATCTCAAAGAGCTAGGTACACAACACACACACACGAACTGCAAACCACTGCACCACTCTTGAGAAAAAAACTAAAACAACAATGCTGCTGAACAGACGCAGAAGCATCTGTGCCTCGGTTTCCCTCCCTTTTGTTTCTCCCCGTCTCAGAGGGTAAATGGCTTTGTGTGTTTGGAGCGAGCGATGCGTGCGCTGTGCCTGACGCACCAGCGGCGCACACTGGCCGTCCTCGGATGACTCCTCCTGCACATGCTTCGGAGTTGAACAGGTTCAGCCAAATTGGCAGCAGGAGCCACAGCAGCAGGATGACAGAAGCCCGGGCTGCAAGAGAAACTTCCAGAAGGAGTACGCTAAAGGAAACGTGGATAAACTTTTGACGACATTCCACAAAAGTCTGATACCTGTTGTGTGAAGTTCAAATCCAGGTCACGTCACCTGGGTCGAAAACGAAAATCCATTTATTGACCATAAATTCTAAATTGAATGACTTTTTTTTTTTGTTTCCCCAAATAAGCCCTACGCTTCAGGTTGATATGTGTACAAAGCCTTTAAAATGATTGGTGAAAGCTAAGGGCTGATGGAAATATCTTTCTTACGCCGTCATAATTATGTCTCAAACTATATCGTCATAGATGCAGAATATTGAGAAAATGTAATGAAATACAATGCCTCCATCTCCCGGCAAAATTGCTTGTCAAAATCACCCTCTCTTAGCAACCAATATAATGCTGATTAAATATTTATTTTCTGCTAATAGGCCTGGGCTAGCCTACTAAGACAAAGCTATGAATAGCAATTTATAAAGGTCAAACTTAATCGCTTGTCTATTACTCAAACATGCATAGTGGCCTTATGCTGGATTTCTGAATGTGTTACGACTGAAACAAGAATTGGGACAATTGCTACCACCATGCGTCAGAAGAGAGCTTAGCAGCTCATGGCACATTTAAACTTCACGTGATAAGATGCGTTCCCGCTTAATTATACAATTGTATTTCTCAGACTGTTGAAACATGTATTTGGGACAGGTTTTAACGTCTTAAAACCAAAAGGACATGGCCTGACCCTACCGTGAACCAGACTAGACTGTACTGAACTGGGGGCACGGCGCGCAGCTGCTGCCATTTTTCTGCCTACACCAGCCTGTTGCTATGGCAACGGGCAGCCGGAGCATCCCCTTGTCCGACGGGGGCCTCAGGTAGCACGAACACACCTTCGGATGTAACCTAAAACACGCTCTGCGCTTCAGGCCCAACGCCAAAGCAGAGCAGGGTTAAGACAATACAGATGTTTTTTTTCTTGAACAGATCGCAGTGAGCTACTTTGAAAACAGCCGTTATGATGGACTTTGTCTTATTCAAATAAACCAGTGATACCAAACCATCTGCCAAAATGTAAACGTGCCATCTACACAATGGGGGTCAAGCAGCGAAGCTGCGAGACACCCATTGTGTTTCTGTTTTCTTCTCATTATTATTCCTCTAACATTGGAGTCTATGGCAGCCCACAGAACGCCTTAGTTAAAAGTACTGTGATTTGGCTGAAAGTTTCGGGCCACTCCACTTACCACTCATTTACAGACCTTTAAACCCAGCCGTCTAGTGCCACCAACGGGTAAAAATTTGGTCGAAAATGGAACCGCTTGGCTGACAGATCTGAAATTCGGCGCACTGATTCGGGACCGTCCCTTGATCACTCTTGCCAATTTAGAGAGCTCTATGCCCAACACTCTAGCGCCACCAATGGGTCGAAACAGGACTTGTATTACTCTCCCGAGCGTTCCCCGTGCTACCGAGTGAGGTACCAGTGGAATCCCTGGACCAGCCTGAGTTCAATGATCCCTACTCCACAACTTTGCGCCATATTGTACCTTCGCCCTATTGGATTTAATCCAAACTCTACGAAAATTTTCAGCGGTCACAAATTTCCTCAGATTTTCAAGGAACTTGGTGGAGAAGATCTTCAGACCAAGCCGCGAAAACTATATTTTTTTTCGAATTTTTGCCCTTGAGAGCCAATCCAATATGGTGGCGAAACAGCCAAACTAAGTGGGCTAACATATCGGCGACTCTTTGAGGTACTTTTTTGCAAATGCATTGAACTCTCTAGCGCCACCACCAGTTCAATTAGGTAGTTAATCCATATCTCAGCAACACTTTCAGGCATGGAAACCAAACTTGGTCCACGGATTAGAGACCCCACTCTGTTTGACCACCAGGGGCGCTATAATTACCAACCCTTTCAAGTATCGACACCAAACTTGGTACGTGGACTCGTGACATCATCCTGAGAGCGCATAAAACATTTGTTAATCTTCCACCACAAGGGATGCTATAATTAGCCAAACTTTTCCGTATCAACACCAAACTTGTTACATGGAGTCAGGACAGCCAAAAGTTGCAGCCCAGCAGCCAAACAACCATGCTTGACCTTCTTATTACTGCTTTGCAGCTATATCTTTTATTATTTTTGATTTCCTTGAAATGGGGGCGATCTCTGGGTGCTCCAACAAATGTATAAAACTCAAGAATATAGTTGAGGTTTCACGGCAGGTTGGTAGTGAAATGGATTGCCCTGGAACCAATCCAAGTCAATGAGCTGCTTTACAGCTGGACTCTACACAAAGGCCTTATGGGAATTGGCAATTCTAATCATGGCATAAAAACATACATGTATCTATTCCAGCCGTTCTCCGCCATTTGCCTTATTAAGTTTCGGCATTGGCTGGATGCCGAATATGGAAAAACCTGAGAGTGGATGACGAACGAGGCTCAGACAACTGCACCCTGGACGAATTCGGAGTCACTTTGCGGGGGCGGACTCACGCCAGAATAGCACATGGGGATTGCGTTCAACAGAATAAAAAAAAACATGCATTAAAATATGCACCAGCCTAAACAGCTAGTCAACGAAGATGTGTTTACTATAAGTGTTCTTGATAACATGGAAATCAGCACAGGATTAAATCACCCACAAGTAAACTAGACACAGCAACCTTTACTACAGTGTTTAATTCGAGCAGCCATTCTGGTATGGGGGCAATCCAGACATTCTGTTTATCCCTGAAATGAAGGATTCCCAAACATACACACCTTAATCCACTCTTTTTTTCCCCCTCCACTCTTACAGTAATTTTCACTTTTCACTGCGCACTAATTTAGATCGCCAAAACCAAAACGTATCCCGATGGGAACAGAACAAAGGAATGAGACTACAGAGAGCTGAATTGGTCATCTCTGAGACTTGGACCGGGGATGAGTCATCCATTAAGGAAATAAAAAACACAAGGCTTACATAGAAACAACACAAAACACAGACTGTGTACATGCTTGAACGGTTGGAAAATGCTAAAAAAGGTAAGTGTGACTCATAGTGCATGCGTGATTCTAATTGGCTGAGAGGAGCCTGGGTATACATCTCTTGGTCCATAAGATAATCAACCCGTTTTTAAAAAAGGCCAGTGGTTGCAAAATATATTCATGATGACGAGGCTGAACACCAGGTGCTCCGGGTCGTTTGGATTAAAAATCTGAAATCGATGAGTCACCGACTATTTGTTGTCTAGATCTGAAATAACCACAGGAAATAACAGGAAATAAATAAAATCTCATCCATTTCCACCCATCCATCCAGCCATTGTAGTTGTTATGAATGCTCATCTGGTTGTTCACAGTAATAATCAGGCGTTTATGTACCCGATGTCTCATTGTGTGGATCAGGCACACAGTTTACAATTTTAAAAGATTTGTAAAAGTTTGTATGCAGCCTGCAAGGATACTATGACTGATCATTTATCCTGCCACTCTTTAGAGAAATAGATTTTGGTCACAAAACACAAACCCATAATTGAACAAACTAAAAACAAGACAACAGATACAAGCTGCGTCTTTCCCATAAAATGCAAATAGCATTCCATGCATAGCAGACCTGAATTGCCGGGTTCTCGTGTGAAGAATAGGGTCAGAACTCATAGCCTGGGAAGACTTGCAGCCACAGTGGTGGCTGGGTGTATGCCAAGACTGCAGGGTGCAGCCGGGCAGCACCCAGTACTTAGGGTACCATGGAACGGGGTGACTGAGGCCATGCCGCTCTCCTCCTGCTCCTCTAGGATACACAGGCTTCCGTGCAGAGAGTGCATGGAAAATCTTTAGGACTGTATCGATCATGTGTGCATTTTCTAAAAGCAGGGTATTGCGTTAACATTTTGCGCATTGAGGTCTGAAAACGACTGGCCTCAAGAAAATATTGACTGGCCCTCACTCAAAGTTGTCTTATTATCAGCGTCATAAAACCAAAGGCCGGCGTAATTGTCATAAACTTTGTGCTTGTGCCAAATAACAATCACATTTTTAAGCACTGGTCTGATTGGGACAAAGTTGGACGTTTTACTGTGAAGGGATAACTTTACTTGAACCAGGATAAGGGCACCCCTTATTGCTGAACGCTGTAAAAAAAATGATGCTCGATTTTTTTTTAGATTTCAAGTCAAATCAAAATCCTGTCCAACTCAAATTGAAAGTAATTCTCAGGAGGTCCTCCACTTGTAAGAAAGCAAAAACGAAGCTTCGCATCAGCATATGAAGGGTTTGCTGAATGATTACAACATTTCCATACAACTTCAGACAGTCTGCATTTGTAAATGGATATCTCACACGCGGGTGTGAGTGCGAATAATAAACCTTGCCCTCTTGGATACAAGCAAGCTCAAATCACAACATGGTTGGGAAAAGGCCAAATCAGACCATGATTATTGGCAGGCGCATATTGGCAAACCATTATAAACAACATTTTCATCATTTTGAGCCAAACTCCCTGGTGAGGCAGAGTTCATAATACAGGCTGAAAAACTAAAACATTGACGATAATGGGGCCATGTTAGATTTATTATCCTTTCTCTGTCATCGTGTGCATCACTGAAAGAGGCTTTGTCCTTTATTGGAAGGTTTAGTGGAATACAGCTTTACAATAATAAATGAAACATTAAAGTGTAATGCGATCCCCTTAGCAGAGAGGTTATCAGAATGGCAGAGACAGATGTTTAGGTTGCTATTCATAGGCCAATCAATAAGCAAATTTTAGAATGAAAATAAATAGTGTTTTTTTTACCGTTCTGTGAAGCATATCAAGGAGTTCTTCACGTTTTTTTTTTTTAAGACGTGATCCTAGTCACCATAAGCCCACAATATTTGATCCTGCTATCAGCTCGGAGCCCTGTTCATTTCCCAGATCGCTTTTTCTGTATGAATAGGCAGCCAAGAAACACGCATGTTTTAAATTTGATTTGAAAACTGGATGACGCCCCCACACTTCTCACCAAAACAAAAATAAATTCCATAAAGCTAAAGCTGTCTGCAAACGGATTATAGCGATAAAGCAAGCTCTTACAACCTGATTAAATGATCCGTGTGAGGGAGTGCCCGCATGTGTGCGTGATACTAGGGCTAGGTTAAAATATAGATTCATCAATGCACTGCAATTTATTTGTTCTCCATTCAATTTCGATTCTCTTTAAAATCGATTTCCATAAAAACAAAACAAAAAAAAAAGCATACTCAGTCATTTTAAATCTAGAAGCGAGTATGCCTTAATGTACATGCCCTTTTACATTTGTCCAGGTTATAATTATTACTTTTGTTCGGCAAGTTTAGCTCAGGAACAATACTATACAATGGTGTATTCCCTTTTTGCTAGTTAAAGCACAATGAAATGGTTAATTCTAAATAATATTTAGGTATTTTTGTCATCTGCACGTATTATTGAATTGATATTGAAGTAATCGGATCAATATCAAATTGAAATCGAATTGTGAGGTACCTGGCAATACCCACCCCTACGTGATTCCCACAACAAAGTGGTAGAATAACAAAAGTGTGTGTGCGCCCAAGTGAGTGTGGGGCTGATTGATAGCTTGAATTAGACATATTAGGCATAGGGGGTTTCCAAAATAAGGCTCTAGGTGGTGAACTTGACAGGCTCGGGATGGCAGGCATGCCTGAAGGAACACTAAACATCCGTGTATAAACACGCCGTCTCAGGGCAGCCCTCTTAATAAGGCGGTGCTTCAGCACCAAAGGACAGTTTGTAAAAAACAAACAAAACAAAAAGCTCTGTCTGCGCTATTGGCTCCAATAGAGTCCCTGGTAAATTACTACCCTGCTAGAGCAATTTCATCCCTGTGCCGTAAGTGTGGGTTATAAGATTTGCTTGGCAGCAGAAGCCAACAACTGTACCGTGGGCTCACCCAGGGAAACATTTAAATTGAGCAAATAAATGCGTACGAGGGTATGAAAATGTATCTGGCGCATCCGCCGACAGCCGGCTTGCCTGTTAAAGTCGGAGCCACAACAAGGCATCGGGTGACATGTTGCAGCGAGAACATGTGAATTGGCTAAAAATGAGCATCGTCTGCCAGTGTGTTACGGCATCAGAAAGCCGATCACTACATTACATTTCTATGACCTTGATTAACCTGCAGGATTTGCCATCATCAATTTATCCTACGCCTTTCAAATACTGCATTGAAGAAGCAATTGACCGGCATTGGAAAAACACATTTCATTCACAAAGCTAGGCCCACGTGGAACCGTTTGGGTGCCTTCTTGGCTACCATCCTTGCCAGGCGAGCCAGGAAGAAACCCTGTTAGACAGCCGGCACCAGGAAGCACCACATTGTTTCAGAGAAACAAGAGGATGGTTTAACAAAACATTTTGAATGTGAATACTGCGATAATTGGATTCAATGGTTTCACTTGAAATTGGTCGTTTAGGTTTTCTTTGCCAACAATGCCACCTTGATAATGGGAAAAAACACTCAAAAGACCAGATGCACAGAAGTTTTGTGCGTGCATGTACCTTGCATATGGTCTCTGTGTCCCAGGGCAGGATCGTCTGTAGGTCAATGAGCTCGCAGGAAACCCCTAGCTTCTCCTGAGCCATCTGGACCACCTCCCGCATCACGTGGATCTGGAACAGAGTTCATTCACAGAGTGAGCGACGCCAGGGCACCCAGTGTTTTGCATGCTTACAAACACAACCCCGCGCCCACAACTCACTGAATCAACAGAGAAAAAAGGGTCTTTAAAACGCATTTACACCGTGCCGTAGTCATTATGGCCATTTTGTCAGTGATAATAAAAAAAGACAAATTTAAGACTCAAATTCTATGTCAAGCGGTTTGTGGACTTTTTAAAATCAGCTCGGCACCCAAGCTGCATTCTTTACTTACATCGAAGGAACGCCAATGACGGCACTAGCTAGAAAAGCTAGCTATGTTAGCTATCCAATTATCAAGCAGTGGGCGTGTCTCGTTTCACCCATATCAGGCCAAAACACTTTTAGAATTCTCATAGGGTTAGATTCAAGCTGAAACATGTGTTCACATGCACTTGAAATTTTTTTATCGCTGCTTATTTCTTTCTTGGACCAAATCTCGAATGTCTAATATCATTACCTACCGAGTTGAAGATATTTGATAAATAAACGGCAAATCCATCTGAATGAGGGAGAGGTGCAGTAAGCGCCACTGGGGTACAACGTGACCCTCGTGCCACAGAGCTTTAGTTGGCATTAAGGGAATCAGGTTTATACAGGCAGTACTTGAATGTTCCTGCGAGGTCCTCCGTCACATCCAATGGAAAGTCTGATCCCCCACCGTTTTACGTCTATGGCTGTTGGAACATACTTTTAATGCCTGGCGAGAGCCCCTGGGGAGTGGAGCTGCTGTGGGAACACAGACCTAATGGGGGTCCTAATGACCTAAACCAGGATGAACAACAATTGTGGCTACCTACGGGGAGTCCAAATAAACCACTTCAAAGACCTCCACCCGCGCCGAATGCAGCCAATAAACAGTGAGCAGTGGGTCGCGCCGGTGGGCTCTTTCCTCTGCATCCAATGAACCCATCGCATCGACTACCGGGGGCGAAACAGGCTAATCAGAAGAATCTGCTGGGAGGGTTTGTTCGGTGGGGAACGCTTTCACCTAACTGCCGCGGTAGTCGTTTCTCCCGTCGGTTGCATCTGCGCCGTCGACTGATAGGGGACGTGTGGGAATAGGCCGGGGTTATGAACGCAACGTAGATAGTGCAAAATGTAGTGCGGCTCCATTTACTGTGGCTCTCTCCACCCCCTCCCCACACATCATTTACAAGCACCCAGCGCCACTCACATCAGATCTCAAACCCCGGTGCTAGTGCATCAGGGTCATTTCAGTCCTTTACCGGGCCTGAATAAGCCTTTTAAAGTGGCAAGGCGAACACAATCTTATTCAGAAATGGCCATACTAAGCTGTGTAATACAATATCAAAAGAGTGGGGGAAAAAGGCAGGGGACAGCGAGAGAGGAACAATAGGCCGGCGAGCCGGAGGCCAGTGCCGTCTCGGAGAACATTGAGGTTGTGAAAACGCCTGATTGGCTGTGGTCACGGCCCGCCGTGCTGAGATCCCCGGGCGAGGGGCTTGTCATCGTGTTAAGGTGGTAATCCATGGCTGGATGTCCGGAGCCATTTTAAAATGTCAGCGGGCAGAGCGGGTGGTCCACTCGTTCTGTCTCTCCCTCTCCACGGACTAATCTGCGCTGCGTCCCTTACCTGCGTTCCCCAGGCGACCAGGGTGACATCACTTCCCTCCTGCAGGATCTCGGCCTGCGAGAGCGGGACGGTGTAGTGTTCTACCGGGACCTGTTCCACTGAAAAACAAAAAGAACAGCCGGACCGACAATGACGTGAGGTGATTAATTGTCTGTGGTGGGGGTCAATTCTGTCCAAACGCATACATCATTTCATCGGGCTGTCTGCATCTGAATTATCCAGGTACTTCACTTGAGAGATGGGAGCAGATGACAGGAGAGGCTGAAATCATAGCCCCGCCGCCCAGGAGAAGAGTACTGTGTGGCCTTTTAGACGCTTTCCAAGCCTTTTTCAAGAGTCATCACTTAGTGGGAGATTGTGCTTTTATCAGCAAAAAAACGAACACATGACCTAATGATATCCTTTGCCAAAACACAAAACTAACTATAATTAATCCCAACTACAAAACATTGGTGGGATGGAACCGGGTTTGGGGAAAGGACCCACATAAACATACACTCAATCAAAAAATTGAGGTGCCAGGAAGTTTTCGCCTTGAATCAAAGGCCAAGACAAAGTCCATGCAAGTACCATGGTTTGTATAACATTTTACAATCTCGTTGGAATACTCAATTGAGTGTATAAAATAAATTCAGTGAAAGGTATTTTAGGGGAATATATTAAGTGGCCTCAAAAGTACAGATTTAAAAAAATATATCCTCTATCCCTAATAAACCACACAGATTAAATGAAGTAAAACTACTTTATTTTTCCTCAACGCAAATGCTCAAACCGGAATGTGGTATTTAAAAAAAAAAAAACACACAATCTTCCAATCTCAGTCCAAGAATAAGTAGCTTTGGCTACCAAAAAAGGTAAAGTACCAGATATTTAATAAGAGAAATATGGGATGGCCTCTCTGACCTATCTTGAGATTAATTCACAATGACTTCATCCTTCCTGTTCTGGAGTAGTGCACTGTGTGGGGGGGCTGTGCTGTTTTGCATTTTGACACATCATTGGCTGCTTCAGGACCATGGTACCATTTCCTACAATGGCAAACGTTACCAGTTGAAAATGAGTGCTATATTTGATAAAGTGCGGCCTAGTCAGGCCTTCTGTGGCTGTAGTACACTGTAGTCTCTCCGCTACAGCAAATAATGAACTCAAAACCCCCAAAAGAGAGACTTCTCCGAGCCATGTGGCCCTGGCCTATTTAACAGACTCAATAGTTTCCTAAATGCTAGTGTCAAAATTTGACTTTAATACACATACGAATGTCTGTTGTAACAGCTGGAAAAATACACTTTTTGGTATATGAAAACAGAACAGCCTTAAATAGGTCCTGACGCAAACATATGCCATTTCTACAGCATTCAAACTGTTCTGACCCACACACACACACACACACACACACACACACACACACACACACACACACACACACACACACACACACACACACACACACACACACACACACACACACACACACACACACACACACACACACACACACACACAATAATACTTGAGAATAACTTTTGTACTAGCACTACAGTCCTACTGGACACACGGCAGAAACAGAATTCCAGGAAAGCACAAGCAACTTCTTGAGTGTTAAAGAACTGAACCGTTAAAGACTATGCTCATCCCAAGGCAGAACGCCGATTTTCTGAGATGCCAAGTGCTGTAAAACAAATCAACAGACCCCATGACTATCAACATCTGCACCCTCTGACCCCTTGTACTCGCTGTGCAACAACCAAATCACCACGGGAGATAATTATACCATAAATCATAACGGATATCGCTGAAAAACACATCCAAACGAGGGCTAAACACTCCGGTATCGTCTGGCTCGCATGGAGCCGCTCAACTGTAAAGCTGAATTTGAGCTTGCAATTTACTCGTCATTAGGGAAATGTCTACCATTGAACTAATGTGGTATTACTCCACACAGCTTGCGATTGTCGAGATTACCCCGTTATCACAAGGGGAAACAATAGCCAGGTGTCGATCCCTCTCGGGCCTGTAACTTGCCCAGCAATCATGTGAAAACAGGAAATTATTGAGCAGATCACAATGTGATAGTATGCATCTGCAAGTGAAACAGGGCCTTGAAAATCAAACTAAATATATGTATTTATTGTCGGATGAGCGACTTTATTTGACATGAAGTAATTTAATATCGACTGCATGGCAACAAATCGGCAGCCATGACCGCCTGTTTGTTGAAGGTTGTATCAGCATTTCTAGGCCGAAACATAAATGCTCAAATTCATCTGATCCCTCTGCAGGATCCGCTAGCTTCACGCCCCATAGCAGGCCTTCAAAAAAAAACACGTCTCTGTAGTCAGCCTGTTCTCCGAGATTGTACACAAATACATATGGTACTACCAACCACTCAAAACCAAAATAAATAGTATTCCAACCGATCACCGACAAGGGGTGGGGTTCTGCGATGCGTTCATGATAGTTTTTACTGGATGCCTGAAACAAAGAAAGGAGGGGCGAGCTGGCTCTGTTTGTTCGGAATCTCGCTTTAAATACCATCAGAAGTGACGTCACCCAACATCTAAAGGCGGCTTGCAGCGGGTGGATGCAAAAAGATCCGACACTGTTCCGAAAAAAAAAAAAAATCGTAATACAAAGTCAGTACATTTCTCAAGCAATTCAGCTTCGTAGGGATCCTGTGTAAAACAAGAGTGGACATTGTAGTATTTTTTTCAGTCCGTGTGGCTGCAACATGAGGAAATACTCTGGCCGCCGAACACTGATTCACCACGATATCAGCCTCGGCGCTGCACTTTCATAGTTCGACAATTACATGTGGCTCTTATCAAACAGGAAGAATCAGGCATCATAAATCATAAACCATGTGTGAGAACAAAAAAAAGTGGCCGACCAACACATCGAGAGGATGCCTGCCCCAGTCAACTTGTGACCAGCTTCTGATATAAAAAGTGGGGCTGTGGCACGAAGACCATGCTACTATTGGGGGCAACGACAACAACAAAAACGTTAGGCCAAAAAGGTGAATCTGCCATCAGATTCAAAGAACACCCAGCCAAAATGAAACCATGTAGGGTCAAGGGACAGTCTCATACAATGCAAGGTGGAATCTCGACAAAGTTGTGACTCAATAAAAAAACCACACCAAAAGACAAGTGTGAGTAGAAGTGTTTTTCTGCTCTCTGCGTGCGGATGGACTCAGAGATATCCAATTCAGTGGAAAATGTTCCCACTCCAGCGAAATCTACTGCTTTGTTTCAGTTGTACATAGAGAGGGAATAAGAAGAACAGTTTACGGTCCATTCGGAGCAGCTGGTACACACTTGTGCTCCTGCTGAACCCTCTCTCGCTGCTGCAGCCAGAAACACTGTTTGTTTGTCTGGCTTCACATCCATTAGAGAAAGTGGGACATTTGTTTTGAAAAACATGTGGCGGTTTTGTAGCAAACCAGAAAGGTAGGAATGTGAGGAAGCAGAAGGGGTTAAAATTGAGGGGTTCTATGCCCAATACGTATGTAGCCTGCCAATGCCTCCCCATCAGGACCACAACCCCCTTGCTGTCCCTGCTGCTCGGATCATGATCAAGCAGACCTTTCCTGGTTCACAATTTATTTGCAAAAAAGGTATTCATTAAGCAATGCATTCTGTTTTTGCAAATCATTATTTTGAAGAAATTACACAATTATTATCAATCTTCTGTCCTTGCATCGCTATTCATATCGTTTGAATAATGACACCTTTCAAAACATTTTCAACAATGTTGTTAAACAATAAACTTAACTAAACTGGGCTTACCTGCTGCTCTGTAGAGGATCTTGGGCTCAAAGAATATGCAGGGGTTCTCGTCAGCAATGCAGGACAGGAGCAGTCCCTTGGCCTGCACCGGACTGCGAGGCACTACAACCTGTAGCACAAGCGAGAAGCCCACCATGCCCATTAGCCACAGCAATATGATTCCAACTCTTAATGGAACCTCTCCATTAAATATGGATCCTGTGTGGATTGCTGTGATCTTCTAACCACACAGTTTAGTACTACCCAGTCGATCCATTTACCAACTTTGGTTGGATCTGTCATTGGCCGAAGCGGTTCATTTTCTATACAGTTTTTGACAATTTGCAAACTCACTGTCCTTGAGTTTATACTGAAATGAAAAGTGAATAATTCAAATTTGACGAAGATATAATTCTAAGATAAGAAGAACGGATACATTTTTTGAGGTACAAGCACGATTATTACAATTATCTGTGCCTTAATTTTCGGACTATAAGCCACGCCTTTTTTTCCCCATTTTTTCGATTCTGCGGCTAATCTATGGATTTTTACAGCTAACGGCCACTAGAGGACCTCCTAAATCTAATGATTTTACAGGTTACAGTCCACCAACTTTAACTCTATGGGCTCTATGACCGGTCCGCGGCCCCCCACCTTTAAGCGGCGGGCTGCAGTGCGGCTTATACATGTACAGATCATCCAATTTAGCTGCTGCGGCTTATACTCCGGTGTGCCTTATAGTGCGGAAAATACGGTATATTGTTCCAAGAAGTATAAAATGATGTTCCTTGGCCTAGGTAAAGAAATTAAAGTCATAGGAGCCTCAAAGACACTATGGCCCTACATAGCAGAGTGCATTTTTTGCTGGGGCCACACTATATAAAGCAGACAACTTCTGGCTATAATTGTCTCTGTTGTCTTGCAACACTTTAGGGAAAAGATGACATTTAGTGGGCTGACCTTTGCCAAGAAGACAACAGAAGAAGCTACATCTGTTGGCGATGGATTCAAGGAAAGATTAACCACAGTTGAGGAGGGGGGGGGGGGGGTGAGATGTCCAGTGGAACCCCATAAACTATGGTTGACATCCCTTTCAACATGGTGGGCCCGCAATGCGTGTCCCCTGGCAGTCCCTTTATTGCGGACCATTATATTGGCCTGTTTTTTTTATATTATTTTAAAAAAACTGCATATTTACTCAGAGTGCACATTTCCCAGCTTAATGACGCATACAAGCACATCCATACCGAGCATCGGATGGGCCCAGGGTTTTTGTCGCTATGATTAATGTAAAAACCTTTGCTTTCACATTTACTTCCGTGTTTAAAAACACAGAAGGATTAGGTGCATACCACTTTTAATCATGGCAGGGATATTGCAGAGAAAAGGACACAGGATCAAGACTCGTATGACCTATAAAGAAAATGTTTTCTGAATCAAAATCAAACGGATTGAGGTTGAACTGTTTGATTTCAACCAGAACAGATTTCTGCCAGATTATTGATTGTTTGTACACCAATGCCTTGTTAATATCTAACATATAAACACAACGGAAAGATTGTAAGCATGCCATTACAGATGTCCACCAGCAGAGAAAATCAATTTGGCCCTGCCAGGGGTGGTAGGTATTAGTTTTTTCAAATAAGAATGTCTTTGAAATCGGACACAACACGAATACATTTTTGGAGGGAAGGCGGATGAAATTCATTGCTTATTCCAGTCATCCGAATCACCAGTCCAGCTCTCGGGTCCAACCAGACCTTGCATAATCTCCAGCGCGAAAACGAGCCATGTTTTAATCAGCATGAGGTAAATGTGGAACATCTCAAATCAAGTTGCACCGCAAACCAAATAACAAAACGTGATGTCTAAAAGGCCCTTCGACCCAATCAATATTCAGAACCAAAAAGGTATGCTCAACTTGGATGTCAAGAAACAAAAGCCAACCTCAAAGGGAGATTTGGCAGAGGGGATAGGGGACCGGGCAGCGGCTATGGCGACTAGAGTAAAAGCAGAGCGCTGCGGACCTTGATGCCAGGGCAGTGGGCGAAGAAGGCCTCCGGGCTCTGGGAGTGGTACAGCGATCCGTGGCCCACGCAGCCCCATGGAGCTCGGATGGTCAGTCTGCCGCAGTCAAACAGGTCGCCTGAACGGTAGCGGTACTTGGCCGCCTCATTCACGATCTGGTGAATGAAAGGTGGGGGAAAAAAATGAAAAAGGGAGGAATTATTAATTTTTTGCATGCATGATTGGAACAACTTCCCCTCACCTTAAATATCTGCACTTTAAGAACCATTAATACAAAGAATTACCGATGATTGACGTGGCCTCGGATTCTTTCCCGTGCATGACTTTTACATGCACATATCTTTTGAAGGGAGTGTAAAGGTCGCAAATAAGCCAAAAACGGAATTGAAGGATATGACTGCATATTTCTTTTTAAACTGCCTTAATAAGGGGTACGTCAGAGGAAAGATGATATGCCCTTTCTGGGAAAACACATCGGCTCTGCTTTACATCTTAAAGCTATTAAAATTCCTTTTTCCCTTCAATTTAAGTGTCTGGGGGTTTCCTTCCTGAGATGCCCGTTACCCACTGTCTCCTAAAAAAGACTCTCTGGTGCATTCAGGTAGGTTCTTTCCCTCTCTCTTCCCAGGAATATATATTCGTGACGTGATGAGAGTTGGACCACAAGGACAAATAGCAGAGAAAAATATATGATGAAACGTTTTCCCTTATGGTGTGTGTTTTCAGCGTTGTCGCGAGGAGGCATCCATCTTGTGGAGAGTCGAGGACAACGGTGACGCACAGACATGGCTACCGAAACCCACCCATTGCCTCCGCAGGTTAGCCCATTGACGTCACATTAATCTCCCTCACCAGGTGTTGACGTGGGAGACATACCCATGTAAAAAAAAAAAAAAAGCACACACACACACACACACACACACACACACACACACACACACACACACACACACACACACACACACACACACACACACACACACACACACACACACACACACACACACACACACACACACACACACACACACACCGGCTGGAACCAAACCAAATTGAGCCCCCCCTTCCATGTCGCCACCATCCCCGTTCATAGCCGAGCGTTTCTGATTAAATTGTATTCTCGTATCCATTGTGCCGAAGCCTAATCTCTTGCGGGCGCCTGAACTTGCAATAGAAAGTGGGAGGGTGATAACATATGTTAATTACGCAGGATGCTACTCGGGCAGGTGTTCCTTGGGCTCTGTGTAAACCTGAGGCAGGTTCCAGGGACGGGAGATTCAGCACAGTGTGCAGCGCACACAGCAGCGGGCGACCATGTATGATCACATCTACAGAGGAACAGAGGGCATGTTGCAACTCTGGATAATGGCCCATTATAGATACTAGATTCTAGATAAGAAAGCCCATGAAACATATACATCATATATACGAACATGACCACAGGCACACACCGCAAGCCAACGTCTTCCCAAAACCTTCTAGGGGTAATTTAAATGAAGATTATTCATTTGCGTTTTTCAGTAATTTGAAAAATTCAATAATGTTTGAGCACTTGATTTTCCTATTAGCAAACATTTATTGATCCAGATACAAGATCCAGATACAGTCCGACCTAGTTATATGGCTAGAAAACAGTTTTCTTGGTTTATTAACCATCAACAGCATCTTACTCACACCGTTAATGTGAGCCAACATGTACCTGGTCAAAAGCTGGGTATATGTAGTCTGCAAACTGGATCTCAGCAATGGCTGTGGCCCCAGCGACCGCAGCACCGATGCCAAATCCAACGATGCCTTGTTCACATAATGGAGTGTTGAACACTCTGTCTTTACCTAGTTGGGAAGCAATACAAGTAAAAAATTAACATTGAGATTAATTATCCAGAAAGGACGTCGTTCAATTGACCTGCTGCCAAGTCACGCTCGGACAAACAAACCAGACTAAATAACAAAAAACATGAAAAAATGTCTGCTGAAATTTTTTCATTATATAGCAGTATATCGAAGCAGGTTTTGGATAGGTTTTGGGCGAAAAATTGGGGACTACATTATGCTATGGAGGGCTGTACTCAAAACAACAAGCAACAAGCTTTAATTAATTTGGTATTCTGGCCTGACACACTTTAAACATTACACACTTTTTTGTCGGTCAGAATGCCGGCAAAGATGCTAGAAATTCCTAAAAATATGTAGTACTTTTCTTGTAATCTTATTTTTTTTATAGCAAAAACTGTGTCAGTGACAGTTACTAAGCTAGTAGAAACTGTCCTGGCCATGAAATGCAGCTTCAAATTAAAAACCCAAGTCCAAAAAAGGAATGCAGACCATCAACTTTTAGACTCGACATTAAAAGGTTCTACATCTGACCAACGAAAACATCCTTGAAACAGTAAAGTATGCAGACATGGTTAAGGTGAATTGTTGTAGTTATAACAAAAACACACAAGTTGTGTCTGCTGAGTGACAGCTTGGCTATGGAAGTGTACTAATTAAAGAGCACACCCTAGGGATCTCTTCGACCAATTTCATAACAGAAAAAAAAAACTGTTTCCATACAGGGATGTTGAATGTAGGTTCAACTGAGGTTGCAACCTGTCTTATCTTGGATCCAGCCGTCATACTATGTTATAACAGAACCTTTGGGAGGAGACAGCAGAGCGCCTTGGCCAGAACCCAGAAACTGAAAGGGTGGAGTTAACGCTTTGTTCCCCGTTTTGTTATGGAGGTTTCTACTGAAGAGAAATTTGCGCACGTGGATGAAGCTTTAGGATTTTATCATGTGGATTTCTATCGCGGTCAGTCTACATAGTGTTGCTTTTAAATCTTTGCAGACACTTTATCTACAGCTGACTGCGTTTGTGTTTGCCTCTTACTCACATATAGATCCCCGCCTCCAGTAACAAAAAATATATAAAGCAAAATAAATTGAAACACCCAGTTTGCCCAGATTTTAGCTTGTCTGTCACATTTGAGATATTATTCTTTATTCTTATTTGAGGGACTACAACCTTCCCAATCCAGTCCTTGATAAAAAAAAAAATCATGTCAAAATGATGAGATCTTCAAGATTTGCACCTCAAAACTTTTGATATCGTTTTTTTACCTACAGAGTTTAAAAATATACAAGCCAAACAATATTTTTAGTATTCTGTGACCCTCTATTGTTTTACCTCCATAATGATTCAATCGACCTGCCATTGGCCGAAGGCAGGTGCTAATTTTGTGCTCATTTTGTACCCAGTTTGCACCCTATGCATCATATCACATAACTTGTCCAAATGGATTGGGTTCCTTTATAGAATCCTGCTACAGCTACACACATATCCCTCCTGAGCACCAGAGATGGGCCACAGACCAGTGTCGGAGGCCGTGGGTCGACTTATTCACATCAAAAGCAAATGTGGGGTTGTCGAAACGTTCAATACTTGTACGTTTAATACAAAAGAAAAACTGACCACTGTTGAAAGAACTCAAGTGCCAAGCAGATGACCCCCTTTTGTGGTACTTAAACAAGACTGAAGCATACCCTGCGACTTAGAACAGAGGGGAAAAAAGCGTCCTATTCCCCACCCTGTAATTTTACAAAGTGCTGCAAGAGGGAGACTCTAAATTTGGTCTAGGAATGTTATTTTTGTTCTTCGCTTTGTGTAATTGCCAAGAGTCCTTTTCAGCTTTTGATGGCGACTTGGCTTCTTAGCGGCAAAACTGTGGCCTCGTGTGCCCTGCTCTGGGACCACACAAATGATTTAACAACCAGTTTGTTTGTTTGGAGGACCAGGGAGGGTGATCTAACCAAGTGAAGGGTTTTGCCATTCACCAGCCCTTTACACGGCATCACTAAGACAACCACGGTGTCTGTATTTCCAAGTATTATGTCATCAATTGTTACAAAAATAAATCAAACAAAAAGCCAAGAAGAAGTCAAGAGGGTTTCCACAGTACAACAGAATAGCATTCACAAAATCCCTGGCTTTAGCGCACGTCACAACAAGACGCTAGATTGCTCATCCAAACACAAGCCGGATCCCGAACGCAACCTTAAAACCTATTTGTCGTGCTAGGTGACCTTTGCTAGTCTGTGCTGTCTGACACCGGCATTCATATCAGCAAGGGAGGCTAAACATCAATGAGCAGGCAGGCTGGTTGTAGAGTGGAGACACTGCAGAGTGGTTTTCTGGAGAACAGCACTCAACGGTAGCCTGCAGCAGAAAAGTCTATATCACAGAGGTTAATGCATCCCTCTTGCAATTGTGCTGTCCATCTACCCCGACACTGTACCCCCCAGTGGTATAACGGCTGGAGGTGGCAGATGTTTGTACCATTCTTTTCAGTAGTGAGAGGGATGAAAACAGCTTTGTGCTCACCATCATCCACATGGATGAGATGGAAAATAATGATCCCTCTGCGAAGGTCAAAACCAATGACGTCAATGAAAACAAAAAGGCAAAACTGGATTGTGTTGGTTTTAAAGCCATTACAGGAGGGGGAACAAAAAGCCCTCATCATATAGCAATTGACGGGCTTGGGCAATGTCAGCTTTGATAAGACTGGAGTAAAACATCATGGTTGCAAGACATTCGAACAAATGAGAATAGAGATGATGAACACATGAAACTACATTAATTATCAGCAACATCCCATTTCGCTAACCACTAATCAGTTGATATTAAAATGTATCAATACATCTGTGCAAAGGAGTTGGGAAAAAGAGGCATTACAGAAAGGTAAGACATTAAAAAGGATATATTGCCACCTAGTGTTAAATATGCGTTACGCAGGACTAGAGCGCAAGAAATAGTGTCAGCATTTGACTGACATTTCTTTTGAAAAATGGAAGGTAGATCAAGTTCTTACCATATTTGTCACGAAGACCCACTGTGCAACGGAACACTCCTCCAAAGGCCACATCTTCTCCAAAGATGACTGTGGGAAAGACAATGTCAATGGGTCTATCAGTGTCAATATCACAATGTCAATGTCACATGCAAAAGTTGATGGTTCGCATTGAGGTGACAGAATCAGGAACTTCCTTGAAGCATTGGTAACAGCAAAAATGCTTAATTATATATTATATAGTGCTTGTAACTCCCGATGATGTTAGTAGTAATGGGTTTTTTAAGCCATCATTTGGAAATTAATCGTGAAATGATTTTTCGTCATGGGGAAACTGTTCACATGGGGAAACTGTCACAGCGTTACTTAAGCGAGACGTGGCAAAACAAAGTTTTCATTAGCCTAGGTTACAGTAGTTTTACGGTGATTTAAGTTTTAACAGTACTACAACACTCTCGAGTCCTCTCCATACAGTGGCGGACTCAGGGGGGGGGGGCTCAATGGTTGAAAAAGCGCGCTAAGGTGCCCTTCAAGAGTGTCGAAAACGAGAGGAAATGCCTTGTTGGCTGCCCTTTTCACGTGCAAAACATGATTAGGTGCCCTCTAGGGTGCTCCTTCATACAATAAATTATGATGATGTGCCCTCTAGAACAGTGCCCTTATAGTCCCCTTCTGTCAGTCTGGTGCCCTTTTAGTGCCCCCTTTAGTACCCTGATAGTGCCCTTCTGCCCGTCTGGTGCCCTTCTAGTGCCCTGATAGTCCCCTTCTGCCCTTCTGCCCTTCTGGTCCTTCTAGTGCCCTGATAGTCCCCTTCTGCCCGTCTGGTCCTTCAAGTGCCCTTCTGCCCATCTGGTGCCCTTCTAGTACCCTGATAGGGCCCTTCTGCCCGTCTGGTCCTTCTAGTGCCCTTCCAGTTCCCTTCTAGTACCCTGATAGTGCCCTTCTGCCCGTCTGGTCCTTCTAGTGCCCTGATAGTGCCCTTCTGGTCCTTCTAGTGCCCTTCTAGTACCCTTCTAGTACTCTTCTGCCCGTCTGGTGCCCTTTTGACCGTCTGGTGCCCCCATGGTTGAAAAAGTGTGCTAAAGTGCCCTCTATGGTGGTGAAAATGAAAGAAAGAGCCTTATTGGCTGCCCTTTACACGTGAACAAAAATTAATGAGTACCCTAGGTTGCCCCTGATGATGATGATGTGCCCTCTGGAGCAAGAATATGGCAAACCGAAAAAAACATGTTGTGGTTAGCTATTGAGGTGCAGACGTTCCTCTCTTTGGTAGCTGACGAACGGGGAATGCGAGGCGTTGCTTTCATGGTGCGTTGCCATGACAAACAGCTACATCGAGTGTTACTTAAATCTCCACTGGATAACGAAGCAAAAAGCGGATTAAGAGTATGGCAGTACCCATAGCGGAAAAGCGCAATTAGATGCCAAGTTAGAAAAACTTAATATTTTCAGTTGGCATAATCCGTTTAAAATGTATATAAATTTTTTGAGCGTTCAAGATCATTCAAGTGTATGTAATTTCATGCAAGAGAGACGATAATGGTCAGCTATCACCTCAACATGAAGGAAAACTACCTTAAATGTTTCTGTAGCTGGCTGTCAGCGGTCAAAGACTGTATGGTAGCAGCACATTGAATTTTCTCCAGTCTAATTTTTACTTAAATGTTAGTAAAGATGAAAGCAGTAAGGCATCCTAATTTCTTTGGCTAAAATGTGAAAGTGCACAATGATGTGAACAACTCATTTTGGTGTTTATAAAGTCGCTAGAATAAGGGGAAACCGTGTCTTTGAAGCAACATTTTTTCTGGGGGAGGACCCCCAGACCCCCCCTTTAAATTATGAGCCCAACTATTATTTTAAGTGCCACATGGAGATGCAACAAGTGCCCCGAATGGGACCTTCAAGGCAGCGCTTGCTAAGGTTAGGGGATAGGACCTTCCAGGCAGAGCTGCCTTTAAGACTCCGTTGGGGGAACAAAACACTAACAAGTTAGAAAAGCCACTGTGTCCGCTGGTGGGGCCCCATGTTGTCCAGAATGTGCCCTTTTTATTTTTTCGCCCCTGCCCTTCAAACAGTCTGAGTCCGCCACTGAGTATCAACAACAAATAATCCCATGACGCACCTGATGTGCAAGGCCTATTGAATAATTTGTACCTGCTGTAGGATCAGCGGCAAGGGTATTGTCCAAGGCACTGGTAACAGACTGGAACAGGTTCATCTTCTGAGTTGGGCCTATCAGTGGAAGGTTGAAGAGGGTTCAATGCTGTCCATATTTTTAGACAACAGACGCATGCACAGGAAGCGATTCACAAAAACACAATACAACTATGGTAGGCACGAAATACTCAAAGACTGTTAATGTGGATTGACATAGTACAAATGTAATACAGCATAAACAATTTATAAACTTGTAATGTGACCTCGATTTAGTGGCTATAACATTAGTGGAAGGATGACAACTATATCACATGCCACATAGATGACCGCCTTAGTATCTTGTTCATCCAGTATGAGATGAACAAGAAAAAACAGAAATGACATGGTAATGTTCAGATAGAACAATGATACACTAGTATGACTATACATGTAGCCTGTTAGCTGCCGAGCTAGCCACCTCACCGTACTGTGTGGTGACAGGGTCAGGCTGGAAGGTGAAGTGGGCATGTCTCCGCTGGGACTTCACATGCGAGTTACATGACAACGTCAAAAGAGTGACCCTCAATTGGTTGTACGATCCACTCTTTACACTTGAAATAGAAAGTTTTGAGTTTGCCCCCCGAAAAAGAAACCGTGCAGAGGCCGCCATGTCTGTTGTTATGGTGGACCACAAGGAAGTACTTTATGTACGTAATCATCCAGCCATCCAATCAGAGCCTGGAGGCGAGGGAGCCTCCTGTGATTGGCCTTCAACGGGGGTGGAAGCAGCAGAAAAGGTATAAGCTACATCGGAGAGACAATAAACCCATTCACAAACAAAACGACCAGCATGCCCAAAATACAGTTGTCCAAGGCGTTTCTTTGAGTGACAATCTTCCATTCTGGTTGGATTCTTTCAACATTGTGCATTTACTTACAAAAACTTACATGCCTTTATCACTAGTAAGCTTGATTACTGCAATGGTCTCCCAAAACAAACGAAGGAAGCTTCAGCTTGTTCAGAATGCTGCTGCTAGAGTTCTAACAAAGACCAAAAAATGTGAACATATTACACCAATTCTGAAATCGTTACATTGGCTTCCTGTAGGTCAGAGAATTTATTTTAAAATCATGTTGCTAACCTACAAATCCCTACATGGTTTAGGCCCAAAATATTTAACTGATATGCTTCCACTACATAAGCATTCTAGACCACTAAGATCCTCTGAGACCAATCTGTTAATTATTCCCAGAGTAAACACGAAACATGGGAAAGCAGGATTTAGTTACTATGCAACAAATAGCTGGAATAAACTCCCAGAGGATTTAAGACTTGCCCCAACTCTGTGCACCTTTAAAACAAGACTGAAGACTTTTGTTTGCTTTAGCTTTCTGCTAAATCTTAAATACATTGCACTTTCTAAAAAGCTTTTTTTTAACTTTGCCTTTATTTTCTAATATTAAAATGCCTTTTTAACTTTCTATTTTACCCATTTCTTTGCATATGTTTTCTTTTACTTATCTATTATTTTATTTTATGGTATGACAATGTTTATATGAGAAGCACTTTGAGTCTGCCTTGTGTATGAAAAGTGCTATATAAATAAAGTTGCCTTGCCTTGCCTTACTTAGCTTTTGAACTGAGAAAATATTAGCGTTTATTATACATCACAAAATAAAAATAAAATGTGTAGTTTAATCAAACACTTCCATTTAGAAATACACTGATACTATGTGCATTCAATTTCACTTTAGAAAATCGGCAAATAAAATAAACAAAGTATGTTTATTTAAGTATGTGGTTACTTATCACAGGATGTAAGAAAACTTTCAGTTTTGAAAAATTTGAAGAAATAGTGCGGGCTGAATACATTATGGTAAGTTGGAACTATACTTTGCAGCAATGAAGAGGAAGAAGGTAAAAAGTTAAGAGCAGAAAAGTTATATAAATGAAATGACATTAATAAAAAATAAAAAATGGACGTTTGAAACGCAACCTACTAGATATAATGTCTTTGATATAAATGTACAGAGAATGAGCTAAGTAGAAAAAAAAAAGAAAAAAAAAGTGCACCGAAAAATATCACATCTTCCAAGATAGTTGGCTAGATGACTTTACACACTCAGCCACGTCCAGCCTTCTGCCACTGTTGCACATCTTTGCCAGGTTCTAAGGAAAAAACAGTGAGAAATTTACGAAAAAGTTGTGCCAAAAAAGAAGACAAAAGTTAGTGACGTTGTGCAAGTCTTAAGTGTTCAATGCAAGCTAGTGTCCGTTTGGAGTTACACTAACATTAGCAGCTCTGACAATGCTGTTGGGAGAGTTGAGTGCTGCCAGGTCCGTCAGGATTCTTTCCAAATCACTATTCGGAAGTCCTAACAAAATAAACAATCAAACAAAGATTGAAGCGGGTTTCATTTGGTACCGGCAGTTTGGAAAAGCAGCATTAAAAAAGCTTCATGTTAATGTCAATTATGCATGTTTGTGAGTTGGGTACTTGTCTCAGGTGACGGCTGGGAATCAAGCTGCAGGTATGCATGCTCCAGAAGCTCCGCAATAGAGATCCGCTCCCTTGGGTTACGAACCAAGCATCTCTGGTAGCCGAAAACAAACCACATGTATTGTCAACCTCCTCCATGTCAAACTAATACATTGTGTATGACCTCATGATCTTACTGTGACTGTGTAGAGTTGAGTGAAAGCTTTTTAAAACATGAATGTTAAACATGCTTTTGAAAGCATGGTATACTGAACGTCTCTAGAACAATTATCTTTTTACACCCTGGGCTCCCAGATTCCATGCATTTGTATCCCATTACCTTCAACACGTCCTGCAGATCCCGCTCGGCAATGTCAGGAAATTCAATCTTGTGAGAGGGATCAATGATGGCTTGCAGCTTGGCGATCTGATTGGTTATACTTTGGAAAGGGGTGCGTCTATAGGTCATGCAGTACAGTATGCAGCCAAGTGACCACACATCACCTTTCGGACTGATCTAAAACAGTACAAAGGAAGAAATATGTAAGGTATCCCGCATAGTGAGGCTTTCTGAACAATGTCTTAGTATGTGATATATTATTATGCACCTTAGAGCTGGCTTTCCCAGGTTGGGATGACGTATCTTTAATCGCTTCAGGGGGCATGTAGTTCAGGGTTCCTACCTGTGTTGGGATAGGATGAAAGTAAAATGCTTGAAATTGTTGCCGTTTTGCATCGTAGGTCAGCTGTTTTGTTTTTTAAATCTTAAACTTTGCATGACTTTTTTTTAAAGTTTGGGATTTGCAAAAGTGGTGCTTCAATGAGACTTAAATAAATAAAGTTAAATGCAGCATTTTAAATAGTCACTGCACTTTACATGCATGTTAATCAGGATGAAGCATTACTTGAGAGTCCTTCATGATGCTTGTTACATCTGGTTGGATGCTGTTGGCGATGCCAAAGTCAATCAGCTTCAGGGAGGCGTTCACAATGACAAAATTGGCAGGCTTCAAGTCACTGTGGATGATTCCTGCGTGGAAAAGACAAAAACAATCCGGAATGAGTGACGTGAATAAATTGTCAACTAAATGTTTGACAACGGGAGCGACGGGAACGCTACCGTGGTTGTGAATGGTGTGGACCGCCTCCAGCATGTTCTTCCAGTAGAACTTCCTCTCCAGCGGGAGGACCTGCTTGCGGTTCCGTAGCCAAGTGTTCAGGTCCAGGTTCCCACACTCCATCAGCATGTAGATATAGCGGTCGGTTATTTCACTGTGGTGAAGTAGAACAGATTCACTCAATCAGGTTCCCTGCCTGCATAAGGCAGTTCAGAAAGTTCACTTTCGACACACAGCCCATACATACAATACAACCGTCCATTGTTGCGTTGATAACAGTTGATAACAGTTATCAACAAAGGACCTAGCATGATGTTATGTAAATTACAAAAAGTGTCTAGCTGGACTCTACAGAGGAACTTCAGTTTGGGCCGATGACTCACTAGTCATACAGCTTGATGATTTGGTCACTGAACTGCTGTAGGCGCATCAGATGCTCAATCTCATTCTTGTAGCTCTCCACGGTCTGGGGGTCAGCCTCCTCAAGATTCACACACTTCACTGCGTACAACTGCTTCTTGTGGTCCAGGACCTGGTAAACCTAAAAATATACAATCAATTAATGACCTCAATGACACCAGCCTGGATGATATATTATAGGACACTATAACTAGGTTACAATGTCTCATTCTGCACTGCAGTCACAAATAAGGATTTGGGGATTTGGGACCACATTTTCTGAGGCAGTTTGTCACCATGGAGGGGTCTCATATCTCAGACATCTTAGCTGGTGATTTGATGTACAAGAACAACTACTGATCTTTTCACACTTATGTACAGGGTTATGGTGTGCAGTGGGTGGCGGGGTGCATTGTTGCATTATTCGAAATTTTTGTAGTAGTACAATAAAAGTCAGATAGGAAATATTTGAGGCATTCACAATGTGAACAGTTTTGTGCAGATCCTAGACCACCGTTACCTTGCTGGATCCACCTTGGCCAATCATCTTTAGGATGAAGTACTCCTTGCCTTTAATGGTGATTGATTCGTTTGATAGAGCCTTCATGACATTCTGAAAATTGAACATAACCAGTTAGCCAAAATAACGTAAACACAAAAGCAATGTCCTCAATAAATACCCTATAGACAACATTGTAGACGCACCATAAAGGGGAACCGTCACACTTGCTTTTTTCGGTCCGCATCCGCAACATCAACTCTATGCATTTAAGCAAAATAATCGGGAAATTGGACCATTTCCTAAATTTAGCCAAATCCAGGACCAATGGTCTAACCTTTCCGCATACTCTTCATGGACTTGGAAGTCTGTATGAAGCAGTACTCTCCTTCATAGAAAATAGCGAGCAAACATAGCGTGTGGTACACATGATGGGAGATAGGAATAGGGTTTACCTGTTGGATGTGTGAATATGACACCTGGTTTACAGGGGTGGAGGGTGGTCGGGCCGCGCATGCACTCTGCGATGCTGAGAAAGCCACATCAGGTGGGTCCTTCCTTACACTAGGAGTGACAAAGCTGTAGAAGAGAGAACTCATTGAAAGCTTTGCAGAGAAAGCAAGCTGGCATCACAGCTAGAAAGTAATAAACCATTACTTTCAAATAAACCACCAAGGTATAATTTAAATCCTAGTGAAGGGACAGAACTAGGATCCATCAGCATAGCAGTTACCTGCTTGCATAGGGCTCCCTCTGGTTATTGGGAGTCTGCCAGACCATGGATGGGTGTAATCTTGATGGGATAGGGAGGGTAGGTGTGGGGATAGGGAGGACAGGTGTGGGAATAGGGAGGAAAGGTGTGGGAATAGGGAGGACAGGTGTGGGAATAGGGAGGACAGGTGTGGGAATAGGGAGGACAGGTGTGGGAACATGGAGGGCGGGTATGGGGATGGAGTCCAGCGGTCGAGGTATAAAACCTGATAGACCCTGACTCTGGAACTGGACCCCAACCGGGGACTGTTCTTCCTCTTCTTCTTTTGGTACGAGCCTCTTTGCCCCGGCCTTAAGGTTTTGCAGCGCCAACTCAAGAAGCCTGGGTGGCTTTGCGTTTAGTGCCTGGGCGTTCGACAGAATTGATGTTGCTTTTTTGATGTTGCCTGAAAAGGGGATGGGAAGAGAGCATGAGAAATGACAGCGGGGTAATTAAACAAATGCCTTATCTCTGCCACACAATTAAGTAATTGCACGTAATTACCTACTCCTACCGTAGCAAAGCACTACCAAAAGTCTAGCATATATCGTTGTAAAGTCTACTTTTAGATTCCAAGCAGATATTTTTTTTTTTAACGCTATAATCAACCATTCCAAACCTGAACACCCGAGAGTTGTCGTATTCAATTGTGGCATATGTAGACCGGAAGTTAAGGAGGTCACCAATAGTTTTCCAAGAACCCCAGGAACCTACAATTTGGTGAGTTCATTCCCCTTAGGTAATGTGCTACTTTTTGGTTGATAGCTGTAAATTTACGTCACATGGTGAACTTCAAATAACCAGTGTTGCAGGTGCACACCAAGCTATACATTATAATGAAGGTCTGTAGGGAAAATACGCTGACTTCCAACATTCTAAAAGGAGATAAACTCAGAGTTGTCAAAGTTGGTCTACGTAAAGAAAGCACGCATAAGCAGGTCCCAAAAAAGTAAATTGCCGCTTTGGTTAATTAACAATTAATGGCCCAGGAAATTGAAACTCGCCGTGCTTGCTCATCAGCCTTACTAGCCTTCGCATGCTCACGGAATAACGGGCATACTACGAATTGGCTCATGCAACCACACCCATTTTCTTCAGAAATTGCACATGCTGCAACATTTCTAGTTAATTCTGTCATGATTTTATAAAAATGACAAATTATAAATTATACCTTGAGAGGCTTCAAACTGTGCATGTGCGATGTGAACAAAGGCAAAGTATTTGTAGTTGGATCTTGCAACTATGAAATGGTCCTTTGCGTCATCCGAGTCTTCAATCCTTTAGAAAAAGAAAGAAAAAAACAACCAACCAAGGATGTAATTTTTTTTTACAAAAGAAAACATAAATATAGCAAACATGATTTCTTCTTGCACTCACCCCTTGAGTTCTGCATATCTGACTAGTATCTTGGCATAGCTCTCGTTCTTGGTGTACTGTTCAATTGGCAGTCTGGAGAATACTTTAGCATAGCAGTCCTTGAGTTGAGTCAGGAGCGTGCGGTCTGTCTGTGGGTTGCCAGTCTTCTCAAGTTTCAGCAAATAATCCCAACAGGATTTTGGAGAATTTGAGCTGCCCATCTGATTCAAAGTCAATGTGATGTCTTTCAGAGGGGAGATTATGGGGGGGGGGAGAAGATGAATGCAATGTTTAGAGACAATTTCATGCTTGTTTCTCATTCGACAAATGCCATGTTCTCATCATCAAACCCCCCCCGCAAAAGAGTACTGTTTACAGCATGCCAAGTACCTAGAACTCCTGTTATGGTGCTGCATATTATATATCTGAAACATTTTGGTGTAACGGAGACCTGTTCGATCTACGTTTTCATGCCTTCACGTGCGACATGCCATGTTTCTTGGGTGTACCTTCCATTCTTGACCCGTAGCCGCGCCCCTGTCTGTGGAGGGAGGGGGTGGAGTCCACTGAGGCCTGGTCCTTCCAACACTGCATCTCTGGACTCACATCAGGGCGCTAGCGAAATAGACGTATGTCATGAAGGGGAATTTCGCATAGAAAGAATTAGGGCTGAAACGATTTACCGATACAAATCGGTATCTGGTTGGATTAACACAGATGCGACTACATCGATACGTGGGCCTCTGAATTGATTTAAAATGACCAAGAATCTGTCGATGCACCGATTAAAACCCTGCGAATCGGTTGAGTAAAGCTTCAGCCTGAGATCAAGAAAGTCATCAAATTTCCTTCCGTTTCCATACATATCCGGGAAATGAAACTTAAGGAAGCGGGCGGATCCGCGTGGGTGTATATCTCGTTGCGCGCCCCGTGTCTCCATGTGCGCCCTGCGTCTCGTAAGCAGGGATCAACCGGAGTTGTGAGTGTGCAAATAACAGCCATATGTCAGAAAATTGTGAAACAATTTTCAGTGCACCAGCGAATCTGAAATCAAACGTGTGGAAGTTCTTTAGGTCTTATAAGGAGGGGAATATTGACAAAAGCTTTGCTATTTTTTTTTTTTTTGTAGTTCTAAATTTATAAATTTGTCTTCCATTTTTTCCCCATGCCATAAAGAAACATAAAAACTTAAGATTCCATGGTCCCTCTACAATATATATTTGGAAGTAGGCAATGTCTCTTTTATAGAAGACTTATTTCAAATAATAGAAAATGTATGTGTTCACGTTAAACGAATATTGTATCTATCAGATTGATTCATATCATCAAATCGCACCGGAACGTTAGGACATTTAATCGAATCGAATCGTTCCATATTAAAATGTTTCGTCCCTGAATCGTATCGTAGCACATGTATCTAGATATGTATCGGATCGTCCTATTAAAGAGAGATGCACACCATTAGAAAGAATGTATACAGTGCTTATATTCCAAGTTTATTAGTTGGAAAAGGACAAAATGTTAACCAACATATCAATTTTGACACCCTTAGTTAAAGGAGACATATTATGGTGTTTTCTCAACAAGTAAACATAGCATTTGAGTTCCAGAAATCATGTTTTTGAAGCCGTTTGCTGGAAATAGCTTTTAGGAAAAAAATCGTCTACCGCTATTCCCCTCCGTTTCAGTCCCTTCAAAATGCGCGGTTTCTGGTGTCTGTAGCATAGATGCAAATGAGCTACTGCCCATTGACCAATGAGCTGTCAGACTGAACCACAGCATGGAGAAGGGATTGTTGCCGTTTGCTGACTCCTGGAGCTCTATATCTATATAATATAATATAACATAATAATAATATTATATACGGGTATTTATATAATCTATCTTATATCACGGCCAAAAGCTATGTGCGGCTCGGATGATATTATGAATAATAAAGACTGTCTGACGTCTCTGGTACTTCCACAAGTAAAGACTGGTATTGGAGGATATCTCGGCCATGGTTGAGAATAATTGGGGGGAAGGAACTTTGGCATTGACTCTCTGAAGTCCATGAACCGCGAGATGGAGAAGAAAAGGGAGCCGAGCTGCCGGACTGCCTCCGAGCTGCCCGCGCCGGAGCTGCCGGACTGCAGTCTGGCCGCCGTCGAAAACGTCCGGCCGCAGTCCGGCAGCTCCGGCGGTGTACTCCGGGAGCTGAACTGGCGCCGAAGCTAGGTGGCAGCTCCAGCGGTCGAGCAGCTCCGGCTGGGGTAGCTCGGCGGCAGTCCGGCAGCTCAGCTCCGGGAGTGCAATCCCTTTCTGCTCCATGTCTACTCCTCCCGACTTCCCTTCGGCGGCAGAGAAAGGGATCGTACTCCCGGAGCTTAGCTGCCGGGCAACCGCCGAGTTCCCACCGCCGGAGCTGCTTGTCCGCTGGTCCACAAAATCTTAGCGAGGCTCTGATTGGAGGGGAGTGGGGAAGTGGGAGGTCATATTCAAATGTGCCCCCTTCCTACGTAGGAGGGGGCGCCGAAACTGACTCGCTTGTTTGATAGCTGGAGGCGGGCTGCTTCCAGAAATGCGCATTTCACTCAAAAAATCATGTACGACTTATTTCAAAGTTTGTATGCGTGTGGGAGCACCATATACCCACACCACCCCCCCAAATCCCAGAAAAAGTGCTGTTTTCATAATATGTCCCCTTTTACTTATACGTGTTGAGGAAAATGTTATCATAGCAGTTGGAGACAACAGGTCAGTAGCGGTCATAAATTAGGTGAGGACTCACTTTGAAGTTCAGGAAATCTCCGCCTACTGTCAATTTTTTGGCAGATGTTAGGGTACCCATGGCACTGGAACTCGAACCAGAAGTTTGCCTGAAACAATATGAGGGACCAAAAATTCAAGACACGTTTTCCAAAACGAGTTGATTTATGTGCAAGTTAGACACATAATGAATCACCTTGACAAGCTGTTTGGGATGAATGCGTCACTTTTCCTTGAAGAATTCCCTTCGCCATCATCACTGGCCAGCTCAGCGATAGGATAAGGAATGATAGGGACTCTCCCTGGCTGATTTACAAAGAATAAGTAAAAGAAGGACCTTAGTATTAAACATAATATAGAATAAAGTAGAATAAAGAGATCATGTTTATTTTTTGCAAAGAAAATCGCCAAAGACTCACCAAGCCAAGACCAGTTCTCTTGTGGTGAGAGCCTGACCTCCACCCAGGATGATGATCATCTGATGATGGGCAGGAATATTCTGTCCTGGGGGCAAGGTAAGAAAATACATCATAATACAGTGTATTCCAAAAATAAGTGAGCTAGATTATTTTCATTTAAACCTTACCCTGAACCCAAATTACTGGACAGCTGAAATTCTCCTGTACCGTCTGATTTGCTGCCCATTTTTTCATATTCAGAGCCACGTTGAACAGGTTCATTGAAAGTATTCACTGAGGATGTTTCATTGTGAAAAATAAACCACACAAGAAATATCAGATACTGTGTTGATATTTTGCTTTTAAATTTCACAGAAGGATGCAAGTCCATTGTTAATAAAAAAGTGTTTCACATCAAAAATCTACCTTGGAGGTTTTCTTTATCCACTGTTGTTTTTTGAAGTTTCTTTAGCACAAGAGCCAGCAAGTCTTTGGGTTTTGCATTCAGTTCCATAGCTTTTAGCAAAATGTTAATGGATTTCCTTGTGTTGCCTAGTGATATCAAATGGACAATATTGACCTAGATTAGATATTCTCAAGACAACTAGGTTAATTTTACAGTATTTAAAACAATGAAATACATTACCTTGAGCGTGTTCAAAGTTTGCATAAGCAATGTGGACAAACGCAAAGTTCTGGCTGTGAGATGTTGCCACAATGAAATGGGCTTCTGCTTCATTGACATCTTGTATTCTAATGGAATAAAATGGACACGTAAACAGAATATAAATTGGTAGTAACGAATATCTTACTCACGTCCTTTGCTTTTTCATATATAACAAGGAAACTGTAAAGAAATTACATGGCATTTAGGTAATCTCTCTGGGTACTTACGCTTCCAGCTCGGCATACCTAACCAGCAATCTTGCATAGCTTTCATTTAGACAGTGCTTTCGCATTGGTAAACTAGAGAACACCCTGGTATGAAAATCCAGCAGTCGGGTAAGATGGTTATGGTCCAAATTGGGGTCACTCTTTTTCTCCAGGTCCAGTAGGAATGTCAGGCAAGATTCAGGAGAATTTGAACCAATGACCTGGTTAATATTGTCAGTGTCATCTGTAAAACAAGCGGAAGATGTTCAGGAAAGTATATTCTACTTAAAACACATTGATCCTTACTGAATTTATTCAGCTTCTTAACAACAACAACAACAACAACAACAACAACAACAGCTAAACCACCTCCAGTGGCAGCTTAGGGGCCTCCATCATATTCACCTTCATTAAGATTCTTTATTTTGTCTAATTTTCTAAAAATAATTGATAGCTGCTGCTACCATACAACCGTACTATAAGATCATCACAAATAAATGTATCTCTGCCTCTTTACTTGCTTGAAGACTAAGTAATGTATGCAATGGGGGTGGGATCACTTAACATGTTATGTGTTCTCAAGAAAGACCCTAAAAGTGCTTTGGGGACCTCCATCATATTCACCTTCGTTAAGATTCTTCTTTAATTTGTCTAGTTTTCTAAAAAACATGGCACGCTGCTGCTCCCGGTCAGTGTGTTCCTCTTCCTCCATCTGAAATTTGAAGGGTCTGTAATTACTACATCAACACACACACATCAGAAACTAACAGTGCTGCATTGGGTATAGTAACAACACGTGAATGAAAAAATATAAGAAAACACCTGGACTCGTCTGCAATTGCATTGTCAGTGGCTAGCATGTGGATCATGTCAAGTTTCTAAAGTATTTCCGGGGAGTTTATTCGCAGATCAGAACACTATGAGGCATGTCTTGGAGAAGTAAAACTAGCATCGTGCTAACGTTAGCTTAGCTAAATTAGCTTCCGAAAACATCTCAAAAGCACATTGATATACAGTAAACCATTTAAGATTAAACACTTGTTATGATATATATTCCATATTATGTAATCTGGACTCAAATGTTATCATCGCGTCTTACGGTTTTACGGTTTGTAACCTCGGCAGATGTCTTTTCAAATGTCTGTTTATCCAGTTTTCAAACTTGCCACTTTCCTCTGAACACGCCCTAAACTGCGTTTGATTGGCTTGGTCTCCCTTTATCCGCTCGGCTCTGCTATGGTTGGTTAAGAGAACCGATGTGACAGTTTCCAACAGAACAATGTCTTACAGAAATGACAAAAAATGTACGATCTAGTTACTAAAACATGATTATTATTTTTTTACAACATGCATATTAACTAGGACTCCAATGCCTCCAAGATAGAGCAGAGCTATTTAGCTATTCTCTCTAAAAAAGCTCTGAGGTAGAGGCGGCCGTTTTGACGTTAGTCGTGATGTACAAGCCCTATTGGTTGGTTTGTTTGTTGCCTCCTGGCAGATATGATCGAGAATTTCTGAATTACATTTTCAAACAACCAGATAAGATATTTTCTTTTCTTATTATTTTTTTTTGCATGTCGGTGGTGTCACCTATGTAAAATGTTCGGTTATAGTGGCCAATTTCATCATCTGCGGCTACAGATTGTGTCTGGTATACAGGGTTTGTGTCTGTTATAGCGACAGAAACTGCAGAAAATGTATCTCCCATGGATGGCCTTCATCACGGGAGAACCGTCCCGTCAGTACGGGACTCCCGTAACAGAAGAAGCGAGGGCGTGACTTCAGTTACATGGGTTAAGGGGCGAGAGGGAGTGTCTTTCTATAGAAGCACATCCGTTTTCGTTCTGTTACATGTTTTGGCTATTGCCTAGTAAATTTTTTCATCAAAACCTAAATATTACCCTCCATATTGTTGTCATTCGTGTCATGTTGTTATTCTTCTCGCTCAAGCGACAGTCACCTGGCCTATACATCTCATAGGGAGCGAAAGACCGGAAATTGCGCTGTGGTACACTGGGATAACGCTATAATTCAGGATCCTCTCTCAGCCGTGTCTCTCTAGCGGTAAGGCTCAGTGAACACGCTTCTGCTGCACTTCCGTGTTCGGATGCATCCCAGCTCAAAGATGGCAGCCACGGGATAGTGGAAGAGAAACTGCAGATTGTACCTTTATCATGTAATCTCTTCGGTTTAAACAGCTGTTCCACACATTGTCGTGATGTGCAACGTTACACCTCAATTATTGTGAACGCGTCATTTCATGGAGACAACGCGAGGGATTAAGATAATGGTTATCTGGCGAGAAAGGCTAGCAAGCTAAGATTAGCTAAATAAATGAACAGTTTTGGTGTCTTAAAGTGCATCTGACACCCACGGAAGAAACCAAAGCATCTCTCCTGAATATTGTACTTGGGCGTTGTGTATGGTGAGCACATGTGTTGATGTTGTACATTGATCTTGTCAATGGACGCAGCTGTTCAACCATTAAATGCACTGTTTATTTAGGTTCATGGTTTAAATAACGCTAAAGGCTTCATCCATATCCCTGATTTCACTAAAAGTCTCAATTAGCATTCCCTCAAGATGTCGCCTGTATTGGATTCAAGTTGTGGTAGCGGAGAAAATGCTATCTATCAGTTTGAACCCATTTCTAATGTTTCTCCTTATTTCGCCACAGAATAAGTTCATCATGGCCATCACTCAGTTCCGCCTTTTCAAGATCTGCACATGTATAGCCAGCTTACTCTCCTTCTTCAAACGGTTGATATGCAGGTAAGCTATCTATAACTTTATAAGATGATTGTTAGTTGTATAGCATCAACTGTACATTGAATTGGTTCATTTGTTATTCTGCTACAGGACTGGAAGGGGACGCAAACTCAGTGGTGATCAAATAACACTACCAACTACTGTGGACTTCCCTTCCTCTGGAACGAAACAGGTCTGTCAATGTTTTGTTCAATAACAGTCCTGTACAGAACGTCTGTGACTGGGTAATCATTAAGATGAAACATCCTTTGAATTCATCTAATATTTAGCCTAGATGGTGTTTTATATTCCACAGTAATATATTATTTACATATTTTTATATGTCCCATGTTTTCTTTTACCTACTGATTTTGTTTATTCTCCGTAATTCTTCGTTTTAACTTGTCGTGTGGCAGCCAGAGATAGAGGAGTGGAGTTCATGGGATGAAGATGCTCCGACTAGTATCAAGATTGAGGGTGGCAACGGGAACGTTTCTCCCTCTGCCGAAGATGCAGACAATGAGCCTGACTACTTCAAAGACATGACCCCCACCATCAGGAAAACACAAAAGGTTTGCTAACCAGCTGCCCTTACAATCCAAAATGCATTCCAGCATCGTGCAGCATCAATTAGCTTCAACTACAGCAATTTAAATCAGTACAATGAAATGTTAAGTTCCCCTCTTATCCAGAGTTTTAAAGCGTATATGAAGTGTTTCTTCATGTTGATTTGTATAGTGTGTGCATGGATAGATTATATTTTGAATCTATGTATTTCTCCTCTCTCCAACATTTCCAGATAGTGCTAAAGAAGAGGGAGCCCTTGAACTACCTGGTGCCAGACGGCTCGGCAGGTTTCTCCAGCAGACTGGCAGCCACGCAGGACATGATGTCCTTCATCCAGCCCTCGGTGAGTGTTGGTCCTGGCCACCTGGCTGGGGATCTAGGCTCTCTCTGTTACAGCTGATACTCTGAAGTGTATTTGATTAGGGGTTATCTTTCCTATACAAAAAACTATTTTCATTGCTCACTTGTTAAATTAAATAGTTAGACATTTTTAATATTTTCCAATAAATACAATACAACTCGACTTGTTTTGTATGTAATCATTCATTATAGCTGAGATCTTTAAATACCTTTTTATGTATTTAAATGTATCAACTAGTTATGCTAAATAAGAGCTTCTGATCTATTTGTAGTCCACACATTTATATTGGATTTGAGCTTGTTTTAATCACAGGAAACCATAAAACAAATTTTGCTAATTGACTCGAGCGTAAATCTCCATGAAATGCTGTCTTTCAATCAAACTGAACCTGAAGTACAGTTCTTTCATCAAACATGTGTTCACCAGGCTGAGCTGGGGGAGATGGACACCTGGCAGGGGGACGCAAACGCCTGGGAAGATGAGTCTGAGGCCGCCTGGGAGGCAGAAGAGGTTCTCAGGTAATGGATTAATAGATAAAGTATCATCAGCAACAGCATGTCAGTTAAGTAATGACCAGCAGATGGCAGTGGTGGGAAGGACACAGCACAATGATGCCTGCTGTCTTCTGTGGATATTATGCGGCATCGCTTTCATTCGTCTGTTGCTTTTTCTGCTGCTCTAAAACAGACAACAGAAGATGGCGGAGAGGGAAAAGCGTACCATGGAACAGCAGAGGAAGAAGATTGAAAAAGACGCGCAGCGGATGATGAAGAAGGATCAGAAAATCGCGGTGAAGCTCTCGTAACACTTTGGGAATGCTCAGTTTCGAGCCGGGGGACGAAGCGCAGCTTGGGGAAAGACACTGTATTTAAATTGTTACTTGCTGTCCCATGCTTATTACATCAAGCAGAATCACTGTCGGGACAGAAGCTCCTGAAAACACCTACAGTCGTCCCTCTCGCTGCTCTGTCCGTCCACTAGAAGCCATTGGAACCATGCCTGTCATTGTCGTGGGGACAGGAGGTCAATGGTTCACGTTGGTACACCTTCAGTACAATTTGTGCCATGGCAATGCTATTTTATTGTTTTATTTTTGTTGGATTCCCTTTTGTCATTTTCTTTTTTACAGGAAATTCATTGAGGGTTACAAAAAAAACTTTAATAAATGATTAGATGACACACTGAGTAGATGCCAATTTCATCCACATAACTCGAGGGAACTGTTCTACTTATTCAATGGCCCAGATGTAAATAAACTACCTATAAACGCTCATGGAGTCTCGTAATGAAAAGGATCACCTTATTATTGTTTGCTTTGTGTTATTTATAACTAGTTAAGGTTCACTGTTTACCAGTGTTGCATTCCTTTTGCTTGCCTTTTATTTAATATATTTGTTTAAACACATTTTCTAGTCGATAGATATTTAATGTATCTATTTGTAGTGCAGCCTGTAGAAACATGGAATTCAGTATGGACATTTAGTCAAAATTCATTTTTTAATTATGAGAACCTTGATAACTATGATCGAATTTGCATAATTCAACATTTCTTATGGGTTCCTATGGTAATCGCATAACTACTGAACTGCTATCAAATAAATTACCAAATTGTCATACAATCGTGCTAGGTTATCACAACGCATTATCTCTTTGCCTTTTTACTTATTTGAAGACATAGATTTGGGTAAGGTTGGGATCTCTGAACATGTTATTTCATTTCTGTGTTCTCAAGATCCCAAAACTGCAATTTTCATAATTATGGCCTGCAATCTGAAAACCCAAGGTCTGACCACGCAATCAATACCCCAGAATAAATAATCTCAAATTTATGCCTTGAGATTGAACAGTTGAACTGTCAAGGGAAATTGACCTTGTGTCAGTTGTCTGAATAATGGTCTGAATGTTGAGTTTGGAGTTAGAAATGTAAACAATGTTCTTACAATACCTTTAATGATATGTCCTCCAAAGATATGAATAAAGGTAATTTATTAAAATTAGGCCTTGGAAATAATGTTGTGCTTGTGTTTCGGGCAATAGGTTATGTCTATCTTTATTGAAGTACTGCCCTACTTCTGTAAAAAAAAAAGATGGTTTCATGAGAAACTAAATGGGGTTAAGGTCTTTATTTGGATTATATTCTTCCCAAACCAATCACCATGGAAAACTGCATGTTTAATAGATTAACGATTACAAGTCTGTCCATTGGGCATGATTAAGGAGTAAAGAATTGCATCAATAATGCATGGCTATACACCAATTGCTAAAGGCTGAATACTTTGCAAACTGCCATTTCTAGAGGTCCCCTCAGGACAATGTTTCCAATATATAGGCTCAGAGTATAGGCTCCAGCACTGCCGTCTCCACCATCTGTTATAGAGAGCACTCTAGTTTGACAAGGAGTGTTCAGGTGCAGTTCAGTTTAAATAAAAGGACCAACAGTGGTGGATAACCACTAATCCTGTAGCAGTGACCCCCGATCAGTTGAACATCAAAAACAAATACTCTCAAAGACCTATAAAGCCCTATAACGCACGTTTGTTCAAACACAAAATGATGTCACGTTTCATCACCTCAACTTTCTTTGAGTTAGCATACCTTATATTTGAACGTTGCGTGTGTCGAATGAGTTTCTGGACACAACTTGATTCTTTGTCAAAGTCTTAGAAAAGTATTAACTTCTTATCCAGGTGGGGAATTAAAAGACGCCCATTTTTGAATCCCCTCTACATTCCAGCTTTTTATAAACTGCACTGCAGAGACTACATCTGCCTGGGTTGATAAGTCTGTTACATCATGGTAATGCAACCCAAGAGATACCCACGTGGCTTGACAGGGGACAAAGGCCTACTCCTAACCAGACAAAATTCACTCGAATTATTAACCCAAAGGCAGTGGATATTAATGCAAACACCACTGATTCAGACATCCCATCTAATAAGATCCATTATGGGCGGCTTGACATTGCAAAAACACAAGGGAACTGTTGCAGACCTAGTTTTGTTCCCTGTTTGCCCCCCCGCGTCCCTCCCTCGCTTGAGGATCTGGAACACAGTTTGACATAACCAGAGAGGTTCCAGTAAAGTGGAAGACATGCACTCAGTCTGCGAGGTAGCCCCAGGGACGTGGATGGAAAGGGATGCATGACAAATCGGTTACATAACCTGCATTCATAAGAATTGTGTTCGGTGCACTCAGTATGCCGAGGATATGTTGTTGATTAATTCATGTGAATGAAGACTTGTATAGACCCGGAGGTTGGGATTATAGCTGCTGCTGTCGCTTACAGTCTCAAGTACTTTTACTTTCAATTGCTTTCAGTTTGAGCTGAGGCAATTTGAAAAAAATACCACAAAATACATGGATGCGGTTATCATGCTTTAATAATAATAAATACACAAGGACATTGGTGTCAGTATTGCACATCGCTCAGGCACATTACCAGTGTAAGTTGCTTTTAAGGGAACATACTTCCAATACACCATGAAGTGTACAAAGCCCACCTCCACAGGAGAAAACGACGATCACACAACTAACAGTGATTTCACATTAAAGCTTTGGCTGAAGGTTTAAGGTTTCTTTTAGAGCAATATAACAAAAATCCAATCATCCAACGCAAACGCTATTAAACATTAATCTCCACCTCCTAAAGCTTATACATCATAGCACTTTGGGGATCAATTAAGTAGCTTAATACAAGGAAAAATATTGGACATCAATACCATCTACCCTGATGATTCATATTTATACATTTAAATTACACAAACAAAGACAAATGAAACGCTTTAAACACCACCCAATATAAATACCCTATGTGTGATAAGTGTGCCTCAATCAGGCAGTAGTGCAATGTTACAGTGGTGGAACATGATCATAAATCTAATGAGAAATCAAAACATGGATGATGCAGCAGAATTGCTGAAGTGCTTTAGCAGAATGTTGGGTGTGTGCATGCGGTAGGGAGGAGCGAAAGAGACATCTGGTCTCTATGCGACATGGCGGAGCGAGTGCAATCCCATAATGCAACAGCCCCGGATCAGGGCAGCGATGTTGTACACCGGAGCACTTCCGTCCACACCATGTCGCGAGTAGAGCCATGCCACGGTTGGCAGCACGGGGGCCGCCACGGCCACCAGATCAACCAGAAAGCTTTTGCTCCAGTAACGCTTAACTTCCGTGCCCAACTCAGGCGCCTCCCTAGGGCCCCCCTCGCAGACATCGAAGTCCAGCTCCTCCATGAACCTGGGACCCTCTGCAGGCTCCGCCGCGGAGCACATCCCAGAATCAGTCCAGCTTTCGGGGCTCTCTGCGGGGCCAGGGCTTGGTGTGCCGTCCGTGAAGTCGGTGGTGGTGGTGGTGGTGGTGGTGGCATGGGCAGGTAAGGGAAAAGGGGTGAGAAGGTCTGCATCTCCTGGCCGGCTGACAGAGGCATCTCCCACCATTCCCCCATGCAGCTTTAGGAGCTGAAGGAGCAGAGCCTGGAGGTCTTGAGACGCAGGCGTTATCTCCGTCTGTATTTCCTTGTTCTCAGCCTTGGGAGGTTCCTTTGAACGGGACGTTCTCATGTCAGCAACGGAGAAGGGATTCTTCAGGACGGCTGTGGGCGCATTGGATTTATCCACCAGTTTATCTTCCTCCAGCAGTGTGGACACTCTGGGACCCTCCCCGGGCCTCAACTTGCAGCTAATGTCCTGATTGAAATCCACAGCGGTGGACATCAAGACCCGCTCCAAAATGTCCTCTCTGTTGGCCATCTCATCGTTCAGCAGCAGCCCACTGTCTGCCATTTGCTCAGCCGCCTGGTCTCCCAATGCCTCCCCAACTTCCTCCTCAAGCTTGGCCTTCACATCGCCATCGGGCATGTCACACAGGAAGTCCATGCTCTGGTCGTCCATGAGGTTGGATCCGCTCTGGGCCAGCTCCATACTCTGCAGCAGGGACTCCAGCTTCCGATTCTGGATGTTGATGTCGATGAAGTACTTCTGGATCCCCTTGTCCTTCTCCATGAGGCTGCTCTTCATGGTCTCCACCACCTGACGCAGTTGCCTGATTTCTTTGCGGGCTTCCTTCAGGGACAGCTGCGCCTCCACGCGATGGCACTCCTCCTCGATCCAGTCCTCGCGCATCCTTTCCAGTTGGGATTTCAGCTCGTCTACGTCAGCCTCTCTAAAAAGACATTGTAAACACACCAATAGAGTATACACAACATTCCTAAAGGAATCCTCATGGACCAGTCATATGGTTAAAGCTGCTGTAGGCAAGATTTGAGAGTTGTAAAGGGTGTAGAATAGGGCAACTTTGTAAAAAATAAACCTAAAAAAAACGTTCATTTCACGCACCTCCACGAAACCAATGATTTGTCACAAATAAACCTCGAATCGAGTCGCTATTCGAGTCGCCTCGAATCTAAATAGTCTCATCCAGAGGGAGGCGCAGTGAACCAGAAACAGAATCTCATAGTTTTTCAATCAGAAATACCTACAGCACCTTCAGCAAAAGCTATAGGTTGTCAATTTATGACATGCCATGGATGATGACGGGTCTTATCCGTAGGGAAATCCTATACAACGTGAAATAAATATTTAGAGTTTATGGCTGCAAGTACTTGAACTAACCCACCTGTCATGAATGATGGTCTCCGACTCCATTAGCTTGGTCTTCAGGTGTCTGATGTTCACCTCCTTCTGCTGCAGAGGAGTGAGGTACTGCTCGGGTTGAGGGGCCATGATGCCATGGTTGTCTCCACAGGAGTGGTAGCGACCCAGTCTCACCCGCCTGGTGCGAGAACCAATGTGTATCAGATTGGCAGCATGACAATGAGGAACTAGATTGGATTGTGCTGTTCAAAAAAATCCCTATTGAATTAATTTGGCTCACAATGTATACTCACATCCAACAAGTATTAACTGCAGATTAAATAAAGCCAATTGAAGCTTCAAAATAAACTTTACTATTGAGGGGCGGGGTGGATTTGGCCGACAAGCTAAAGAAAGGAGACAGCCTCTTTCCCTTCATCACAGCAACCTTGCAAAATGTGCTGCCCGTGGAGTGTTCTACATCCATGCCAGAAATAGCCCAACCTTTCAGAACACGGCTCAAAAAAAAAAAAGAGGCGACAATAGGAGACATAGTCCAAAAAGGGAAGAGAGGGGAGGCAATATATTCGTAGATAATGCATTCATTGACGTTTGAGGGAAACGTGTTGTAATTGTGTCAACGGTTGGATTATTTAAAATGATGCAGTTTGCTGAAGGAATCCTTGGAAGTACAGAACTAATGTCGAATAGACTATTCAGTCCGAATTGAGAGTGCATTACTACAGGACGATCTCCCAGACGGGAATTACAAGGCTGAAAAACATTGCGTTGAAATGCAGCAAGTTCAGTTCCATTAGCCATCCACTGAAATATTTATAATCCTTTCTACTCCCATCTCCCTAAAAAAAGATTGAGTAAAAAAACAATTATCACGAGTACACATTTCAAACTACAAACCCAGTCGCTTGGGTCAACAACCGCGGACAAAACCCAGACATTTGTCCCAATAAATTCTCCATAATCCCGACTGCACACGCATCGCTGATATAATCCCAGTCAGATGTGCTGAGGGGATGTGGGAAACCATCCTAATCCCCAACACCCACGCACACTACCCCCTTCGGCTTGTGCTGCACTGCACCCACGCAAAATGTGCTGTACTTTAGAGGGGAAAGCAGGAAGGAGAAGGCTTGGGATTAAAACAGAAAACAAACAATGACATCATGTCATTTCAGGCCCTGTCTGACATAACGACCGCTTGCCTTCCATATTCATTATAACCGTTACTGCGTCGTGACGGCAAGTGTGTGAGCACCTGGGGACGGGGCTGAAGTTGCTGCTGCTGCTGCTTGTGGTGGTGGAGGCGCAGGCCCTGCTCGGTGTCTGGTAGGGGGCGAAGAGCTCGGAGTCCTGATTGGCTATGGGGCTACCTGCCGGCTTGAACAATGGCAGCAGTCTTGTGCGAGTGGTCCGACTTGATGAGGAAGACCTGAAAAGGAAACGGGGTACCAATTTGCTAGAATGCCGGGCCAGAGCAGCTAGTACGGAGTGGGGTTAGGAGCTCGTCAGACACATGCCTGCGAGGGGTCTTCTTCCCAGCCAGGCTCGGGATCCCGCTCGTCTTCTTCAGGCTCCGTGCGCTGCTGGAGGAGCTGAAGTCCGCCTCGCTCCCTGCAGGGGCGACAGCATGACCTCTTGAGCCAGCTGCCTGACCACATTGTAAACAACCCAGCTCGCCTGGACCTTAATGTACACAGCCTGGACCTGGTGGTAGGCTCTGGATGTCTTTACACCCTAACATTTGCCAACAACGGTGTATCTTATCTTGGACATTTAAGGAGCAACTTTTCGGGAGTATAATTTCCGTAGCTCATGCAAGTGGCTAGTTTCATTTAAAGTTTGCCTCACCTTTCTGCCAAGGACCCTAGCAGTCATTTATAATTTATCGAGTGTATCAAATATCAAGTTTAGAACTACCTAGATCACAGCTGAGTAAGCATCAATGCAAAGACACACCTTACCTGAATAGCACCTTTTGTCATTAGATAAAACCATAGTGCTGGTGAGTGTGCAAAACAGAACAGTGAAAAGATAATCGATCCTCAATACTTTGTTATTAAACTGATCTGCTCTAGAGGTCTGCTTTCACAGAAGTAAACTCCAGGTAATCAGCCTAATTGGCTAAGCACTGAACATTTTCCTCAACCAATCAGGTTACTTCAGATCGGTTGCTGATATATAGGGAATATAATATTTTTTTAAAGTATCAGGTCTAGCATCTTGTTTTTCATGACAGTGTAGTTTCATCTGCTATCCAACTTCAGATATTCCAAGTAATTGCATTTGGAAAATTAAATATTGACTCAAAATGGTTGGACAATCACAGATACACAGATACAAACTCAATTTCAACACAATACTGCTTTACTTTCCCTACAATGTGTCGACATGTGTGAAATAAACAGCTATTATTGTATGCATTTGTGGTAAGTATTAGGAAATAGCTTACATACAACCGATGCTGCACATAAATGCCGTCAACCAAAGCATTAAAAATAAAATCTACTTCAACGTATTATAAAACAGAATAAATGACCAAAATGCGGTCAAACAAACCAACATCAATTATTCCCATGGTTAACTTATCTCTGTTCATTCTCGTTTCACAAACACAAAACACATCCCAAACCCTCCATCCATTTCTTCACCTTTGGCTGCCGTGGCGGCGGGCCTCTGATGGCGCTGGTGGCGGGTAGCCCCGGCCCGCTCGGCACTCCTCTCCGCCATCAGCCTCACCTTCTTCACGCCGGGCTGGCGCTTGGGAGGGGGAGACCCAGTGGTACCTTGCTCTGAGCCTGGCGGGGTTTTGGAGGGGGGGTACACGTACAGGGGTCTGAGCAGTGGGCCAGCCGCTGTCATCGTACACAGCACACAGGCACACAGACAGTGATAGCGAAGAACTGCCTTCAGGCTCTTAAAGAGAAATGTCTGCCCGCGTAATCTGCTTGTACTTCTGTATTTTCCTGTTTAGTATTTGTGTTTCGGACCACACACGGCCAGGAAAGTGCCGGTATACTATGTGACATGGAGACGAAGTGTACAGTGTCGACGTGGACTGCAGAGAGACCTTTGTGTCAACGTGGTTATCTGGTGTTCAGAGGGGGCTGGATGTGGATGGAGGTCTCACCGGAGCAGAAGCTGTTGGTGCTGATGGTTCTTTTGGAGCGGTCGGAGCTCAGGTCGCAGTCCTTCCCCTCCTCCTCTGAGGTGGGGGACTCCGACACAGGAGACCCTTGATCCTTGGGCCGGAAGGGATGGAGGACCAGGCGGGGGATACGACTCCGGGGACTTCCTTTCTCTGGCGACTTCTTTTCCTGTTAAAAACAATAACAACAACAACAAAGTACACAAACGTGAGCCTGGATTAGAACCAATCGTAAATGGTGACAATGCAAGGTTTTCCCTCTTGCTGTAACCAGGTTTATAAGTGAGGGTTGAGGAATAATTTGAATAGAGTGAGGACTTTTTGCTTAGCAACTCAGAATGAGAAATCGATTCAATACATTGAATGAGACTTAACATAAACACACCTCATATTCCTGGAAGGGTCCCATTGTGGTTCAAACAGCGTGGTTCCTATAGGGATTGAATACACAACCATTATGATTATGCTACTGATGAGTGCCTGCACTCTGTGAACGTGCATTGCTCAGGCTGTGTTCGGTGGAGTCATGAAAAGGCTTGACTAAATGGAGTCTGAGATCCACCGCGCCAATGTGCTCGCCTGGCACAGATGGTACAAGCCCTCGTCCAACAATGACCGCACCGCGGTCAACGCATCCTGTGACGTGTGCACCCTGCTCAGGAACGACAAGTGAACTCATTGTGCTTCCATTTCAGCTCCCAGCCGGTGGCGTTTCTGGCCCTTCTAGCACCCTAGGCGAGATCTCCGACCCCCCCCCCCCCCCCCCCCCCCCCCCACACCGAGGGAAAAACAACAACTTTTTAATTAAGTATAATAAACATGACCCAAAATAAAGTGCAACAGCAGGTGTTCAAAAAAGGGATACAAGGGGAAATTCCTTGTGTCTTTACTCACATCAAGAACTTCTTCCATCGCAGTATAAATACTCAGACTCATATGGAATTGGCCTATACAATGATCCACAATAATGATTGTTAAAAGATTAATACACTTAGAAAAAGTAACACAACATCTGTTTATGTAGATGTTGTATGTATTTATAAATGAGTTCAGTCATAAAAGGACTGTCTGAATAATTCACTCTTTTATTTCAGGCTTGAATGGTTTCTGTACAAGTGCTCCGCTTCCTTTAACGTGTTGTACACGACGCCTCTCAGCATTCAAGGCACTATGTTATGTAAGCATGGTAGTTCTCCCCCCCCCCCATCGCATACACAACCCTAAGGCCGGTATGATGTCATCTGCAAATCTGAGCCATCACTTCTGAACGCTTTGATGGTGATCGTTTTACATACTCTTTCGTATTTTGTATTCCTGTGCCTTGGTTACACTCCTTTAAAAATCCTTCAGAGACATGCTAATTGATGGAAAGGATTTGACTGCCTGGTAGCTTAAATATTATTATACTTTAGCTGGGAAGCTTCTGAAAGATGACTGTACAGGAATCAGAGAACCCTTGCCAATAACACCTCGACCAGCCCAGATTAAAGTCATACTCTTGACAATGCGCTTCACTGCCTTTTCCTACGGTCTGCGTTTCTGTAAGCAGATAAGAGGAGACCATCAGACGTGTTCTCGTGGTTGTTCTTGTATTGCTGCCTTGCACACTGGCCCACCGCCTTAGATTATTCACAGCCAGTACTGAACACCCCAAACCATGCCCTAGCAACTGACTTAGCAACAGGAGGACAGCAGAAACTGACTCAACAACTCAAAGGGGGGATTCAGGGCAAATCATTTGCACACGGTGTGGGTTTATCCTTAAAAGGTTATTCTTATTATTATAAATACATCAGCGGAGGTCGATGGTATCAAGCGGTTTAAATGTAAATATATTTGGAGCCAATAGAGCTGAGAATGAGAGAATAACACATAAGAGATAGGAATACTGACTTTTTCTGAATCGAGATATGCATTTTTCTTCCCCTGATTCTAAATGATTCTTTGAAACAGAAATATGCCTATGTATACTTAAAGCATACATAGGCATATGTCATTTACAAAGAATCTCTAGTATTCATGTTGTTTTATTTTAATTTGACTTTCTACAGCGGGAAACTTCTGCCTCTGGGGCAGCGATGGGGGCACCCTTGCCTCTTGGTCCGGGCTAAAGCTGATGAAGAAGGATTACGTAATCCATGTGGTCTTTTAGGCAGACTATCCGCTTGACTCCAGTCAATTTTGATTGGATACCCTGAGCTGAGTCACAGCCTTAGCTTAATCCTGGTTGCATTAGCTGCAATTCACAAGGATTCACACTTTTCTCAGTCATGTTTAGGAGCTAAACTGGCCACAAAGTGCATTCCAAATCCCTTTGAATTTACTTTACTAAATGTATTAATCTGGAATGGAATACTTACATCTAGTCTTGAATGGCCAAACACTTGCATACTGCATTAATATTGGCTACACTTTACACTACATGTTAAGTTCCACGTTACATGTATGTGTCCTGTACAATGTAACAACACAATTAGGTACTGTGTAGTAAGGGATGTAACATGTTACAGCCTGCACTTAATAGGTTGTAACGTTACGGATTAGCACATAAATAAACATTGGTAATGGTTGGGGTTATGCTCTTCTTTACATATAATAATTTCATATAACATGTTGTTTCAGGTTGTTACATTGCTTACGACATGTATGATTGCACCGTACAATTGACACTAATGTAAATTGGTACCTTCGTATTTAACAGTATTGAAGTAAAGGAACGTCAAAAATGTTTGCATCGTCATCATATTAGTGATCATTGATCACTAATGAACATAAAATCATCCTTAAAAAAAAGGGGAAAACTAAAACCCTAATCGGACATTATCTCAGTACCTTCCTATATTTGTTTGTCCATACTGTAAAACGTTGGTCCTTTCTATCCAATGTTAAATGATTGGCATGTGCTATACACAGCCCAACAGTGTGGGTGCTGTCCAGCGACTGGTGGTGCTGAAAACACATATGTTCAAACTTCATCTGCACCCGCCCCGCCTGGGAGGCTATTTTAACTGCGCCACGTTGGAAACACATATCTTAGTGTCAATCACTGTTTCAACGTTAAATGCCCTTATATTATATGTGATCATTGCAGGGTAATATTTGTCTTTTACTGATGAAAAACAACAACAACGGCAACAATAACAACAACTACAACAACAACAACAACAAAAACAACCCCATAGAATAAGATGCGTATTTGATTCGATAAGACAAACACAGAGATAGATTTATAAAATCAAACGATTGTCATTTAAATCAAAATCTTGCCTGGGTGTTGGTTGAAAATCCCACGCGAGTCTTAAGGGATGCGCGCATTGATCAGGGATGAATCGCCGAGACCGACATGCACACACACTGCTCGTTGTATTGATGTCGAGCTGAGGCTGGTGTGTGCAGGCACAGGCAGTACAAGAGCAGGGCAGCCAGAACAGACCTATGACGGCGCACGACGAGCGACGTGGGATATGATGACTACCACCACCACCACCCCAAGACGGTTACATAACACAGACATGGTTAACCCTCGCCTCTCCTCTCCTCTCTGCTTCCGAGTAGCTTCCAGCCATCTATAATTTCATAGCCATCGAGAGGATTTTTTTAATGGAATTTTTCACATGGAAACATTCACTTTTCAATGCATTACTGCATTGAACTTCATTGACAACAGTTACACAAAACAATTTAAATAATGCAACACGTTAATGGTAATCCATGCTCCAAAAGCTAGAGGACAAATTCGGAAACCAGGTCGTCAAAAGACCTTACTCATGGATTGCGTCATTGGTCATATTTGTAGTGTGTGGCACCGCATCGTCATGAGTATGACCGATTCAATCTAAACTTGTCCATGCAGGGTTCAACATGAAATAATCATGCACGATGTTTGATATCTCTGTCTAATAGCATGAAAGAACATCTTACTGACATCAGTTATATAAACCGCCCGTGGACCTCTCGATGGTTATGAAATGATAAATGGCTGGAAGCTAATCGGAAGGTATACGGCTTGCGTACAAATAACAGACAAATATTGGCTAATATCCAGTGAGCGCAATATCGAGGGTCACATGGTTATTATATGGTTATGATATCATTATCTTATATGTTAGTGTTCAAATCTCCAGCGATGAAGAAAATCCATTCAAGATCTCAAGCATGGACTGCAGCCTAAATAAGTAGAAATCAAAGAACTTTGGAGCACCGCTGATCCTTCCTTGTGTTGTGTTGGCCCATCACTGCCCTCTGGTGGAAATATATTGTCAATCTCACGCAATGGCAGGACAATTTAGGTCGTTTATTTACCCGGACCAGTCTTTGTACATGAGGCAGGCTTACCATGCCTCAAATAAAAATGAAGTAGGCTATGACTCAACAAAATATTTCTCACATGGAAAAATCCACTTTTCAATGCATTACGAGAACTGAATTGACAACAGTTACACAACACAATTTAATTAATGCAACACGTTGATGGTAATTTGATAGGCTATATATTTCTTATAGGCTGAGAAATACAACTTGTATCACTTAAATATTAAAATACAGCCTAATTACTGACCGGACAAATGTGATTTAAAACGATAGGCCTACATTTCACTTGAAGGCTGAAGAGAGACTCTGTTTTATGTAGGCCTACTTTTTTCGAGTTTATTTTGCCTTAGCATGATCTGAATAGATGTCATAGATCCATCTGATCAATCTGCACATAGGTAGTGATATTTTGTTGAATGACAATGCGGCATCATTCATTGCAACCGTTTCTTAACGTTAAAACGTGTAACTACAACTTTTCACCACTAGATGTCTGTAGAGACCATGAAAAGCATGGTGGTTCCTTTTGCAACAAATTCTCCATAGTTAGGATATGCCCAGAACCATATTCGCTCGTCTGATTGGCCTTGCCGTTGTTCTGAAAATCACCTGGCTGCTATTTTTTTCCCCAATAGACAGAATTGTAAACATTGTTTTGGTATTTTTTTAACAAAACAACTTGCTCCGTTTTGGTAAAGCCTACTTTTCCATAGTAGCTGGAGTAGGCCTAATTTTAAACTAGGCTGTTCTTCCTTGCTTTTGACAAGATCAGGATGGTCACATTCATCCAAGTGTACTGACCTGTACCGACCTGGTTAACATGTTATTTCGGGGACTGCAATCGGTTTCCGGTGGTGTTAGTCTACGGTATATTAAAAAATCTGAGAAGTAGTAGGCCTAGATGATTGTATTTATTTACACATGTTTAGAATAGCCTCATCCGTTCTTAACGGCCGTGTAGGTCGGGTCGGTTTGCATCGGTCCTGCCGGCAGCTCCTGGTCCTGTGGGCGTGTTCCCCTCGACTCGATCAGCCAGCGACTCAGTCGATGCTCTTGCGCGAAGTCTGCAGAGCGCCAGCACACTTTTCAAGTGAGACGAGAGGCGCAAAAAAGTGAAGCAGAGCTCCGAGTCTGGACCGACCGCGCCGCGCGACTCTCCCGGTTACGCAGCGGTTACTCAAAGACTTGTTGGACTTGAAAGTTTTTCTCCTCGACCTCTTTGGGACGTTACCAACCATGAACGCATCTCGAGTGGTGACGATTTACTTGCTCTTTGTTTTCCTCTGGAATATACCATGTTTTCAGTCCGCTGCTGTTATTTCTCCTTCCACGCAGAGGAGGAACAAGGGAGGCAGAGCGCCCCATCCTGACGCGGAGAGATCATCCAAGTTGTTACTGCGAGAGATGTTCTCCTCTTCTCCCGTCACGGACCATCTCCGTGAAGACTTGAAGTACGCCGTGGTGCCCCACGACTATATGATTTCCATATACAGGACCTATTCCGCCGCGGAGAAACTGGGACTAAACGCCAGCTTCTTCCTCTCCTCTAAATCTGCCAACACCATCACAAGTTTTGTGGACCGTGGAGCAGGTTGGTTTGATTCTATGGTCCGATTTCATCACAAGGGTTTTTTGGGCATGTATTGTTTTGGTGTAGGCCCATTGTAGACGAGGAGTCTGCAAAGTAGGATTCATGTTTTTTCTAAATCGCCAGTGTCATTAGTTATGAAATACAATATTTGTTAAAACCATAGAAATACACAACAGAATCAGAAACAGAACAGAGAAAAAATACCACAAGTAGGCCTATACGCCAAACATGAGTCAGTATACAAGTTTATATCCCTTTCAATACATCAATTAGATGTAGGCCTATTTATTCAGAATGAAGAAATTAATCCAAAATAAAATCTATTATGCTCCTAAATGCTCCACCAAGCTGCACATATATTTGCCAGAAATTAGTCACTGAATTAAAAACGACGGAAGGTCCAGATACAGTTTATTGAGCCGTTGAAGCGCGTAAACTTTGCGAAGCATTATGTTATAATATATTTCCATTGACCCTCGAGTAACACGACAGTAAAACCCTAATTGAGCCTTTCTCTGAGTGAGTTATAAATCACCGACCAACTACACCATAAATGATGGCCGAACAACATTTCCTCCTCCAGATAAACCAACTGAACATTTTAAACCGCTTTTTATCTATTCAATATTATGCACAATGGCCTATTGCCCGGTTTTACGGAAGAAATTATCAAATGAATAAAGGTTGTAATTCCACATAGATTAAATCTCCTTTGAACCCGGTGCGGCGGACCACGTTGACACAGTGGGGTGGGGTGATGTGAAGAGCAGGTGTTTGGGTCAGTTAAATGTGTAACCAAGTGATGGGACTGAACAGAGTAAGCAAACACAATCAAATAAACAGAAACCGAGCCAACAAACAGGGAAATAACACCCCGAGTTAATCTTTGCACAAATTAACGCTAAATAAAGGCAATCTTTGCGTCCACTTCTATTTAAAACCCCGACGCTCGGGTTTTTGGAAAGTCTTTTAACGGTGTTATAGAAAAACGAGCGAATTTCTCCTGGGTTTTGGATTTCATGTGTCCCCGGCTTTGACCCCTCGATGGTCCCCGCGAGGGTTGCTGCATCGAACCGCTGATTGGAGTATATTTGAACTCTATGATGTTCTAATTGAGAGTTCGTGTCATAACATATCAACCAGTGTCTTTCTACTATAATGGCCTAGCTCAGCCGATGGCACCCTCAAAACGTCAAGTAAAAAAAATGGAATGAAAGAGTACTTCCTTCGCTGTGAAGTGGTTGGGTTTGAAAGGCGCGCCTCCCCGTGCGACCGCCACTTTAATTGCGGAACACAATATTTGTCTTCCGTTCTTACTTTGCTCCTTCGTGGTTTCGTTTGGGATTTCACCACATTTTAAAGTGTTGCATTTCATTAACCATGCAGAATGACCATCGACGGAGAGAGGCCAGCTTAACCTATTGTTTGAAGACAAGTTATTGGCGCGTATATTTTTGCCTATGGTTACCCAGCTTTTACGCACCAGCTTGCAGTGGGCGCAGAGGGATTTTAGGCGGTGATATTTTTTTTTCTGTAAATAATATTTATAAGAGAAGTCACTTGTCCAAAATGATAGAAAAAACAAGAACAATCCAATTTGAAAATCCCTTTTGATGAAAGGAAATTCACGATGATTCTGGTTGGCCTCCAAAGCTACCGAAACATGTCTGTCCCCCCCCCCTTCTCTCTCTCTCTCTCTCTCTCTCTCTCTCTCTCTCTCTCTCTCTCTCTCTCTCTCTCTCTCTCTCTCTCTCTCTCTCTCTCTCTCTCTCTCTCTCTCTCTCTCTCTCTCTCTCTCTCTCTCTCGCTCTCTCTCTCTCTCTCTCTCTCCCTCTTCCTTTCTTTCTTTCTCTCTCCCACACACACTCACACACACACACACACACACACACACACACACACACACACACACACACACACACATATATTTAGGTCCATATAAACAGCCTATAAACCCAAATAAAGGATTTGCTCTCTAAATCTAGCTAAAATGAAATTTAAATGATGCATACATATTACATATACATATTTCAAGCTGAAGACCAAATGGTAACACACACATCACACTTTGAGTTTGAGATTTAAAGCATTTGTTTATGCTCCAATTTTTTTTGTGGTTTTAATTTGTTTAATAACTTACATAGTCTTGAATTGTTTAACCAGTTTTATGCAACTACCAAATCATATTAAAAGGAAATGTTTGTAATTAGTAACATAATGACATGTCAACGTCTCCGTTGATAGATTTACGTCTCAGTTTAACGTAGAGAGACAAATGATCCAATTATAATTTCTTCTCACTGACACCTTTTTGGAAATAAATACATCTATACATGTAGGTTGTAAAGGTGTATGTATTCTTAACTAAATGAACTCGGAAAAAAGCTTTAACCACCGTGTGTATAGTTTAGAAAAATCAGGAACGGCCGGATCTCAAGCACACTGGTTTACCTCGATGAAACATTTAAAGGCCCTTGGGGTATGCACAATAATAAGGCATTAATGGTGGAGTGTGGGTGCCGTGTTGTGCTGTTCTTTTGACTCGGCGCTAAATATCGTTACTTATGAATGTCCCTCGTGTTTGTTCAACAATTTGTAATAAAACATGTTCAAACCAAAATCGAGACATATTCCAACATGGATTTAAGTGCTTCACAATAATTTAGCAGGGCTAATTCTTATAGGCCTAATGTGTTTTACGGCACATGGTGAAATTATATAATAAATCATCGAGTGAAATTAACTTGTGGCATGAACAAATCTTTCGAATCAGATTATTATTAGAGCAGACAATGAATAAAATCCAATGATTAGACTCGTTTTTTTAATAATAGGTAGGCCTATAGGCTATAAAACAGGTATATCATTAAGGTGAGTCCTATAATTTGAAGTCTTTGTGTTGGCTGAAGAAGAATCTCGACACAAACTTCGTATACATTTATTCTACCATTTTAATGGGGTATAATTCAGATTGTCAAATAAAAAAAAATCAGTAGGCCGAAATATTCCGTCAATGTGGGTCATTTTTCGCTGAAAGTAGGCATGCTGTAAGGGTTTAATGTCGTTGGATATGCTTGATTACATTGAATAAGAATAACAGTAGCTTAGATTATGTCCGGCTTCTTATGGATTTAATGAAGCGAATCATTCAAGGTCTGATTCGGGAACGAAAGACAAATTAATATCAGCCCTGATATCAAATTTACAAATACATATCGACGTCCACTAGGCACAGCCGTGCTATTTTATTATATTAAAAACATACTTCCATTTGATCAAGCAGTCAAGCGTTAACTAGGTATTTGGCATAAGCCAAATATAAGATGTGATCGGGCCTTCGTAAATCCTCTGCCCTCTCATGTGGGAATGCACTCCCTCCCTCCCCCTGCTGAGCACTGTACACTCTAAGTGAATCTGACTGCAATTATTTCTCTCTTTTATCCTGCAGACGATCCTTTGCACTCTCCTCTGCGACGACAACGCTATCTGTTTGATGTCTCGGCACTTTCAGACAAAGAGGAGCTCGTCGGAGCGGAGTTGAGGATATTTAGAAAAGCGTCCACGGAAGTCCAGGTCCCAGCGACGGGCCCATACAACCTCCAGCTGTACCCGTGTCGCTCGGAAAGACCCCTGCACTCCAGATCCCTGGATCCGCTGGATTCCAGAAAACCGGGATGGGAGGTTATGGACGTGTGGGACATGTTTAAAGACCATCCGCGTTCTGCCACGGGGAAGCCAGCCCCGCTTTGTTTCCACCTCAAGGTCACCCTCGGTCGGTCCGACACGGAGGTGGACCTGCGGCAGCTGGGACTGGACCGGACCGGCCGCCCCCAGCAGGAGAAGGCCATCCTCGTGGTCTACGCCAGGTCCAAGAAGAGGGAGAATCTTTTCAATGAAATGAAAGAGAAAATCAAGTCGCGGGGCTCAGGCAAGGAGGAGGAGGAGGAGGACAGGGGCCTCCAGTTAAAAGCCCGCCGCAGACGGAGGACTGCTTTGAATAACCGCCATGGGAAGAGACACGGGAAGAAGACGAAATCGAGATGCAGCAAAAAGGCGCTGCACGTTAATTTCAAGGAGCTCGGCTGGGACGACTGGATCATCGCACCCTTAGATTACGAAGCGTACCACTGCGAGGGGGTGTGCGATTTCCCCCTGAGGTCGCACCTGGAGCCCACCAACCACGCCATCATCCAGACCCTCATGAACTCCATGGACCCCAACAGCACGCCGCCTAGCTGCTGCGTCCCGACCAAGCTCAGTCCGATCAGCATCCTTTACATCGACTCGGGCAACAACGTGGTGTATAAGCAGTACGAGGACATGGTGGTGGAGCAGTGTGGATGCAGGTAGCTGGTGGGGTCAGAGGTCAACATCGGTGGAAGATAGCCCCACGTTAAATGGCGGTAGAAACATTTTGTTAAGTTGGCACGCATGCGCGTTTCCCCACACACAAGTACAGAAAAAAAGCACACCACGAGGCGATTGTTATATATAAAAAAAGGGATAGACCTACAAGGCGCCGTTTGCTATTTATTCAGACTCACACATCACAATCATTGGAATGACATGACACGTCACGACACATTTTCAACTCGGAAAAAAAGAAACCATCAACAATCGGACTTAGTTTCCCCAATGCCCCCAAGACATGGATTTAACGAGGTAGGCCTATACAAAGATCGAAAGTATAGAAAGAGGGACAGAAGGAACAGAATAGTGGGCCAGGATCAGAAGGACGTGGGAATCCGTGGGAGCCTCTCGCCAATTGGGTTGCGCTACGCGCGCCAACACCGAGTCAGTCCACCACACGTCCTAGGATTACTGGCCGACTGAGTACAGGTCCGGGCTGAACGATGCACCTGTTCGTGCCTTCGGTGCCAGAAGAAGCCGGGGTTGGCCTGTTTGTTGCAGCTCTCCCAGTCGACCCTGCGATGGGACCCATGGCTTTAACTGCCACGGCCCAGCTGGGGACTGTCCCGCTCGCCCCGATGTGCCCTCAACCGGCGGGCCCCGAAGGGCCCAGCTCCACATTCTACTGGACACACACGTTGGATTGACTCTGAGGAAGAGAAATAGCGCAGAATGCCTTGAAGAGATTCCCCACCCCCCTATAGGGATTTATCATGAGCTGCCTCCATCCAGGTTCCCAATCAACGCCAGGCCCTTTCTGAGGTCTACACAGACGACCGTTAGTCTCGACAAAACGGACACAAACCATGACGTGCCTACATTAAAGCGGAAGGGTTGTTGTGAAGACAAAGTACGGGGTGCACCACGCTGCCTTTAGACGTTCCTGAGAAAAACACTTGCTCAGAGTCGGTTTCTATACTAAATGCACTTCCACATCTAACTGCGTTAAAGTCACGCGGTTGTTCCTTTGAAAAGAATGGCCGAAAGAAAGACTCGAGAGGAGATGATATTTAAATGCACATTAGCTTTTAATGCACTGCTGTTCATTGTTTTGAGCTGTAAATATTTGTATAGTGAAAAAAACTTTACAAAGTGCAACTAATGAAGAAATGAGAAACGTTTCTTTGTAAATATATAGATGCACTCAAATTGTTAAAATGTCTATTCTATAATTATTTTATTATTTGTGGTGTACAGAGTTCCATGATAATCGTATATGTCTTACATTAATAAGAGTAATTTAAGGTGTATTCAATATTTTTTTTTGCAGAGGGTGGAAATACCATTATTAATGTCTACCTCATAATCGCATAGAGGATCTGAGTTTTGAGGTGCATTCACCTAAAGTGTAAAGAGTTTTTCGATGCTATATAAAAAAAATCATATATATTCCTATATTATTGGATAACATTTGACCCCATTACTGTACAAATAAAGTCCAATATAAAGAGCAAATCTACCCTCCTTGTTCTTCCCATCTTAAGCTCCGCCCTCCTTTCTTCAAGCCTCCCATGTGCTTTGAGCCTCATGACTGGCAATACACGTTGTCTACAGACACACAAAAACATCCGCAGTGTGTGGTTGGTTGGCTATTACTTATGGAGCGGATTTATTTAAGACCCTGGCCAGTTTCAATGGAGTGAAATAAACATTGTAGAACCATAACATTGTCTTTCGATACTGAAATCAGAAGCGAAGAATGTTATCTTCCATCAATGTATTTGTGGTGAGAAAGAAGTAATGACTATTTGCTGTTTTTTTCGTTTTTTTAGTTACTATGACTGTTAATAACAAGATATGAGATTCTATTTGTACATTGATCGTTTGTGTTCCAGTCCTATATCTATGCATATTAAACAGTCTTTAAAAAATAATCAAAGTCATCAATCTAACTGACTTAAATGTTCTTAAATTGCATTTCTTAAGCTTATGGATCATCCAAAGGTTGACTTGTGCTATTTTAGTAGCTAGTTGTACAATATACTATCCAGAAATAGGTTTCAAAATTTGACATGATTCAAATGACAGTATATGATCCCCAATGTGTCTGCAGGGTCTGTTGCCTTATGCTATGAAAGCGAAATATTCTATACCCGTCTAAAACTATTCACTCTACAATCGCAGACAATGAATGTCATTGTTCAGTGTACGTCTGGTTCAGAACCGTTCAAAAAAAGCTATGTAAACATATGGTGACCATCCTAGCAAAAGGAAATACACGGACTGTCACTGATATGTTACTGAATCCATGAACCACAGCTATTTCCCAATGAATTAGCCAGCCTGGGTCAAGTTTACTTAACACTTTAATGTTTCCCAATCTGTGGATGAAAAAAAAAAGGTACGTTTGAAAGCAGGGATTGCTTCCATATAGGCTATCGACCTTGGCCTGGAAACAATTAGGAAATAGCTTTGAAATGTTATATGTTGTCCAGGCCCTTGTACAGTATCATGTCACTCCCCACATGTTTGCTAGGGGAAGTGGAGGATGCTAAGTGCACTCTTTAGCAGTCCTGCAAATGGCTGACACAACAACCATTCCCCTGAGTATAACCAAATGGCCCTTCAGGCCATGTCTATGTGGCGGATGGAGGGGCATCACCAGGAAGCTATGCACGGCTGCTACTAGTGATGCCCTTTCCTCTCCCCGATATGTGGATAAGTGCTGGGGGTTTTGTCGAAGAAAAAGCCAGCAGTACAAAATGATTGTGAATGCTTTGGTGATTATCCCAAATAGAGATGAGAAATATGTCTGCAGCCTTTGAAGGAGAACTTCAAAATCAATGATTATATGTCATAGTTTAGCCCGTATTAACGCAAGGGGGGGGGGGGGGGGGGGGGGTTGGGGCGGGGGGACAGAGATATGAAAAGTACCACCAGGTGACTTTACGGAGTAAACGTTTGATTTATATTTATTTGACAAGCTCCTGGGTCTGTTGGGCACTGCACTGAGCGGAAGACTGAATATAGGGAAACAGTTAAATGGTGATGAAAAGGAATGGAATGCTTTGTTTACCCCCAGCACAATCCCTCACTCTTACATTGAACCCCTCTCTAAACTCCTTCTTCATACGAACCACGTTGTTGTCTATCTGCCGTGGGCTCATTCAGGGAGGGAGGGAGCGAGCAAGAGAAGCTCTATGTTTATTTGAAACTCCGTCCTAATGTTTTAGTTTATTCAAGGAAGAAATTGGCAAAGAAGCCGGCCCTTTTCATCAGAAATGCGGAGAATGTGTAACACAAATACAGCCTTGACACCTCACATCTGTGCATAGATGCTCTCCTCGTAAGAGACCCGCGATACATGTGCAGAAGCATCATGAGCGAAGATCTACTAGGTGTTGGTCAGAGTGGAACGCCCGGGACTCGCTCCAAGGCTTGGGGCCATGTTGTGTTCCCCGTGTTTAACCCCTGCATTATCAGTGATGTCGTTATCGACAGGAAGGAGATAAATCAAACAGATCTTTTGGACGGCGAGGATTCTGGATCGTGCAGAAGAATGTATTAAGGGCACTGAGTCGTGGTATGAGATAATGCACATGGAATTTCTCACGCTTGGACTTGGGTTGCAGCTGAAAGTTCAAAAGTCTGGGAGAGAGAGAGAGAGAGAGAGAGAGAGAGAGAGAGAGAGAGAGAGAGAGAGAGAGAGAGAGAGAGAGAGAGAGAGAGAGAGAGAGAGAGAGAGAGAAAGAGAGAGAGAGAGAGAGAGAGAGAGAGAGAGAGAGAGAGAGAGAGAGAGAGAGAAAGAGAGAGAATGACGAGGGGGTGAGCGAGAGAGCAAGAGGTACCATGTGAATCATTCCTGTGTGGACCACTAGCAGAACCTTTTTTTCCTATAATTTTACTTCTTACGTTTCATTAACACCCTACACCCTACGCATTTATTTCTCCCCCGCTTGTTGTCCTGCTTATATTGTGAAGGGTTCGTCTTGTGACAAAGAGCATCATATGCCTCCCCACACATCCTGAGGTATGTCGGACTGCGCATTGCGTGTGTGGTGTGCCTATGTGTCAGAGGCCAGAAGGGCAGCAGCGGTCTGCCCAGATGGAGAGGTGAGTGGTGCAGAGGAGCAGCAGATGCCTGGACTGACCCCTACCGCCGCCTCCCATTGAACCATGGGCCCCCGCACAAAGGCAGGGGCGGATCTCAACACTAAATACACTCGCTTGTGCCTCAAAGCCAGAGGTCACACTGCTTTCTGCAATTCTTCTTCCTGTTCCCCAGAAGCAGTCAGACACGAAAGGGACGGAGAGGGTGGTGGGGGGGAATCAATGAAGACGTAGATGATTTCAGAACATTCTTTTGTTTCAGCCGCTCTGCAAACAGTAAGCAAGACATAAAAAAAATAAAAAAAGATTTCTTCTCTAATTGGATTACCGGAGAGGGAAGCGCACGACAAAGAGTTGATGGTTGCCCTTGGCAGCTGCTCTTTAACTAGAGAATGGACAACAAACCAGGAAGCAACAGCACAAGCATAACAAAGGATTTGGGTGTTCCCTCTAATGGGGCATCTGCCCATCTCTTATGTCACTTCAGACCCGCGAAGGGCAGCTATACCTCTGGAGTTTTAAGGGCCAAGGACCACCTAATTGACCCAGACATAAAAAGGACCCAAAACCAATCATCAGACCATAAGGTAGCCAGGGAGAGACAGCAGAGACTCACTTCACATCGCCGTAGATAACCTGCTAATTGTATTGCACTGCACAACCTTTTAGGGGTGAGGAGAAACCCAAGAGCAGGGTGTCTTCATTCATTACTTCTTCTGCTCTACTTCATAGCTTCAAAACACCGGAGCTTTAGAAGCCTCAACCTCCCTCGCTGCGCGGTAAGATAGGTGATCAAAAAGTATTCTTTTTTTCGCCCCGTTAAGGTCTGGGTAGGCTCCAGAGACGAAGGCTTTGAAAGCCATCAGAACCTCCGACACCAGAGAGAGAGGGAGAGAGTAAATCAACCCGAGTTTGGTTGATTGATCTGCATGGAGTACCTGTCCAGCCAAACCTCTTCTCTCTCTGTTTATTTTCTAGAGGAATGTCTTTGGCTGACCTTTGACCCCCCCCCCCTCATCCACGTACAAGCCCTGGTCTATGTTACAGATGCTGACCTGCGTCCCACAGCGTTCCCAATTCACGAGTACACCCTAGTAGCACCCCACGCTCCACAGCGGCAATCCACACACTCACACGGTGGGGAATGGGGGGGGGGGGGGGAGTTTTCCCTTTTTCTCTTTGTGTGCTCCTCCTTTTGTAGTCCCTCTCTTTTTGTGAGGAGGCATGTGTGCGTCTGAGTGTCCGCGTGTCAGCGATGTTTGCGTGCAAGTCTGAATGAGCTCCAGCCAAGAGCAAATATACTCTGGTTAACTGTGACAATGTGGATGTTTGGGAGCACGGCAAGGACAAGACCTCCCTGCCAATTCGGGTCCAGGAGGGGGGGCTTGTTTTGAGAAAGTGGAGACACGGTTATTGGCCATTGGTTATCGGGGTGGAAGGGTGGAAGGGTGCTGGAGTGGGGGTGATGGGGTCAGCATTGGTCTGGACACGGATTAAGGTGGAGAAGACAAGAGGGTTTTGACACGCAGAAGGGGAACTTCATACTAGAGGTCAGAAATGTGTATCTGTCTGTCTGTCTGTCTGTCTGTCTGTCTGTCTGTCTGTCTGTCTGTCTGTCTGTCTGTCTGTCTGTCTGTCAGTCAGTCAGTCAGTCAGTCAGTCAGTCAGTCTGTCTGTCTGTCTGTCTGTCTGTCTGTCTGTCTGTCTGTCTGTCCGTCCGTCCGTCCGTCCGTCCGTCCGTCCGTCCGTCCGTCCGTCCGTCCGTCCGTCCGTCCGTCCGTCCGTCCGTCCGTCCGTCCGTCCGTCCGTCCGTCCGTCCGTCCGTCCATCTCTCTCTCTCTCTCTCTCTCTCTCTCTCTCTCTCTCTCTCTCTCTCTCTCTCTCTCTCTCTCTCTCTCTCTCTCTCTCTCTCTCTCTCTCTCTCTCTCTCTCTCTCTCTCTCTCTCTCTCTCTCTCTCTCTCTCTCTCTCTATCTATCTATCAGCCATGATTGGTGGGTGGGAGAGAGGGGGGTGGTGGGGGAGAGATGGGGGTGGGGGAAAATATTGGTAGTGGGTGGGAGAGAGAGGGGCGGTGGGTAGAATAGGGAGGGCTGGTGTGGGGGGGAAAGAGAGAGCGGTGGTGGGTAGGAGAGAGAAGGGTGGTTGGGGGAGAGTTGGTGGCGGATGGGAGAGAGAGGGGTGATGGGGTTGGGGTGGGGGTGTCAGTGGGCAGAAAGCCTTGATAGACAACTACACAACTCAACAGAGGGAAGAGCTTTCACTTAAAAATGGTGCCTGGCCTATCTCAAAAGGTCAGAGCACAGAACACTAACACACTACATTAATCATAGGAGGCTACGGATTACCTGTCTAGCATTTCAGCTGTGCCGTACAGTTAACCTCAATTATGCTTGATTACGAGGTGTGGAAGATGCAGAGCTCCGGCCTGGCTCACAGAAGACCCAGGCATCAATAATGCAGCTCTTAGATTAGATGTACCTGCCTGTCAACACACAGAATGGATTGTGGGAAACGGTGGTCAGCCGCAGGACAAACGCTCGCCTGCCTCTGACTTTTTGCGTCACCATCAAGGGGAATACAATTTCCTTTTTAAATTCAGCACCTTTATTTTGTGAGCACACATGACCATTGACTCAATGATCCACACATTGACACACATGCACACAGACCCCACCCACAGAAAGAAACATGTGTAAATACACACACACACACACACACACACACACACACACACACACACACACACACACACACACACACACACACACACACACACACACACACACACACACTCACTCACCCACGCACACACACACACTTCTTGGTTTACCAAAGACAGTAAAGTGCTTCATGCTGCTCCTCACCCTACTGGTAATTACCCCATTAGCCTGGCGGTGGAGGAACCATTACAGATGTTTTATGACAGGCTCCTTTTCATTTAGTCCTTTCGATGAGGGACAGATTTATGGCGCGCTCACTCATTCAGGGATGCGACTTCCCCCCAATATTCCCTTAGACGCAAACACACACTCACACAAGCTGGCCTGCCAAGGCACACACACACACACACACACACACACACACACACACACACACACACACACACACACACACACACACACACACACACACACACACACACACACACACACACACACACACACACACACACACACACACACACACACACACACACACACACACACAAATACACCCAAACACTAAAGCTAGCTGAGTTAACTGTGGTTGCAGTCATTTGTGAGATAAATAAATGTTGCAGTATGGACCTCACTATACTACGGTGTCCCCTTCTCAGCCCTTTTACCCAGCAGCAGCGGTGATGGTGTTGGCTTGGTTCGGTTGGTGGTGGCTCACCAAGGGGGTGGGGGAAGACCTCCTCAAAGACCCATTCTCCCCAGCCCAACCACCACCAATCCCACCTACACCACTCTATACCAACTACCTCCCCTTCCTTTCTGTGGGGAGCCAGCAGGCCAGGAATCAAAGTGAGCCTGACACTTTCTCACCAAAAGTTATTCTACTGAGCGTAACCATCATGGAGGGGGCAGGGGAAATAGGAGTCCGCTCTTCCGGACGATTCTGCTGTAGCCGGTGGCGCTGACGTGTTTCATGTGCCTGACGTCTCTCATGCGGCGAGCTCGGCTTTCCGCAGTGCCGTGTTTTGGTGCGGTTCTTCTTCGCCCACACTGGCAAGTCAAACGTTAAGTTCAGTAGCTTTCATGACTAGAAAAATATTGGTAGTAAATTGGTGCGCGAACAGGCAGTGTAATTAGAGGGGTTGTGTACTGCAGCTCCTTCATAACTCCTGGCTTCACTTACCAAGCTTAACAATAGAGACACTATAACGCAGCTCGAGAAGACGCTCAAAAGCGGGACATAATTCACCGCCGATGACGCGACAGAGGCAGATGTCCGGAAATCCCCCCACTGTTTATCAGACGTCATTTTTTCCTCTTTCAGGGCTCTAAAGTACACAGACTTAGGAAACCTGTCAGGTACAAGTCTTTTAACAAACAAGGTCAGCAGAGGAACACCCGACATTAATCATTTACCAGAGAGATACAAAGACAGTGGAAGAGACAGGAGAGCCCAGAGTGGCCCTGCACTCTGGGACTCACACTGGATGCATTGTAGCGTCTGATACACAGGTAGTTGACAGACAGACAGACAGAACGACGCAGAGACAGACAGAACACACACACACACACACACACACACACACACACACACACACACACACACACACACACACACACACACACACACACACACACACACACACACACACACACACACACACACACACACACACACACACACACACACACACACAATCTTGTCAGTCTATTTGCTTTAACATAGATCTATCATGAAGCTTAGACCCAACAGGGATGCCCTTTATTTTCCAGTTTCAAATTTGTTCCCATTCAGGTTGATTGGAAACACCATGGCTTTGAATAATTTTCATGGCCGCTTTTTTGCCTTTTATCAGGAAATCCAAGGAGGCTTCAAAACAAAGCACATGGACTTCGAGTTGAATGAATTATGAATTGCTGGCCATGTCTGAGGTTAGTTTCTGTCAGTTCCCCTCATTTGCCGTCCCTTATTCACGTCAGTCTGCGTTCCACTCTGTTGGAACCAAAGCTGGGAGTCAGTTGGTTGACCAAACCAAACTTTTGCAGGAATTCTTCAGGATTCATTTTTGGGTCTTTTCCAATGTCTCACACACACCCCCCCACACACACACACACACACACACACACACACACACACACACACACACACACACGCACGCAGGCACGCACGCACGCACACACACACACACAACCGTGAGCTCCTACACACAATATTTCTGTTTGCTGTAGTCTGACCTCTTTGTGAACTGTGGTAAAGTGAAAGGCACTTTCAGCCAGGGGACTCCGATGGCGGTAACCATATGCCTTTCAACTGATACAAAGGTGGGGGAGGAAGGGGAGGAGGAAGGGGGGAGGCTGGGAGGGTGTAGGGGTGTGTGTGTGTGGGGGGTGGGGGTGGGGGGACGGGGAGGGGTGTGAGATCGTTGAATGCTAGGATGAAAAGGAAAGTGCCTTGTGGCCTCTTTTTTGTGTTGGCAAAGTGGTGGCAGTTTACGGGTTATAGGACCGGGGTGGAGGGTGGGGATGGATTGGGGTCGGGGGCGGGGATGGGGCTAGGGGGGGTTGAAGGTGGTGTGCCTCGGCCAGTGTTGCTGTTGAACTCGGGTAAGAGGGGGGGGGGGGTGGAGGTAGAGGGACGTCCGGCTGACTGACTGTTTAAGATGGAACCCTCTCATGGATGAGTGCGATGGGTAAACAGCATTCCTGTTCCTCTTTGTTTGAACCACTTTCTATCTCTGTCTCACTCTTTGCTTTTCTCATTTCGTTTCTTTCTGACCATGTTTGGGCACCCTTTGTTTTTCTGTCTGTGCACCTGTGACCCGTGACAGAGGTCACGTGCAGTTTCAAGCCTGTGTTTGGTGTCTGGCACCCAAGGCTCAATTCTGATAACCGATTGAGCAAGATCATTGGGGCTTTTTACGGTTATACGGTTCTCGCTGGTTGTTCGTCGCCCGTCTGTCCGTGGTTCCATCTGTCCGTTTGCCTGTCTGGCTTGTGTTGGCCTAGTTGTTACGTTGATTATAGCAGCGAAGAGACTCCCACATGAGAGAAGACTTGAACCGATCTTAGGCATGTTAGGAGTCGCTGCTCTTTGTGCTTACAGATGCATTCAGCTGTTCCCCAGACCGTTACTTGAAGGTGATCAGTGGCATTTAAAACATTTATAGCTCAATTTAAGAGTTAGGGGGGTTGCAGTTGTTTTTCTAGATTTTCAATCCCAGTCAAAGGGCCAACCCCAATGTCCAGGTACCTGAAGGCATCCCTGGACATCCCTGAGACCTACCAGAATAATGGCATTTAGCTAAACAATTATTTACTGTAAGTAGCTTTGAATAAAGGCTTCTTCTAAATGACTTTACTTGCTCACAGATTTATTTTTGCTCCATAAGTTAATTCTTCAAACCATAAATCATTGATATTCGAGCATGGTAAAGTGCAGCATCTGATCTCTACAAGTCTTGGGTCATACTTGAAATGTTAAAAGAAGAAGACCCATCAGAGCATGAGTTATTGCTCAATACATCATTATATTTCAGGACACATGGATCATTGAAATCCAAAACCCTTTTTCGTTACACATCCCTTGCTTGGAAACACATAGGCCCAATCCCATTTCTACCCCTTACCCCTTCCCCTTCCCCCTTCTAAACAAGGGGGAGGGGGAAGGGCAAGGGGAAGGGGTAAGGGGTAGAAGTGGGATTGGGCCTTACACTCTGACATACGTCGTGGATACATGCTGTTTTTGTTTACCGTAGTGGAGATTCAATTTAACGGACACGGAAATTGAGCCAGATCACAACCATACAGTGTGCCAACGTGTCCCTGAGCAGGGAGGTTCTACTTTTTTCTGTAATTTGTGTATCTAAAGTAATGTTACATTATTAGGTCCATTTTATAATTCTGAATATAGCACAAAATAGCTTTCCAAGACACAAATCAAGCACAGATGTCTTATCAATCAAGAACAAACAAAAAGCAAACTAAAGAACTATGCCCGGTACTTTGTTCATTCATACACACGCACACACACACACAAACACACACACAAATACAAACACACACAAACGCACACACACACACACACACACACACACACACACACACACACACACACACACACACACACACACACACACACACACACACACACACACACACACACACACACACACACACACACACTCACGCACACACACACTCATACACACACACGCACACAAACACACACACACACACATATGCATCCATGGCATCTTAAAATGATTTGCTGCCCTGCAGTCTGTAATTCCTTTCTGTATGGTTACACATAGATATACGGAGCCGCTGTGTTTAGTGGGAGGGGAGGACAGACGGAAAAGGGGGCTTGTTACAGAAGCAGCATTAATCTATTCCTCTCCGAGCCCTTTGAAAAGTGGCGGCGGCTATGACAGGCTAAATGCCTCCAGAGATGTCACATTTCCACAAATTCTAAAAAAGACTCTTGCGAGCAGTCATCCTTTCATGTTTGATCGTTAGCTTGCAGATCCTATGATAAACAGACCGGGGCGGGGCGGGGTGTGGGTTTGGAGTGGGGATGGAAGGGGAGGTCGGGTGGGGGTGTGGTAGGGGCGGCGGTGGGGGTCTCGGGATGGGAATGCACTCCACCGCTATACCCCGGGCTTGCTCTGCTCCTCCGGCTCTGCCACGGGATCCAGATGCTGGTGCAAACGACCTCTTCTGACGACTTCAGAGACGTTTAGATCTCTGAGGAAAAAGGTCTGAATTAAGAAATTGAGCTTTTTCTCTCGTGGGGGGAAAAAAGGAAAAAGGAACAAACGTCCAGGATTGCAGGGACAATGTTCTGAATCACATTAATTTGGACCATACTCTCCCATCTCCCAATCCCCTCTCCACTTGTTGCCTCTCAAAATACCTCCCTCTCCCTCCCCTCTCCTCTCCCTTCCACCACCACCTTCCACCACCACCCCTCTCGGACAGACACTGAACAGATGCTGCCGAGTTGCGGCAGAGCAAACCATTAGCTGTGTGGCATGTAACTTATCACAATGGTACTGAAGTAATATACACATCTAACGTTTTCTAAGCATAGGTGCTTGATTGATCTCCTTTTGTCTTAATTTCTCATTTTTTTGGGATCTTGGGATTATGTAACTTTTCCTTTAGCATTTGCTTTTGATTAAGTGTAAAAATAAGGGCACACATTTTCCTGTATGTGATACTGCAAATGGGTGTGTCTCCTTGTAAAACGAAGACACACGTATCAATATTGAAAGACTTCAACGGAGCTATGTATCTGGATCTGTTTCCTACATTTTCAGTTCCCCTCCTTATATTTTGTCTTTTTATCTTTGTCTTCCTCCACTACTTTGCTTCAAGACCGGGTCCTCTCTTCCTTCACCCAGCACCACCACCCTCCTTCCAGTTCTCAGCTCCTTTCCCCGGCTCAATATTGTTACGGTGCAATTAAATTGTTGCGGGGAAACCGGAGCATTTCCAGCTGAAACACAAAAAACTACGAAAAAAAACCCTGCCGTAACCCAAATGTAAACTGAAGAAAGAAGAAAGAAATGGAAAAAAGCCAACCTCCCTCCGAAATAAAACCCGAAAGATGCCTGAGGAGGACTGGAACGCCTTCTCATTCCATAAAGTCCTCTTAACAAGGATGTACAAACTGGTACAGTTTCATGTGATAACTCTGTAACATGTGCAGTAGCTAAGAAATGGCCATGGTGTGTAACCGACTGAAGGCTCTTTAGAATCAACAGCTCATCTGCAAAACTATTGAGATGTTAAAATATGGACTCGCTAAAGCAAGGCTCGCTGACACAGGAAGATAGAACTGTGGCTCGGCAGCTCTGAAAAGATCTGGGCTCCATCGCTACATTGAGTGCTCTCTGCATAGTATTCATCAGATATTTGGCTTGTTGATTGGCACACACACATACACAGACACATTTAATATACATTTCAGTCTCTATGGACTGGAAAATATACTTATTCAATCTCTTGAAATGTCCGCAGTAACCCCATGATGCAGACTTTAGGAACAGACAGATACAGAGGATGAGTGAATCCAAGAATTGTTCGTAATTCTGTTGTTCTCCCTTTGTATTCATCTGTTTGTGGGTTCAAACCTGGTTCAGCAGTGCAGATATGTTCCCAGTCTGCCCTGGTAAAATCGACACATGGCTGATACATGTGTCTTCAAAGAAAGATAGAGAGAACCAAAGAATAAAGGAACAAACGAAAGAAATAACGCTAGAAAGGCAGAACTTTAAAATTACGAGCTAAAGTGAAGACTGCTGATGCTCGGAGCGACTCCCCCTCCAGGGCGAACGAAGGGCTCAGTGTTACTCATGGTCAGGGCACCGCTGCGGTCACAGATTAAGAGGAGGAGGAGGAGAAGGAGGAGGAGGAGGATGAAGAGGAGGCGCAGGAGGAGAAGCAAACAACTCCTTACCTTGATTCCCCCCCCCCTCTGACTGGCACTGCTCCTTTACAATTGTGTATGTGTGTGTGTGTGTGTGTGTGTGTGTGTGTGTGTGTGTGTGTGTGTGTGTGTGTGTGTGTGTGTGTGTGTGTGTGTGTGTGTGTGTGTGTGTGTGTGTGTGTGTGTGTGTGTGTGTGTCTGTGTGTGTGTGTGTGTGTGTGTCTGTGTGTGGAGGTGGGGTTTGCAAGGATTGTAGGAGATATTGTGTGTGAGTGATTTGGGATGATGTGGGACACTAAACGTGAAGTAGGGGGGGATGTAGTCGGAGGCAAAAAAGGGATCGTTAGGATTTGTGTGTGTCTACTTTTTTCTGTGTTTTAGCTGACATTTGCAAAATAATGATCTGCTGATCTTTAACCAAACTGCCACCTGGCCAGCCAATCAGCAGGTACCAAGCCAACACACCCAACCAATCAAACACGGAAATCCATGCCTCAAATAACAATTGAGTCAATAATATTCAATAGCTTGAACAAAGAAACACCCACAGAGGGAGGAACATTACCACGAAGAACTGAACGCAGCAAACAAGGATCATCAAAATAGCATAATTCTAAGTGATCTCCCATGCATCATGAGGAAATTGTTATGATAATAACCGTAAAAATATCCATAATAATATAGATCCGCCATGGCCACTTGGCAGGGGATAGGTTTCAAGTATTTCACTGAATTCCTGGACTTTAATTGAACTTGAGTGCGCCTGTTCACAGTCAACTTTTATTTTTTTCTTGTTTAGTCCGGCCACTGCGTTCTACCAGACGATGTTGAAACCTCATCATTTTAACAGCACATTTGAAAGTAAAGGAAGAAATCTCAAGGGTTTGTTTGAAATTGAGGAGTTTAGAATTGAGCAGAATGAATAGAAAGGCACATCTTAATGTGTGTCAATGACCCACCTCCGGTCGGACCATCTAATCGCTGGAAATGCAGTTGTTTCTGTTGGATTGTGCTCACAGTGCTAACAGTATACGTGTGTTTATGTCTGGGCCCTTTTTGTGTATTTGCTATGGATGCTTCTTTAGACATCTGTTCAGAATAAGCGCATATGCAACACAGATGATGCCATGTTTTCCGTTTTCCACATTTATAATTCGGCATTTTATTTCCCTTTTCTAAACAATGCAATTTATCAGTATCACCGTCAGAACTGCAGCTTATAAAAAAAACTTTAGTAAAGGCTATTCGGGATGCATAACAAAGCGTTCCCGCCGATGCAGCAATATAAGAGAGAGAGTCTGTTGTGGTGGTGGAGTGATCTGGTGATTTATTGCTCTTATATACTACTGTGTGTATTTAACTTGCCTCAGAGCAGTGAATAGTGGACCTGCTGCCCCCATTTGCCATCTCACACAGTCCGGCATTGTTGCCCTGCTCCAATCAGACGGGGGGCTCTGTGTGATGTCACTAGAGGTGGGGAACACCTCCGGAACAGCAATGGTTTGTGGAGGGCGGGGGTGGTTGTGGGGATGTGGGTGCTGTTTGGAGGGGAGGGGGCTGGGGGGGCTTTGGGCCGGGGTCCAGGGGTGGAGGGGTCGAGGGGATGTGTGTGCCAGAGTGGTGGTCTCCACTGCTTAACCAGACACTAGGCTGAATAAATAAACCCGGAAACATTAAAAGCCCTTTTCCCCTTCACCTTTGAACTTGTGCATTAGATTGTGTAAACATACACTGAGACAGTTTAGACACAGCTTGTCCTGACACTGTGCTACACACGCCAGAAGGCTCCTCCTTCACCTCTCTCCTCCCTCTTCTTCATCTTCCTCCTCCCACTACCTCCTCCTGCTTCTTCTCCTCCTCCTCCCACTTCCTCCTCGAACCTCCCCCCCCTCTGCTCCTTCTTCTCCTCCTCCTCCCACTTCGAACCTCCCCCCCCTCTGCTCCTTCTGCTCCTCCTGCTCCCACTTCCTCCTCCTCCTCCCATCATCTCCTCTTCTTCGTTCTCCTCCTCCTCCCACCTCCTCCCCCTTTTTCTAATGCATTTGCAGATCTAGCCTGAGAAGTTTCTCGTGCGAGGGTGAAAAGGGTCAGAAACTTAAAACAAGCTTCAATGCTTTGTCGTATGTGAACCTCACAACATAGAAATAAGGTTCACATACTATATTAGCCGGTTTCCCCCTCTCTCTCTCTCTCTCTCTCTCTCTCTCTCTCTCTCTCTCTCTCTCTCTCTCTCTCTCTCTCTCTCTCTCTCTCTCTCTCTCTCTCTCTCTTTTCTCTCTCTCTCTCTCTCTCTCTCTCTCTCTCTCTCTCTCTCTCTCTCTCTCTCTCTCTCTTTCCATCTGTCTCTCTCTCTCTCTTGCTGTCTTTCTATATCTCTCTATCACTCTCTCTTTGTCTCTCACCCTATGTCTCTCTTTCTCTCTCTCTCTCTCTCTCTCTCTCTCTCTCTCTCTCTCTCTCTCTCTCTCTCTCTCTCTCTCTCTCTCTCTCTCTCTCTCTCTCTCTTGTTGATGGTTGTAAATGATGTAAATGGTCCAGAGGTCAGTGTGACACCAGAGCTGTCCAGTGTGGGAATTGCTGATGGTGACAAGGCTGACACACCTGCAGCAAATTTGAGATCCCCACGCCCAATTACCAGCCTGCTGTATAAAGCCAGCAAGTCAGTTGCTTGAGGAGGACAGACCCAGCAACACCTTGGTCCAACAGTACAAGTTGTTAGATAGCCTTTTATTTCTGTAATCTTTGATCTAGGCCTGGGGATGGCCGGCAGTCCTACTCTTCCGTTTAGTTCTTAGTTTATAATTTGGTTTTGTCAGGCAGGGAGGGGAGCCAGCCTCGACGTCCCTATAGGGGGTGGCCTGGTTCCCCCTCCATTTTGCTGAGTTTGTCCGGCATCTCCAGGTCCCTTTTGGTTTGCATACTTCTTGATTTGGTAATGTATTCATACTGCATTTCAGCTATGGTTTAATTTGGTTAATAAAACCTGTTAAAACATCTTATTCCCTGGCGTCCTTCCTTTATGTTGGGGTCTCCAATTCGAGCCACTGGGTATTTTATTCAGTTGTTTGGAGGCCGTAGCATAATGGCCATAACCCATTTTCATGGTGCCATATTTTGAATAGTCACTGTTGTGTACTTCTAAAGAGCCACCTGGGTGGGCAGAATGAAAAGGACTGCCCACATGGCAACAGTCAACACAGAGACACACACACGTACACACACACACACACACACACACACACACACACACACACACACACACACACACACACACACACACACACACACACACACACACACACACACACACACACACACACACACACACACACACACATCATTCAAACCACAGCATTGTGCATTTTGTTATGGATCTGTGCACACAGGGCATGCTCGCAAACATATACATTACCAACTGCACTACTTTACCACACCGTAAGAATTTCTTCAAAATCAAGGAAATGTCCCTTAAACTAACTGTACATTTACATTTACATTTACATTTAGGGCATTTAGCAGACGCTTTTATCCAAAGCGACTTACAATAAGCACATTTGTCATAAGAAGTGCAACAATATATCGCTGTCGGTACAGAAAGGATGTTCATAGTACCAAGTGCATGTACAACAATCGCTAGGCTAACCAATTCCCTGTGTTACAGCAATGATAGCAGCTACTGCAGTTGCTACACAGTTAAGTACTATAATACAATACAATACAATGCAACACAACACAACACAATACAGTGTACAATGGTGGCCAGAAGGGGGAGGGTGGCTATGCAGAGTCGAGATGGACTCTGAACAGGTGAGTCTTGAGTCTTTTTACTTTTTAACTGTAGAAAACTACTATGAGCTGTAGAAACGGTCATATAATAGACAGATAAACAGGCTGAACTAGAAGCATCATATAACAACAGCTAGTTAACTAGTAGGATGAATAGTATTACAAATAGCCTCATTAATATCCTATGAAACTAATGATGCAGTATTCCGGTCTGATGTTTTCACCCTTTAACCTCTCCACAAATGACATGTTCAAGCTTGCTTCTGTGCCCATTGCATGTTACATTTACATTTACATTTAGGGCATTTAGCAGACGCTTTTATCCAAAGCGACTTACAAAAAGTACATTTGTCAGAAGAAGTGCAACAATATATCGCTGTCGGTACAGAAAGGATGTTCATAGAACCAAGTGCAAGTACCAAAATCGCTAGGCTAATCAATTCCCTGTGTTACAGCCATGATAGCAGCTACTGCAGTTTCTACACAGTTAAGTACTATAATACAATACAATACAGTGTACAATGGTGGCCAGAAGGGGGAGGGTGGCTATGCAGTGTCGAGGTGGACTCTGAACAGGTGAGTCTTGAGTCTTTTTCGGAAGATAGTGAGCGACTCTGCGGTCCTGAGAGCGGCAGGGAGCTCGTTTCACCACTGAGATCCCAAAACCGAGAAAAGTTGTGACTTTGCTGAACGGCCTGTGTGTGTGTTTGAGTATGTGTACGAGTATCTGCAGTGCACACCTGTGTATTTGTATGTGTGTGTGTTTGTGTGTGTTTGTGTGTGTGTATGGGTGTGTTTGGGTGTGTGTGTGTGTGTGCGTATGTGTGCGAGTGTCTGCACATGTGTGTATTTGTGTGTGTGTGTGTGTGTTTGTGTGTGTGTGTGTGTGTGTGTGTGTGTGTGTGTGTGTGGTGGGGGGGGGTGTGTGTCTGTGTGTGTGTGTGTCTGTGTGTGTGTAAGGTATATGGGTACATATGACTCAGCATCATGCCAGTGTGCATATGACCTGTGTGTTACACACTTCTTCTGTATGATTCTTTGTAACGCGGTGTAGTTTCACCCCAAGGCTCACAGCAGGGGTCCCACACGCTGCTTCCTGCACAGCATACCTCCGCTCTCCACATCCTAATTAATGTGAAGGCCGTGCCCAAGATCCCTATAAAATCATACAGGACTCTACCAATTTCCTTCTAGCTCGCTTGCTACATGTGCTTCTTGTTCTTCGGCATAAAAGTTTCCTTCCCCGTATCCCCGGGAAGATTTACTCTCCCACCGCCCACCCTCGCCGGTTCCCCCCTTCCCTCCCCATTTTGTTTCCATTGCGTTCGCTTGCTTGAACCCGAAAACAATCCTTTCTTTCCCTATGTGGTGTACTTCTAGCTTCTTAATTATATAATTTTTTATGAATAGGAGAAAGAGTATTTTTTTGTGTGTTTGTGTGTTTGTCTTGGAGAAGTAGGAAAAGCAGAGGACCAAATTGAGGACTCACTGGCTGCGCTATGAGATTTTTGCCCATGGTTATGCCGGACGAGAAAGATGTGATGTATGGGTTAATTATTTATCATCTTATAAATGGGTAAAAAGGGTGTATCTTTTTACGGTTCATTCTGTGAGATTCCAACGGTTTACAAAAAGGTCAATCCCGAGTCAAATGTGAAAATGGTTTCACGGGAAAATGAATGCAGACTGATTTTACACACAACTGCCCCCAACACTCAGAAGTACTAACGCAACTCTCTGTCTGATACATAACAGATCCCTTCAACAACCCATGATCGAGTGCACAAACACACACACACACACACACACACACACACACACACACACACACACACACACACACACACACACACACACACACACACACACACACACACACACACACACACACACACACACACACAAAGACACCCCCCCTCCACAAACACATACACGCGCTCCCACATGCATTTGAGACACCACATTCTGCATGCTTGTGTGTATTGTCACTTGCAAC
>NC_079422.1:14414298-14431798 GCF_026213295.1 Gadus chalcogrammus
TGTGTGTGCATCGGTTTGTGCGTGTGTGTGTGGGGGTGTGTGTCTGTGTGTTCAAGTGTTTGTTAGTATCTGAATGTGTGTGTGTTGAAGTGCGTTCGTCTGAACGTGTGTGTGTGTTAAAGTGCATTATGGTGTGTGTTTGTGTGTGTGTGTGTGTCCCTGCTGCCATACTTGCACCCCCTGCCCCCACGCGGGGCTCTGCTGGAGTATGATTGATCTGGGCAGAGGCAGTGGTCACATCCTGAACCGGACTTGATTTTCTCCCCTGCCGAACACAGACCTGGTGTGTATCATAGGCTCACTGTCATGTTTGTATGTTTTTAGAGATCACTGCAGAAAGGTAATGGAAGACAGGGAGGTGGGATTTAGGCTGAGAAATGCTGAAATCAGATCTCTCTCACACTCTCTCTCGCTCCCTCTCTCTCGCTCCCTCTCGCTCCCTCTCTCTCTCTCTCTCTCTCTCTCTCTCTCTCTCTCTCTCTCTCTCTCTCTCTCTCTCTCTCTCTCTCTCTCTCTCTCTCTCTCACTAAGCATAAATCTCTTAGTGGATGCAGTTACTCATGAGATGTGCTAATTGATCCATAGAAGTCATGGCAGAAGTCAATGTGACTCAACCAGACCATGCATACAACATTTTGGGCAGACACAGAGCCACACAAATACACACACACACACACACACATGCGTGCAATCACACACACACACACACACACACACACACACACACACACACACACACACACACACACACACACACACACACACACACACACACAAACAATAACACACACACACACTCACTCACAAACACACACACACACACACGTTTACACGCAAACCGACACACATGCACACACGCACACACAAATACACACACTTAGTTTCCTGTGCCGCCACACTTATAAAAGAATAACTGGGTGTTCATCCATCCAGTGTGATTTGATGACAACTGCACCATAATAAGCAGCTTCTCTTCATGTAATTTAGGATGTTCAGGGTTGACAGGGACCTTAGTGCAATAAGCTTTCCAAATAACCGCTCCCCCTCCCCCAACACCCTTTGTACCTGACTCATGAGATTCACCTTTGACCTTGTAGCCCCGGCAAAGGATGCTAACCGTTTCCGATGGCTAGCTCTCCGAGACCCAGGTTGTGTAGGCTGACATATGTTCTGTATGAGTCTGTTTATGTTGAATGTGTAGCCAGAAACGTGGACCTGGTTCTGTCTACTTATAGGGAGCCTGTGGTGATGAACTCCCTTCTCCTCATATCCTTCCGTCAGTCTCTAAGCGTCCCCCCCCCCCCGTCCCCCGTCCCCCCGCAACTGTGTTTGGGTGAGTCAACCCATTAAAGCCCCGGAGACAGCTCTTCCTGGATACCACAGAACTAGAATGTAATCGTCCTTCCCTCTTATTAGCTACAGGTAATTTCTGTTCGGGTGCAGTGTCTCATCTCTCGTCTCTCTTCTTCTCCCCCCTCTCTCTCTCTCTCTCTCTCTCTCTCTCTCTCTCTCTCTCTCTCTCTCTCTCTCTCTCACCCTCTCTTTTGCCTTCCTACACAGTCACTCCTCTTTTTTAAATATAGGTGTCTCTCCGATCGTGTCTGAATGGCCATGGAGTCAACCTGTGGGCAAGGCGGAGCGACACGCTGCCACTTGCGGCCCATTATCGTGCTCTTGTACCATTACATCTTCAAACCTGTCTCCGTGCCCACGCAGGCCCCGACACAATGGGCTCGCTCTCTCATTGTTACAGTCCCCCTCACTCTCACGCCCAGTTTGCCAACTTTTCACTTCAACCGGCGTGATTCATATGTGATGGAGTCCATTTGCATGCCTGTGCCCTTTCCAACCCGGGTGACGCCTACCCAGGTGGATTCCATCACTGAACCCGACTATTAGTGTGGAGCAGTCCAGCGTGCCAACCAGAAGACCTTGATTATTAACCCCCTGCCGTAGGACGAGTTGAAGCACGTCGACCAAAACTCCCATACTTAATTCAAGTCTCACACATCGTTTGTGTCTTCCTGTTCCACATTGAATTCCACATTGACCTTTTACCCTGATTTAATGCCCTGTATAGCAGCAAGAGGAAATTATCTTCATTTTCATTATCTCCTCATCATCCACACGTTGAATTTGGACTGTTTAATTTGGACGGATTATCTTCATCCGTTTGCTTTAATGGCTCACAAATAGAAAAGACAGATCATATGAAGATAGAAACATTGAATCTGTATTTCATGGAAGATTCGGTTTTTCTTTTTTAAGCCAAAGTAAGAAAAGGCCCGGGAGAGTTTCCATATCGTCTTGTCTCTCCAGGCATGATCCTGCCTCACTTAACCATTTAGTCCTTTAGTAGATACTCTCATCCAGATTCCTAGATGTAGGCCGAGGACATCGGGAATCAAACTCAGATCATTTTTGGTGGGAAAACCTTGGCCATGACGACAATAGCCTGCCATATGTCTATCATTTCATTGCCTCTTTTCTTCCTCTGTGCCATTCCTCATCGTGTTAAAAATCGACAGTAGATCTGGCCAAAAAACTGATCATAACGTTGTTTAATAAATGATAACATAAATTCAATATATAAAAGTATGTGTCGGATTCGATTTGAAAAGTTTTTGGTCAGCTGTCATTTCTCCAAGGTGCCGACTGCAACCGAGCCAAACCACAAAACCCACACAAGGCAAGAAGCAGTTAAAGCCCAGATGCTGGGCAGGCTACAACTATTGGTAACCTATTCACTCTAGTGTGAACGTTTTGGACAGGAAGTAGTCGAAACATAATGGTTATCCACAACCTGCTCTTTGTCAAAATGTAACTCTTAAAAACATGAATAACTATACCTTATTATTCATGTGAAAAACAGTAAGAGAACAAAGATTAAAGCTGAAATGATAACCTGCTTGTACGAGTGACATTAAGGTCACCGCAATTCTAGACAAGGAGAACCCATCGTTTCAGAAGGCCATACATGGTACACCACGACACACACACGACTGCACTGTACAGTGCAGTCGTGTGTGTTTTTTAGACCACTATTTTCACCAACACAATCAAATCAGGAGGACGTCTATGAGCTTGTTCCACCATGTGCCCTACGACACATCAGTCTGTCTACAGGGCTCATGCCCACATCCATTAACATCAGCAGTGCCCTCCTCGCCTTATCCAATAGGCTCTGTTCGTGCCCATCTTAAAACAATACCATGTAGTTGTTGACCATCTGTTGTTGAACAAACACACGCAGTGCTAATGGTTTCTCTGCGTAGCATCACTTTTGACTTGTGAATTGCGGGGATGATTCTCCACACCGGTCGTACTGGGGAATAACAGAGTGATCAGGAATAACGGGATTTGCGTCGTCTGCCATATGTTTCTCATGAAGTGAAATCTGGAGGAATGCTGGGCTTTGGTGAGAAGTTGCTGTGATTTGTGAGGTGTGTGTGGTGGAGAGAGGTTTTTGGGGGGGATAGGGGGGCTGATAGTGCAGGAGGATAGTGCAGGAACGGAGACTTGCCTCTTTCCGCAGAGCATAACTGGGACGCTCCCCAGTTGCATACCTATGGCGGGTCCTCCCTCGTTTGATTTCACACACACACACACACACACACACACACACACACACACACACACACACACACACACACACACACACACACACACACACACACACACACGCACACACACACACACACACACACACACACACACACACACACACACACACACACATACACACACACACACACACACACACACACACACACACACACGAACACACACACACACACACACACACACACACACACACACACACACACATACACACACACACACACGTCATACACAGACATGCACGCACACACACACACACACACACACACACACACACACACACACACACACACACACACACACACACACACACACACACACACACACACACACAAACACACGCAAGCACACACTGACACACGCACACACACACGTATACACACAGTAACACAAACAATCACACACTGACCCACGCACACACACGAACACACACACACACACACACACTCATACGCTGAGGCATGCATGTCGCACACACACAAATACACACACACACAGGTTCACTTGCTCAAGAATAGATAGACACACACATGCTCATGTACACACAGTTACACCCAGACAAACACGCATGCTCAGGCCCCTACACATAAACATGCTCATGTACAGATTCAAACACTTATATGCACCATATGCAATGGCACCTACACACAAATAAATGCAAATGAACACACACACTCTCGTATACATAGACACATGTACACAAACATGCTATGGGACCTACACACACACACACACACACCCACATCGACACACCCACACACACTCACACACACATACACACACAGAATGTCTGTATGTGTGAGCGCCTGCGTTGCACATGGTCTCGTCGACTAAAGAGTGTGTAAAGTGTACGGCTGAAGACATGTGTGTTTCCCAGGCATCGCGGCCAAGCCCCGTCCCAACAGTGCAGCCCCTGACACATGGGTCCCAGCCCAGGCTTGAGCTCATATAGGATGAGGCAATGCAGGTCCCCGGGAAGGTTGCAAAAAGCAGACCGCTGTAGTCATGGTGAGGGGCTATTATCTGACCTTATCTCTCTGTCTTCTTTCTCTATGTCTCTTTCCATCTCTCTCTCTCTCACTCTCTCTCTCTCTCTCTCTCTCTCTCTCTCTCTCTCTCTCTCTCTCTCTCTCTCTCTCTCTCTCTCTCTCTCTTTCTCTCTTTTTCTCTGTCTGTCTGTCTGTCTGTCTGTCTGTCTGTCTGTCTGTCTGTCTGTCTGTCTGTCTGTCTGTCTGTCTGTCTGTCTGTCTGTCTGTCTGTCTGTCTGTCTGTCTGTCTGTCTGTCTGTCTCTCTCACACACTTCCGACACTCTCTGAGTTCTCCTCTCTTATCATCTGTTTTATTGTATTTCCTCAGTTTATTCATTTATTGAGTTGTATTTCTTCCTTTGTATTTCATGGAGCAGGGTTATATATTTGTATTCAAAGAGGTATACAAACAGAGGAAGATACAAGAAAAAAGCATAAATAAATAACTTCTTTCGAGCTGGCGTAAATCATGAAAAAATGTTTTTGTGGCTTAATTTACAAATTGAGTAACCAAGATCTGTCAGCAGATGTTTATGTTGTCTGTTGTAATATCATCTACAGAATAAACTGTGTCTCATAAACCATGCAATTGTGATAGCTGCAATAAACTGTGATTAAGTTATGCTTAATAATATAGAAAGGTTCCCTTTATACAGAGTTAATATAGTATAGGCCTACTATGGAGTTTATAGAACAAGAGGTCATAGTTTCTGTAAGTCTTGGATCTCGAAGCAAGGGAACAGACTTCACTGAGAATGCAGCATGGAAACAATAATAACAGACAACAACGTACAGGAGGGGGGGAAACTAAAAGAACACAGGTAGAATCATTACTCATCGCACTGGATAGCAAACTGCACATTGAGAAAGAGACAGGGAAAACATCCAATTATGATTGTTTAATTAGTATCTTACATTTGACTTACCAAAATAATTTCTTAAAAAGAAGATAGAATGCCCAATTCGCCTCCTTTATCTCTGAATGTTACACACTTTGAGTTTATATATGCAAATACAGGTCAATTGATGCATTTCTGGATATCTTCAGTCTGCAACACTGCAAGGATATACACTTACTTCTCTCATTGGAACACATAATGTGTGTGTGTGTGTGTGTGTGTGTGTGTGTGTGTGTGTGTGTGTCCAAATGTCCATGTTTTTGTAAATGTGTCCCATTGGCCTATTCATCATCACTGTCATGTATTCTCATAGTCTTGTTGGACAACGAATGGAGTCTGCTTGGACTGCAGCTCCCCTCCTCTACCAGCCCTGCAGACTCTCTCCCAGCAGAGAGCGTAGCCAAAAGGAGACAGTGATATATAAGGGCCAGGGAGATAGAATATCAGAGTCTGGGCGAATATGTTGGTCTCCACTCATAATTTGGAGTGTGCTTGTGCCTGCGTGAGTGTCTGTGTACGTGTGCGTCTGAATGTGTGTGAGGGAGTGCATGTCTGTGTGTGTATCTCTGTGTTGGCATTTGTTTGTGTGTGTGTGTCTCTTTGTGAGGGTCTATCTCTGTGTTTGCATGTATGTTTGTGGATGCATTTTTTTAATGTAAGTATGCGTTTCTGCGTCTGTGTCCGTGTACATGTTTATGGGTATGTGTGCGTTTGTGTGTCTGCGTGAGTGTGTGAGTGCGCATGTGTGTGTCTGTGTCTGTGTGCGCCAATCTATGCATTCGTTTCTGTGTGTACATGTGTGTGTGTGTGTGTGTGTGTGTGTGTGTGTGTGTGTGTGTGTGTGTGTGTGTGTGTGTGTGTGTGTGTGTGTGTGTGTGTGTGTGTGTGTGTGCGTGTGTGTGTGTGTGTGTGTGTGCGTGTGTGTGTGTGTGTGTGTGTATTCCTGAGCCCAGCCTTCACTTAAGAAGCCACGGTGGGGGAATCTCAGCCTGGATTACATCACACAGGCCGTTAGTAATTCCTCAACAGCAACAACACAGACCCGGTTTCTGCACCGCTCTCTGCAGTCTGGCCAGGAAGGGCGGGGCTCAAGCAGAATGACTTATATCTCAGCGGTGCAATTCAACCCCCCACCCCCCCCCCCCCCCCCCCCCCCCCCAGCCCATTTACTCACACACTTTGGCCCCGGACAGTATTCCTTGTCTTTGTTAATTATGCACTGAGATAAATACGGCCGCTCTGACGGTTCAGCAGAAACAGAGACATTTTGACTGTGACGGATAATATTGGGTCCCGGGGGTTCCCTACACAGCTACGGCCCCCTCTTACCAGATATTCTGAAAGGTACCTATAATACGGTCCCAATATTACTGGCAGAACTCCCTGTGCTGGAAACATTCCCTAGCCCTATTCCCTATCTGCACCTATACTTTTTTCTTTCTACAGACGGAGGAGGGGAAGGAGGGTTAGGTGCTTCTGGGGCTCAGAGGGGCCCTTTAGGTCTTGGTATTACTGTATGTATTACTGTATGTACTCCTCAGTGGCCCCTGGAGAAGCAGGGGCTCTGCTGTGAATCAGAGCGTCCCTCCCTGTAAGCTCCTTGTCTTATTAAAGCACCTAGTGGATGCATTAAGGAACTATAAATCATCTTTTGTAATATTGAAGGGGGGATAGGTAGGTCTGGCTCTGAGTCTGCTGTGTGTGTGTGTCTGGTTGTGCATTTCTGCGTTCTGTGTGTGTGTGTGTGTGTGTGTGTGTGTGTGTGTGTGTGTGTGTGTGTGTGTGTGTGTGTGTGTGTGTGTGTGTGTGTGTGTGTGTGTGTGTGTGTGTGTGTGTGTGTGTGTGTGTGTGTGTGCGTGCACGTGTGTGTGTGTGTGTGTGTGTGTGTGTGTGTGTGTGTGTGTGTGTGTGTGTGTGTGTGTGTGTGTGTGTGTGCACGTGTGTGCGTGTGTGTGAGGAATAGGAGGTTGGGTAAGCCGGAGAATGGAATAGGGCTCAGGGGACCCCAAATATGAAGCAGTCTCATTAACACCCAGGGGAGAATTGTGGCAGACAGAGGAGTAAAAGGGGAGAGGGAGGGAGGAAGAGAAAAGGAGAGAGAGAGAGAGAGAGATGAACCTGCGTGTCAAGCGGAAAGGAGGGAGGCCATTCCAATCAATCCCATAATCAAAGGTCAACCTTTTAGTTTTCCTTACTGCATCATTACTTATTGTCTAATGTATGTACTTAATGCTATCATCTGGACTTCTCATTCTACCTATGTGTGATTTGTGAGTGTGTGTGTGTGTTTTTGGTGGGGGGGGGGGGGTGGTTGTGGGTCTGTGCATGTGAGTGTATGTGTGTGTGTGTGTAGAAATGTCTGCGTCCATGTGTGTGGGTGTGTGTGTGTCCGCCTGTGTGTGTTTTGTGTGTGTGTGGTTGGTGCATGCGGCATCCTGGGACCAAGAGGATAGATAGATCACATAACAAGTTATGAACACGTGTATATGAATTACAGTGAGATAGAGGGAGAGAGAGAGAGAGAGAGAGAGAGAGAGAGAGAGAGAGAGAGAGAGAGAGAGAGAGAGAGAGAGGAAGAGAAAGGGAAAGAGAGAGGAAGAAAGAGGGAGAGAGAAAGGATGGTTGAGAAAGAAAAAGAAAGAGAGGGAGGAAGAGAGGGAGTGGAAGGTGCTCAGAAGATGAAGGCTGCCTTAGAGAAGGGCTGGTAGTGGGGGGGGGGGGACCATATGAATGCGGGTTGGTGTTTGACGTATGGCTAGCCTACTTTTCACTATTATTTCTCAGAGGGACAGTTCCCTTCCCTGCTGTGGCGAGCTGCCTCCTCTCTGTTTGCTCAGCGGAGTGGTTCCATATGCTACGCGGACGCATCGGCTACGGCATCTGCTCCTTAGCGTGCTCTCGCGCCGCCGAGAGGGAGACCTCAGACGTAACCACGGCACTTTGCGTCAAGATCTCGCGCCTGGAGACGCGCGGCTAAAAAAGATTATTCAACGTCTTGTGTTTATTTTGGATGTAGCGACCTAAATGTTAGTGCTGGCTCGCGGATTGGCTGCAGCGTTGATGGGATGCTTCGAGAGAGTATAGCTCATGAGGTGTAGCGAGCTAAGTTGACAGCTTTATTGAGATCGTTTAATAGCGAAACGTATGGTTCAGGAAGGATGTTTTGATTTTGGGTCTTCATGCACAAAAATTCAACGCAGGCCGACAGAGATTTGGACTTTAAAGTCACCGGTGCAATACAGGAAAATATGTCTTGGCTGGGTCGCCTTGTTAGACCCCAAATAATCATCTGTGGGGTTATATTTCCATTAATAATGGTGCAACAAGTTCACATTTTTAACATTTGAAGAGTATGGCAGCTGCGTGTTTCGGCCACAACGTCGAGACGGACAATAAAACAGCCTCCAGCGATTTCAATATTGTGTTTGGAACGCCAAGCAGAACCGTTGGCCAAGTGCAAGGGAGATGCCGGCCTCCAACTAAATATCTAATCAGCGGTTTGTTTTAGCAAGCCTGTTGAACGGCTGTTTAAATTGTTACTTTGCTCCGAGTATGTTCAGTAAGGAATTTTTGTGGATACACTGTTACAGTGACTGAGCCAATAGCACATGAATTGGTTTCAGCTTTAACTTTTTGGCAAATGGATACACTAGTTTTTCCAACATAGCCATGTGTTTTCCTCAAACTCGATACACATTTGTGTGGAGTGATGTGTGCGGACTCTTGCCATGCTTGTAAGACAAATTATTAAAATGTATCACATTTTCACCCGCCCTCGTATTATTGTGTTGTAATGTTTGATAAATAGGCAATAAAATGAAAACGAACACCACATTTGTTAAAGTAGTGACTGATCACACCCATAAACAGATGCATGCAAATATACATGTCGGACAGAGGCAAACACAAGCATACGCACGCGTGAACACACACACACACACACACACACACACACACACACACACACACACACACACACACACACACACACACACACACACACACACACACACACACACACACACACACACACACACACACACGCACGTACGCAGGCATGCAGGCACGCAGGCAGGCACGTACACACACACACACACACACACACACACACACACACACACACACACACACACACACACACACACACACACACACACACACACACACACACACACACACACACAAAAATTAGGAAAAAGAGGGAAGAACAACAGACCCAAACAGACCCAAATCGAATGCCTCTGTATATCCAGGGCACACACAAACACCTGGCTAATCAGGAGAATGTGTTTGAGTGCCAATCCCTCATGTGTCTCACCTGGACATCATACCAAACTGATGCCTTTGTGATCCCTTTTAGACTTGTGTTCCCTGTCCTTCCTCTGGGTCCTAATACCATTGTATTGTTGCAAACGGCCCTCATGAACGGCTGGCGAACAGGCTATAAATCGATATGTAGGCGATGAGCCGCGAACACCAAATACATTCACTTGGTTGACCTCTGCACTTTCTTTTTTTTTTGCTTCTGTTGAGATAAACACGGCCGCCGAACTTACTGCAGGCCACCGGACTGGTTTCACCAGTCTATAATGCTGTTCCTATTCTGCGTTGTATGGTATCCCTTGACAGGAGGTTTGTCCGGGATTTCATGGAGGAATTTTCCCATCAGAATTTTGAACATGTATAGCTGTGTTGCTGAGGTCACGGAGTGGGGGAGAATGTTCCATAGTTTCCCAGCATCGACAGCAAAGGAGGAGTCATATAGGCTCACAGCGGACAGAGGAGCATGCTCGTTGAAGGCGGGAATTTTGACCTTCTTTCCAAGCCGCATATTGTCGGTGAGGATCTTCCAGACATGAATGATCATATATCTCTCTCTTCTGCGCTGCAGGGATAGAAGGTTCAGCGCAGAGAGTCTCTCCCAGAAGTCAAGGTCCTCTGTTCCAGCGATGCGGCGGGTGAAGTTGCGCTGGATGTCTGACACCTTTACAGGGTTCCAAAGGGGGCAGCAGTATTCTACCCTGCTTCGGATTAGTGACTTGTAAAGTTGAAGACTCCAAGAACCCATGAAGCAGTCTTTATAGCACCAGCCACCATCTTGTTGATGTGAGGGGTCCATTTATAGTCGGATGACAGTTCTACACCGAGATCTCTTGCAGACTTTTGGGGTTTAAGGATGTGCCCACTTGGTGAGGCGTACTCCGAGAGATGTGATGTAAAGGGAAGCTCGTCAAGCATGGTAGATTTGTTTGTCCTGTACCGAAGCAACATGAAATTGTTCTTCTTGGACCATTCAATTATGCTAAACCTGAGGTCTTCTTGGACAATCTCTGCGTCCTCGGAGATGTCGATTTTTCTCTGGATCTTGGTGTCATCTGCAAAACTACCAGGGTCGCAGTTCTTAACAACTTTGTGGAGGTCGTTGATATATATGATAAACAGGATCGGTCCTAGTACCGAGCCCTGTGGGACACCGCTGATAACAGGTTTAGGATCGGAGTGGTGTCCGTCGAATACCACGGTCTACCACAGAGTCCTATTTGAGAGAAAGGCTTTGATCCACTCTTAGAGGTTACATCGGATGCCGTAGTTGTGAAGCTTCTGCAGTGGGATGTTGTGATTCACCTTGTCGAAGGCTTTGGCGAAGTCGAGGTATATCACATCGGTTTCGAAGCCTTCGTTGAGGTTGCAAAGGATGCTGTCGTAGTGCTGTAGGAGTTGGGTCAGACAGCTGCGTCCCTTCCGGAAGCCATGTTGGGTAAGGGATAGCAGTTGGTTGCTCTCTAGAAAATCAACCAACTGGGTCCTAATCACACGCTCAAATATCTTTGTGACATGTTGTGGATGTGAGGGAGATCGGCCTGTAGTTGGCTGGGTCAGTTTTATTTCCCTTCTTGTAGATCGGGGTAATATACTGTGCTTTGAGGTCCTGGGGGATTTCTTCAGTATTCATTGACCATTTCCAGAGTATGGTCAAGGGAACACTGATCTCATGCTTGCAGCTCTTGAGGGTCTTTGCCGGGAAATCTTCATGTCCTGTGGCAGCGTAGTTGTCGAGCTCATCAATCGCTAGCTCGATGTCTTCTTTGGTGAAGTTAATGTCAGCAATGGTTGCACCTGGTTCACCTTGAGGGGTTATCATGGTTTGTTCGATGTCTGGCGAGTCTGGGTCACTGAAGGCAGAGTAAAACTGCTCCTGGAGGATGTTTGCCATATCTTGTGGTCGATGACGCAGAGTATTGGAACTGTCCTTCAGCGGCCCAATATTACTCTTTGCTTTTGCGAACCGCTTAGCAAAGCTAAAACACTAAAACACAGCACAGCACGTAGTTTCACTGCACAAGGTGGTGGTGCTGCTAGTGGTGGTGGTGGGTGAGGTGGCCGTGGGGGTGTCTGTAGTGATGGTGGTGGTGGAGGTGATGGTGGTGGTGGTGGTGGTGGTGTATGTAGCGGCGGTGGTGGTGGTGTTGGAGGTGGTGGAGGTTGAGGTGGAGGGTTGTTGCTGTTCAACCTTGTTTCACACCAGCTGCTCAATATGGGGAGGGTCAAAGTTCAGCCCTGTTGCAAACTTTATGTACCTCAGGTGTTGTTCAATCCCCTACGACATGCCCACGAACAATCCCCCAATCACCCCCAGCATCACCCTCCTGTTCTCCAACCTCCTGAATACATGACATGGGTCGGCCTGACTTTGACCCGATCCCACTGCATAAATAATACAGTGTGTTTTTAGCACAGGGGGAGTGAGAGAAAGAGAGAGGGATGGAGAGAGAGAGAGAGAGGGCGAGCTGATAGAGAGAGAGAAGGAGAGGGAGAAAAAAAGACAGGGAGAAGAGAGGGGGAGCGAGAGAGAGGGAGAGAGGGAGAGAGAAAGAAGGGAAAGAGAAAAAGAGAGAGAGAGAGAGAGAGAGAGGGAGAAGCGAAAGAAAAGGAGCGAGAGAGGGAGGCCGGCAAGATGACCACTCTAGTGTTTAACTTTACACAAACATTATTGTTGAAAGTGAAGCCTGGTACAGAACGCAGGAGTGTGCGCCTATGAAAGAAAAAGGCCCACCCGTGCGCTCTGACACCCTGTGATTGTGCGATGGAGTCCATTCGTCACGGTCACTGAGGTATCCTTCAGGCGCTGTAAATGACCCGAGCACACGGTACCTCTTTTATAGACTGTGAATGTATCAACGCTGCCGTGGGTCGTGCACAGTGGATGGTAAACATGCTTTCAACTCCTGTGTCAGACCTGTCAATCAAACCTGTGATTGGCTGAGCTGTGTTTTCTTCAGCTGACAAAACGAGCTCATAGGAGACAGGGTTCCTTCCATCTTAGAGACAGAGAATACAGAAAGGAAAATGTATTATTATAAGGATGTGATAATAGTAGTCTTATTGTTCATTTAATTCATCATGTCATTGTATTAATGGTTTAATGTGATGCACGTAAACCAAACAATATTAATTGTGATTTACTGTGATGTGTGTCAAACAACCTGTATTTATTCTGATTTATTGAACTGTGTTTAAACCAACCTGTATTTGATGTGATTAACTGCGATGTTAATCAAAACGTGTGTTAACCAAAGTCTAATTATCGGGATTATGTTTTAACCAACCTGTGTTAGTTGTGATTTACTGTGTTTTCAACAACTTGTGAAGCAGAAGACACATTTCCAAATTCGTGGAGAATAAAGATAATAATTGAAGTTGTACTATTATTACTTTATTATTTATTTGATCATCATTATGATTACTGTCAATGTGAATAAAATACTACAACTCTTAATTATCTATATGGATAATTAACCTGGTACTGTAGGATTAATGGTGCTTCTTGTCAATATTCCTTTAGCGACTCTTCCGTATTCGTGTGATGTTGCCTGTGGGCGGGAGACAGGGCTGAGAGAGAGTGCTCCATTAGCTCAGGGATACCGCCCCGTGTTATCTCACTCTTTAATTGTTGATTGATTCAAGAGTTCTCTCGCCTGGCGAGTCCCAGACCCCCCCCCCCGACCCCCCCGCTCCCCCTGGCCCACCTCTCCTACCCTTCTGTTCCCATGCAGATTAAATCGTACTGTTTAAAGTTGTTTCAAACAACGCGGTCAGCCCCAGGTCAGAGGGCAGCCGCATACTAGCGGCTAATGGTAGCAAATAATGTCAATCACTCTAAATGAGCCGCCGCTGGTGAGACCTGCTCGCTGGAATGCTAGGAATGAGCTCACCGGGGGGGCGCTTGATTGCGCGGGGGTAAGGTGGTTGTGTGTGTGGGGTGGGGGTGGAGGTGGGGTTCGTGTGCGTGAGTGTGTGAGTGTGTGTTTATATGTTTATGTGTGTTGCGGGGAGGGGGGCGTTATCTCTGTCTGCCTATGTTCATATATCTCCCTTTGTCGCGCCGTCTTTTTCTTTGACAAACCGTCAACCCCTGAAAACTTGACGAAAAGTCGCTCGCTGTGACGCCCCCCCCCCCCCCCCCCCCCCCTCCGTTGCAACGCTAACCCGTCTGTCTGCGGATCTGTCTGGCTCTCCTCGCAACCCCCCCCCCCCCCCCCTCCCCATCCCTCCTCCAGCAGACATACTCAGCATCGCTGACCTGCCCCGGTGTCCAGGATTACGTTTTTAAAGAGAAAGAAAAAGATGAAGGAGAAGAAGAAAAAGAAGAAAGGAAACGAAGAAGAACTAGAAAGCATTCCAGACTACTGTGTACTGTTAGAGGGCAAATTTATCAATGTTTGGGCGATCAGAATGAAGGAGCACCTTCATTAATCTCACTGACAAAGGGAGTATATGGAAGAGAGGGAGAGAGACAGAGAGAGAGCGAGAGAGAGAGAGAGAGAGAGAGAGAGAGAGAGAGAGAGAGAGAGAGAGAGAGAGAGAGAGAGAGAGAGAGAGAGAGAGAGAGAGAGAGAGAAGAGTGGAAAGAGAGAGATAGGGACAGAGAGTGCAAGAGAAGTCGAGCAATAGAGGGAGTGGAGAGAGAGTGGTAGAGAGAGGGCAAGAAGGAGTGGGTAAAGAGTGGTAGAGAGGGGTGGGGAGTGGTAGAGAGAGGGACAGACACCCTCTTCGCCTCTCCTTTGTAGCGCCTTCACTCCCGGCTGCTCTGCTGTCCGCCTTACCTCATCCCTCTCCGCTGAGCCTCCAGACATCCATGTGTTCCTCATCCATCGCTCGCTCCTCACCCTCACTGCACCGTCGGCAGCCCCCCCTCCTCCAACCCCCCACCCGCCCATCCTTCCAGTCCGTCAGCGCCTTGTGGATCGAGTTGGGAATAGATGGACCGGACCCTGGCTCTCTAGGTCCCTGGTACTGCCTGGTTCTCTGGTTTCATGGTACTGCCTGGTTCTCTGGTTTTCTGGGTCTCTGGTTCTCTTGGTCCATGTTACTGCCAGGTTCTCTGGTTATCTGGGTGCCTGGTTCTCTGGTTCTCTGGTTCCTTGGGTCTCTGGGTCCCTTGTTCACCCTGGTTCTCTGGTTCTCTGGTTCTGTGCATTACACACTGCGTAATTCTTTTGATATGTTGTAAATTGACCTATAACCAGAGACCCAGAGAACCAGAGCGCTAGGGACCAAATTAACTTAATTAGGTCCCTAGCGCTCTGGTTCTCTGGGTCCCTCTTACTCTTTGTCCCTGGTTCTCGGTACCTTGTTATCTGGGTCCCTAGCTCTCTGGTTCTCTTGGCCCCTATCTCTCTGGTTCTCTGGAACCCTGGTTCTCTTGGCCCCTATCTCTCTGGTTCTCTTGGCCCCTAGCTCTCTGGTTCTCTGGGCCCCTAGCTCTCTGGTTCTCTGGTTCTCTGGGTCCCTGGATCTCCATGGTCTCCCTGTCCCAACCTGACAAGGTGCTGCAGAGCCCCAGCTACTGAATTGGTAGCGACAGCTTGTGAGCTGTAATCCACACAGGGATGTCAGGGAGCACGTCCACACACACATTCCCACAGTCCAGCAGTAGCTTGCACCCCCTGGGTCTCTGTCACTGCTGGTGACCCTCCCAAATACACACACACACACACACACACACACACACACACACACACACACACACACACACACACACACACACACACACACACACATACACACACACACACACACACACACACACACACACACACACACACACACACACACACACACACACACACACACACACACACACACACACACACACACACACACACACACAAACACACTCCACCTTCCCGCATTCCCCAGTAACGTCCCTGCCTCAGCACCAGTCCTATATCTTTTAACCACAAAAGTGCACACACACACACACACACACACACACACACACACACACACACACACACACACACACACACACACACACACACACACACACACACACACACACACACACACACACACACATAGACACAGACACACATAGACACACACACACACACACACACACACACACACACACACACACACACACACACACACACACACATACACACACACACACACACACACACACACACACACACACACACACACACACACACACACACACACACATACACACACACACACACACACACACACACACACACACACACACACACACACACACACACACACACACACACACACACACACACACACACAAACACACTCCACCTTCCCGCATTCCCCAGTAACGTCCCTGCCTCAGCACCAGTCCTATATCTTTTAACCACAAAAGTGCACACACACACACACACACACACACACACACACACACACACACACACACACACACACACACACACACACACACACACACACACACACACACACACACACACACACACACACACATAGACACAGACACACATAGACACACACACACACACACACACACACACACACACACACACACACACACACACACACACACACACACACATACACACACACACACACACACACACACACACATACACATACACACACACACACACACACACACACACACACACACACACACACACACACACACACACACACACACACACACACACACACACACACAACACCTCCTCTGTGAGATTTCCCGGCGCCTCGAGGCTATAGGGCCATGGGGGAGGGAGGGGGAGGGCTTGGAGGGCTTGGTTCAAAGACACATCAATAACCATTGGGTGTACTACTCCTCCCTGGCAACACAGGGAACCCCACATTCTACCGACCCACCACGTCATGTTCTAGTGTCTTCTACTGTTGGCTGGCATCTTTTAGTGTCTTCTGGTGTCTTCTGGTGTCTTCTAGTGTCTCATCTAGCAACTACCTCGGTAGAATCCCTTCGGGGAGTGTGTGATAGTGTGTGTGCGTGTAGAGGATGTAAAGGCATTTGTCTGTTGAACCTTAATTCAAAATATTCAGTCCGATAAACCTTTCACTGGTTAATAAGTGTTCAAAGAAAATGTACAACCATAACCATAACAATGAAATTCATATCAGATGTGTCAGACATCATAAGCATCAGTGTTTCAGCCTCTCCTTCCCTCATCTCCCTAAATCCGCCATCACCCCCCTCGTCCATTCATCAGCCCATTCTCAAAACATGCATCCCAAAAAAAATTAAAATCCCTTATTTTCCCCTCTTCTTTGTCCGCGACGTCAGACGGAGAAATACGGTCACGTTAAGCTGTGATGACACTCGAAAGCAAGTATCTTTACAAGCTGCAAGCATCAGTGACCAAATCTAAAAGATTGGTTCATTCCGCTGTTGACATGATTAGCGGGCGGTGGACGCGTCTGTGAGCGCCTGCCGCTCTCCTTTTAACTCCGCACGGTGCCGGGAGGAGACCTTAATGAGCAGTAAGCCGTCACCGCCGTGCCTCTCCCTGCCTCCGCGCGCTACCTTTCAAGTCCGCGCTCCTTTGGGTGGGAAGAGGGGGCTCCAAACTATAAATCTGCGGCCCCTGAGTGGGCCGGCGGTTTTACTCTGCCAAGAGCCTTTGGGTGAACCTCTGCTTTGG
>NC_079422.1:14436798-14441798 GCF_026213295.1 Gadus chalcogrammus
TCAGCAGGCAAGTGTTAACGAAGGCCATATAATTAATAGGTGGATGGGCAGAGAAAGCGGCGGGCAGTTTAATCAATGGAGACCTGTTTGAAGAGCAAGAGAGGCATGATGGGACCTTGCTTGAGTGTGGTTGTGTGTGTGTGTGTTGTGTGTGTACGTGTGTGTGTGTGTGTGTGTGTGGGAAGTGGGAGGGATGGGTTGGGTTGGTCAGCGAGTTTTCGGCTTATTAAGAGGGATGGCATGAGATGAAGGGAATGAGAGAGAGAGAGAGAGAGAGAGAGAGAGAGAGAGAGAGAGAGAGAGAGAGAGAGAGAGAGAGAGAGAGAGAGAGAGAGAGAGAGCGAGAGAGATAGGGAGAGAGGGAGAGAGGGAGAGATAGGGAGAGAGGGAGAGAGGGAGAGAGAGATGGGTAGAGGGGTTTCGTGTGCTAGGTGTAGAAGCGCTGTGTTAAGGTGGGGATAGTGTATGTTTCTAACACACACTCGCTGAGCGCTGAACAGAGACTGAGTGTGTCAGTCCCGGATGTTTACAGACACGGTTCAGTGAGAGCATTTAACACTATCTTTGAAGCTTGACAAACTCGTAACACACACACAGCATATATATATATAGATATATAGATATAGATATAGATAAATATAGATATGTATATAAACATAGATATATAAATATAAATACACAGTCTTCAGACATCCGAAACATAAGTGGCACAGCTGCCGTTTAAGTGATCTAACCTTTTACTTTTGTTTAGCTTGCGGTGCTATCCAGAGCAGCCCCCGCACGGCCAGGAAAGGCCTGTGCTCACTCCTTCACCTGCTGCTTATCTCCACAGATGGAGTGTTGACTCGGAGGTCTTCAAAGCAGGAATACGGTGGAGGTAGTGCTAATGGGGATCAGGACAGGCTACTGTTCTGGGTCTCGTCAGCCGCCTGTCTAGACTGCCGTAGTGCCCTCGAGAGCGGGAGCTATTCCACCTTCACCTTTATCTGGGATCTAGCAGTACCGCTGTGTTACGGCAGAACGTCTGGGGGAAAGGCAACCACCGCAAGAGGCGGAGTTAGCCCCTTGTTTCCTGTTTCGTTACGGAGATGTTCTAGCAACGACAACTTTATTTAGTGGAGCTGATCTGTGATCAGACTTTAAATGGTAATCTGAAGTCAGATTTGGGACCCTTGCCTTCCCTATATTGATTTATATTCCAGTTTTTCCCCATTTTTTTTTAACCCAGGATGCTTTGGTTTTGCAGACTCACATTCTACCAACCAAACGGTAGAGTTCTTTAGGTCGGTGCGTGTGAGCGATCCGAGAGGGTAGAATGTATTGTAGAACAACACTGTGTCACCCGGATCTTTAGTGATGAGGACTACTGGCAGGATTTGTATATATTTCTGTGTGCGCATCTGTGCCTGTTTGTGTGTGTGGGCCTGTGGTTGTGTGTGCCTAATGAGTGTTTGTGTTTGTACCTGTGTGTGTGTGTGTGTGTGTGTGTGTGTGTGTGTGTGTGTGTGTGTGTGTGTGTGTGTGTGTGTGTGTGTGTGTGTGTGTGTGTGTGTGCGTGTGTGTGCCTGTGGTTGTCTGTGTGTTAGTGTGTGTGCCTGTGTGTGCCTGGGTGTGTATGTATGTGAGTTTGAGGCGTGTGTACATGTGTGCGCCTGGCGCATGTGTTTGTGTATGTATGTGTGTTTGTGTGTGTGTGTGTGTGTGCCTGTGCGCCTGTGTGTGTATGTGTGTGTGTGTGTGTGTGCCTGTGCGCGTGTGTGTGTGTGTGTGTGTGTGTGCCTGTGCGCCTGTGTGTGTATGTGTGTGTGTGTGTGTGTGTCTGTGCGCGCGTGTGTGTGTGTGTGTGTGTGTGTGTGTGTGTGTGTGTGTGTGTGTGTGTGTGTGTGTGTGTGTGTGTGTGTGTGTGTGTGCGCGTGTCTGTGTGTGTGTGTGTGTGTGTGTGTGTGTGTGTGTGTGTGTGTGTGTGTGTGTGGTGTGTGTGTGTGTGTGTGTGTGTGTGTGTGTGTGTGTGTGTGTGTGTGTGTGTGTGTGTGTGTGTGTGCCAGGCAGGGGACTAGTTGAGGGGTGGGCGAAGCTTTACAATGGTCAACTGAAAAGAGCCATTCTTTTATTCGGCAATTAACCCCATCTGGGTAAATAATACGCTGTTGTGCAGCCGAGCCGTCACCGCTATATGCAGGGCCCCGAACCTGAGAGCACTTCAAACGGCCGCTCCACCAAACCACCACAAGATGCTGCAGAAACCGCTTCTCACAAAGTATATAATGCAAAGGATTGCGTTTCACTGTACAGTTTTCTTTCCTTTTTTTTTTTTCTGTTTCGAAACAGACGGGGCGGAGAGGGGGGGAAAGGAGGGGGGGGGGGGGGGGGGGGGGAGGGGGGGAAGCAATGCGGTCGGGGGTCCTGGGGGGTGGATGTACCCCAACTAAGAGAGAAATGGAGATAGAAAAGAGAAGAAGGAGGGGGCGGGAGCGGTGAAACAGTGAACCGGAGTGAGAGAGAGCGAGAGAGGGAGAGAGAGGGTCGAGGGAGGAAGAGGGCTAAAGCGCCCGGGTGATATCACAGATAACAAGTCTGGATGCACTTACCTGGCTGGAAACCTGATCTTATTATTTTAAATTCTGGGGGCTCAGGCACTTATAAACACAGAGCAGGGGACTTTGGCGATCGTGGGGGCTGGTGGTGGTGGTGGTGGGGGAGAGGGGGGCGGTGGCTGCTGAGGGGTGGCTGAGGGGTGGGGACATTGTCAGGAAGGTATGGGGGGTGGGGGGGGGGGGTCTAGGATGGGGGAGGAACAGGGTGCACCATGAGGGGAAGGAGTCATTCCGCAGTTTGGTGTTCTGGTGTGAGAGTTCAATTTGCTCATCTCCTGTTGTCATAACCCAATGTCCCGCCATGCAGGGTTTTAGCATACATGCACACACGCACAGACACAAACACACTCCAACGGACGCTAGACACATGCACACACATCCACACACCCATACACACACCCACCCCCACACACACACACACACACACACACAAACACACACACACACACACACACACACACACACACACACACACACACACACACACACACACACACACACACACACACACACACACACACACACACACACACACACACACACACACACACACACACACACAGACACACACCCACACACACACATTTCTCCCATGTGTGCACACGTGCAGATTAATTGACCGTCTGAATGGAGTAGAAGCCGTGCAGGTCAGATCAGCCCTCTACTTCCCAGATCAGCGGCCATAGATGGAGAATCTGATCCGGATCCAACGTGAGAACGTATCGTGACACAGAGCGGGCCGGTGGCTGATTAGGATCGTGGTGCTCATGAATGGTTCCAGCTCCTTAGGGTGCTGTTAAACCTTACTGTCCCCACGGAGCCCTCTCATATCACCGGTCACACACACCGGGGTGTGTGCTCTCGCTCCTCCTGGCCCCCTCTGTGTGGCGTGATAGTGTGTCTGTGTGTGTGATGAGGGAGGGAAAGATTTGTGTGTCTTTGAAAAAATAAAGTCTAGGCTTCGTGTCAAACATAAATTATGTCCTTGTTAATCCAACTGTGTGTTTTTAACTCGCTTCTGCTGTGCAATTTTTAACAAGGAGAATATGACATCAATGAATAAAAAAATACCACACAGTAATGGCAGGGTAAGGGATTCATTCATACAGCTGCAAAACACACTAAACCGTCCCTAACTGGTCAATGGTTAACTTGTTTTACCAGCAGCACGATTGAATCCTGTGATGGACCTGAGACACATATTAGGTTTGCATAGAATATACAGGACCACTTGCTCTGATGTGTCATGTGTTAAACATAAGAAGTGAAGGACCATAGTCCCTAAATTCTTATTTAGGGACTATGCACCTCAATATATGTCAGAGTTGCTCTGCATTCATGCTCCAGCTAGAGTACCTAGGTGCAGACTAAAAACAAAAGGTGACAGAGCCTTCGCTGTGGCTGCTCCCAATCTCTGGAACTTCCCCTGAGTCTGAGAACTGCCCAGTCCATTCACGAGTTTAAAACGCTACTAAAGACTCACTATTATGCATTGGCCTTTAACACAAATTAACCTTTATTTTGCTTTTATTTGTTGCTGTTGTTGTGTATCTTAGGCCTATTTGTTGTTTTGCATTGGTCAACTTTGGTCAACTATTGTTGTTTTTAAATGTGCTATATAAATAAATTTGACATGACATGACTTGACTTAATCTTCTCTGGTCTGCGAGGTTTGTGTTGTTCTGGGACATCAACAGGTTTTAAATTAGCTTTGGTATTTCTTTCGCCCGATGATCGGGGACGATAGGGTTCAATGGAACACACATAGACAGACACACAGACCTGTGTGTACGCAAACACACACACACACGCATGTACGCACACAAAACACACCAACACTCACACGCACACTGACCTACAGATGTGTGCCCACACATAAACGCACACACGCACGCACACGTATACACACATGAACACACACGCACACACACCTACAGATATGTGCACACACAAACAGACACGCACACACAAAAACACACCAGCCCACACACACACACACACACACACACACACACACACACACACACACACACACACACACACACACACACTCACACACACACACACACACACACACACACACACACACACACACACACACACACACACACACACACACACACACACACACACTAGCACATATACCCACTCATACCTCTAGCTGCGGTAATTTATCATTTGACAACAAAATACATCAGTTAAATTCAGCAGTGAACACAAACCTGGGAGGAAAGGGGAATTGGATTATGTTACACACAAGGAGGGCAGCCGTGAGCGATTCAAACAATAATAAGCATCATTTTTTTTTTCTCTAATGAAAAATACTTCCCACCAGTTTTAGACAGGAGGAATAAACAACTTGGAGAGAAACGTCAGTAGGCCCTCGCAAAGAGTGGTCAGCTGGGC
>NC_079422.1:14446798-14449298 GCF_026213295.1 Gadus chalcogrammus
GTGTGTATGCGTGTGTATGTGTGTGCATGCATGCACATGCATGGATAGAATTAGGGCAGGGGAGAGGGGGTGAAAGAACGGGGGGGGGGGTGGGGTAGAGGGGGGGGTGTAACCTAAGCCGTTTTATGAAACATGTACAGCAAGAAACATATAATGCAATTTTCATGGTTTTTAAATGAACCATCTGGGTACTTGTTGGCACAGCCCCAGGTTAAGGCAGGCTTATTTTCCTTGCTGAAACAACCAGGCAACAAAGTCTGCCACTAGGGAGCTTGGCAAGAATCTGCAGCAATCGAATTATCCCAGAAAATGGTTCTGTATGAAGTGTTTAGGGTATTGTTTTGCAAATTAGTACAATAACAAATATCGAGAAGGGCAGGTGTGTTTTGTATCCTTACTCTGCATTGCAGAATACTACTTATTTTCTGGCCCGTTAGTCCTGGTGAGTCTATTTGTTTTAGACATCGAAGCCTATTACCGTCTGGACTTATGACTCTGAAACAATTTATGGATGACTTTCTTTAATAAATCTCGCAATATCCCTCCCAATTCTGCCACAATTTCACATAATGCCAGGCTTTTAGGATCTTGATAATCACACAGATTATTGGCTGAATTGGAAGAAAATGAACAGTGAAATACAAATGCATACTTTACCAAGCTGCATGTTCTGTCAGTTGTCCTACATACTGATTAAGAAAGGCCCCGCCAGGAGGGGATTGTAAGAAATACACTGACTAACAGTTTGTGCAATATACTGCTTGCATAACATGTCACTGTAACAAGGAGTCAGGATAGTGCAGTGAATTGGGGGTTCGTCTCTTAGCGAAAGTTACTGGGTTCAAACCCCTGTAGGCATGTTTGAGCAAGGGGTCCATAGACACCTAACTCCTTAATGGGCAACACCGATGTTGGTGATCAAACCATAGCTGGTACTCCTGGCCTCAATAAAACATCCGTTATCAGTATAATTTTGCAAATCTATCATGTAGCGCTGAATCTTGTGAAGAGCATTTAGCCTGCCTGTGCCTACCACAAATATTAACAATGGCAATATAGCACATTTGTCTTTTATAATCAATGTGTTTTGGTCAGTACATAGTTTGTGGACAACATAAAAGTGAATTGCCATAAATACTTTACAAAACAAGATTTTGAAATGACATTGGTCAGTGTTTCAGTGAAGCACAGACGGCTACGATGGTTCAATCACCAAGCCCGCTATTTGTCCGTTAATGACGGTGCCACATGTGAATTCACTGTAAGTGGATAAAAGCGTCCGCTGAACTAACCAAACAGTAACACAGTGTAAAAGTCCACTCGCAACACTAGCGGTTTGTCAGTAAGCCTCCCTCGCATGACACGCATTCATGGTGACACAACAGGCTGACTTCCTGTCTCTGATCTGATGGCAAGCTGTTAGCTTAATGAGATGCATGCCAGCGCTGAAGGCTTTGTGAGACAGATTGGCCCTCCTGCTAACCCGGGGCCCGCCGCGGTCGGCTGGCTGGAGCTTTCACCCTCCAGGCGAAGCTGATTTAGCAACCTGACTCTGTTTGCATAATTCAACTGGCCACAGTTAGCACCTCCTTCTCCTCTCTCTTCTGGAGCTATTTCCACAGACATATCGTACTTTTGAAGAAATAATACGACACACATAAGAGACGCATCTGACAGTAAGAAGAGTTGTTGTTTTTGGAGTGGTGGAAAATGTGTGTGTGTGTGTGTGTGTGTGTGTGTGTGTGTGTGTGTGTGTGTGTGTGTGTGTGTGTGTGTGTGTGTGTGTGTGTGTGTGTGTGTGTGTGTGTGTGTGTGTGTGTGTGTGTGTGTGTGTGTCTGTATGCGTGAAAAGTGAAAGAAGTGTTTTAATGAATACATTTTGGTGGAGCAGTAAGAGAATTCACATTCAACGTTACGCGATGCAGAATGTGAACATGTATTAACAGTTTTCATTTTTCGCACAATTTCAGATATTCATTTCCATATAAATGGTAATTGTTTTGAAATGGCTTTATAGATTTCTTTAATGTGACATGGTTTCAAATTATTTGAACTGTGTACATTATTCAAATAATATTTTAATAACTTTATTCCTGAATGTCAATATCTAACATTAACAACCATTTTGATGGCCATGTCTATCAGCCCTCCTTTAACTCTATGTTCTCTAAAACACAGCACTACAAACATAAATTATTGAAGAGATTCAAGCTATTTAAGAGGAGGAGGGGATACGCTTTATCAATCGGTCTCCATAGTTCACACTGATAGCAATCCGTGGCATTGATAGATATCACACTACAGTTATCTCCCCATCGCCTCTCCTCCATCTGTATACTACTACCACATACTACTACTATCGGCCGCGCCGGGTATGCGTGAGACTTTGCAACATTTGTTTCTGTTTTTCTGTTCACTACACAATTGCCCACGGTCCATCCGTGGTTGGTATCGAAGGCACACATCGCAGTAAATCGCTCGTTAAGATAAAAGCTGTTTG
>NC_079422.1:14454298-14459298 GCF_026213295.1 Gadus chalcogrammus
TGTGTGCCCATGTGTGTAGGCCGTGCGTTCCCTTTACAATGTACAGGTGGTGGCTCGGTGAGGGAGGAGAGCCCACGGCGCGGCGGGTCTGCCTGCATCGCCCCGATGCTGTAATGGGAACTGCCAGCTGTGGGGCCTAATTACCGCCCCCAGCGCCGGCTCTGTTTTTCTTCTGGGACACGAGGCCCTGAACTGATGTGTAAAGTCCAGTGTTTTTAAAGTGAGAGAGAGAGAACCTCCATTTAAACATTTAAAGTGCGCTCACCCCCCTCTCCCCCTCGACGGACGCCGTTCCATCCAGGGAGACGTTTTACTTTCGTTGTGCGTAACACTGTTTCTCGATGTCTTTTCTTCCCCATCGTTCTCTAGTTTACTCTACACGGGACGGTTCCCTAAATCCCTCACACGCTTAAACTTCTGTCCAACCCGAAATCGCATTAGCACCACCTCTCACTCATGTCATGCTCTTACACAACGGAGACGGATAACTCACTCAGACTACGGGTTGATGTGTCATGCTACGGTACGTCTGGACGGTAATGCCGTCGATACGCACAATCTGCCAGGACATGGCTTCATTCTTTTTTTTTTTTTTTTGGGATTTTTATTTTGGGGTATCCAAGGAGACGGGTAAATCCGAATTCCGATGGCGGAACAAATCCCGGCAGCCTTGAACTTCACGCACAGAGGCTGTTCTGCCTTCAGTTGCGGGGATTCGAGTTGCAGGAAGAGTCGAACAATCTGGCGCGGCGTGAGTTTGTTTTCTCTGCAATCGCATTATTTTGCTCTAATGATCGCGCCAAAAGTTTTTTCAGCAATAATTATGTTGCCCAATAGCTGGTCCTAGCCGGTGGTGTAGCCGGTCCTCTAGCGCTGGTGGTGGGTGGTGTAGCCGGTCCTCTAGCGCTGGTGGTGGGTGGTGTAGCCGGTCCTCTAGCGCTGGTGGTGGGTGGTGTAGCCGGTCCTCTAGCGCTGGTGGTGGGTGGTGTAGCCGGTCCTCTAGCGCTGGTGGTGGGTGGTGTAGCCGGTCCTCTAATGCATAGTGCTGGTGGTGGGTGGTGTAGCCGGTCCTCTAGCACTGGTGGTGGGTGGTGTAGCCGGTCCTCTAATGCATAGTGCTGGTGGTGGGTGGTGTAGCTGGTCCTCTAATGCATAGTGCTGGTGGTGGGTGGTGTAGCCGGTCCTCTAATGCATAGCGCTGATGGTGGGTGGTGTAGCCGGTCCTCTAGTGCATTGTGCTTGTTGGTGGGTGGTGTAGCCGGTCCTGTAATACATTATGTTTGGTTGTGGCTGGAGTAATTCAGCTGGTAGTTTAATGTGTTGTATTTTGTGGTGGGAAGTGTAGTCGTGCTGGTAGTGTAATGCATCGTCCTTTCTGGTAGGTGGTGTAGTTGTGATTGTAGTGTAATGCAATGTCCTTTGTCTAGGGTGGTGTAGTTGTGATGGTAGTGTAATGCAGTGTCCTTTGTCTAGGGTGGTGTAGTTGTGATTGTAGTGTAATGCAGTGTCCTTTGTCTAGGGTGGTGTAGTTGTGATTGTAGTGTAATGCAGTGTCCTTTGTCTAGGGTGGTGTAGCTGTGATTGTAGTGTAATGCATTGTCCTTTGCGGTGGGCGGTGTACTTGTGACGGTAGTGTAATGTGTTGTGCTGGGAGGTGGGTGGTTTAGCTGTTCCTTGTCGGTGCTTGGTGGAGGGTGTTGTAGTGGTGCTGGTAGTTTAATGGCGTGTGCTGTGTGGTGGGTGATGTAGCTGTTCATTCGTTGTGCTTGGCTGCCTCTTCTGAAACATCTCACTAATGGCATTAATGCGCAGTGTACTGTCATCTTGGGCTGTGCCAGTGGAGGGGGAGGGTGACTGAGGTGAGTGGGGGGCTGGGGGGAGGTGGGGGGAGAGGGGGGCCCAGACATGTGGGATGGAGCGGGGGGGGGGGGAGTTTGGAGGTGTAGGTGGGGGACTGGAGATGGGTGGTGGAGGAGGGAGGATGAGTTGGGAGTTGGAGGTGGGAGGTGGGGTTAGGATGGTGGTAGAGAGTTTGGAGCAGAACTTGAATCTAAGCAGATGGCACTTGTTTTAGTTTGGTTTTTCTGAGCGGCCATCTGGAGTTTACTTCAACTGATGACCTCATCACGCAACACTGGCAACCACGTATTCACACACACTCACACACACACACACACACACACACGCACACACACACACACACACACACACACACACACACACACACACACACACACACACACGCGCGCGCGCACGCACGCACACACACACACACACACACACACACACACACACACACACACACACACACACACACACACACACACACACACACACACACACAAACACACACACACACACACACACACACACACACACAAACACACACACACACACACACACCATCTACACTCACAGTTTGGCAACAAGCACTATCATATCATTTAGATGTGCGTGCATGCATGTGTGTGTGTGTGTGTGTGTGAGTGTTTGTGTCTGTGTGCGTGTGTGTATGTGCTATGTTTGGGTGCATGTGGTAGTGTTTTAAGGTGTTCTGTGTGTATTGTGTAAGTGTTGGCCTGCATGAGAGACTGCTTGTAGGGGAGCACATGAAAGTGCTAATTCTGTAGTAGATCATACTCGGAAATCTGAAAGTGGGAAATTGCTGTCCTCCATAAAACATGAACACACACACACACACACACACACACACACACACACACACACACACACACACACACACACACACACACACACACACACACACACACACACACACACACACACACACAAACATAAACCCCGGCTATTTATCTCGTCAGTCAAGATTTAGAGTGACATAATACTGGGATATTCCAACTCCTCTTGACTACATAAAACGTGAATCATGTGGAGCTCTCCTTGTTCCAGCTCCTCAGTCAGAACCAATCGGTTGACTTAATTTCCTTGGACATGTCTGTTTGTGACACCTGCGCTGGGCGACCTCAGCGGGCTAAACCAATAAATAAAATAAAGAAAGCGCAACGAGCCACCAGGGGATATGTATATATTATTTACATATATATATATATATACATACATATATATATATATTTATATATATATATATATATATATATAAAGACTTTTTCTGCTCTCCAAACAAATTACTATGCAAACCGTTCATGGTGTTTATTATAGAAGCAGGTTGGGGATTTGAGTCTCTTGCGAATTGGAATGGATGTTTCATCCTCTGGCATGGAGGCGTTGTCAAATGAAGACCAACCGGAATGGTTGAACCCGGGTTCGCTAGGGGTCAGGGCTAAATGGGCGTTGCTAGCGAGGTGGTAGAGATAGAAGGAGGAGAACAACATCTAACAGCACGTGTTGGATGCCTCTCTCGTTCGCTGGCGTTTTATAGACTCGCCACAGGGCACAAACAATGCTGCAGGAATCCGTTTGTTGTGGTCAAAGGCTTTTCAGGTTAAACCCAACATTGTTCCACATTATCTGGAGCTCTGCCTCTTTGAGTTTTCTTCACCCCCCCCCCCCTGCACTGCATGGCTGTTTTGCATCGCGTCTTATTTGAAGCGACACACCAAGCATGTCTTTGGTCATCGCTGTGTACGGTTGAATTTGAAGAACGACTAAATATAAAAGAAGCAGGAAAAAAAAGAGAACACATTAAAGTTCCTCTCGACTGAATTCTGAGGCATAACATTTCCACGGTATTTCAGACGTTTCGAACTATAAATCTGAAGCGGGAACGTGCTTCTCAACCTCACGTTTACGTACGCCAAGTCCATCTGAGCGTGTTATGACCGTACTAGACATTGAAAACATACGTGGCTGGAGTGAGTCTCTCTCCGAGCGACGGCGAGCCCCCTGCTCGCTGAGTGTGCACGCCGAAGGGCCCGAGAGCTGCAGGTCTTTCAGAGGTGGTGAGTTACGAGAGAGCTTTGCCAAAGCTGCTCGTCACGCTCTTACTCCCAGGAGCCGAGGTGGTCAACAGAACCCCGGGCCCCAGCCCAACACCGGGCTCTCAGAACCGGCTGACCTGGCCATGGATGATGCCGGATGGCTTGGCTTCTCCTCCGGAGGAACGAGTCTCTAAAACGAAATAAAAAAGTACACAGCTGAGATGATGACACACGAGCTGGCCCTTTGGCTAGCAGGGTGCTAATAATGCCGTCATTTACACTCAACTCAAATCAGAGTTTCCAAATGGGTTGCTTTAGACTGAATCTTGTGTGCAAAACCGGGCAGGGCATGTGATTGGTCCGTTTGGTTTGGGCGTTAAACGTGATTGTCACCGATGCTGATATTATTTTCCATTCATTCCGCTCTCGTTTTTATGAAGAAACTCGTTATTAACTTCATACCTTGTTTTTTTTTGTTCTGCATGAACTTATATCAACGCCCCCCCCCTGCCCTCCCGATCCCAGACGCTTTTCTTTTTTGTGTCAGAGGTAGCGGTTGGGGTTGTGCTCGGCAAAAGAAAGTGAACTAGCTTTCAAAAGCATTTCTCTAGGCCCACTCGCCCCCGAACAAAGCCTGCTGTCAACTGGTCAAAGTTTCACTTCCTAATTACCTTCTCCTGGGGCACAATGGCCCGGGCGGCCGCCTCCGACGGCCCTCTCTCCCAGACCCCCAGCATTCTTTCCCAGGCGACCGGCCCCTCACTCGGGCCAGTGGTCTCCAAGGAAGTACCCCAGATAGGGCTGTTTAACTCATAACTCATAACATCTCACGTGTGGGTACATAAATAAAAACACACACATGCATATGAGAAGTGAAAAACGTGGCTGAGAATCGATGGCCGTAGCTGCGGTCTTATAGCTCAGCCGTTATTGATTTGGAAGCGCTTTCTTTTGCACAATCCTGTGCTTTAAAATGAGGTAAATGTGACCCAAATATGCTGCAATTCACGTAAGAAGAAAAGAAACACGGATTTGTATTAGATCGCATTCTTGGAACCATGTTTAAGTCTGTTTTACCGCTCAGTCGCTCTTTGATGAATG
>NC_079422.1:14461798-14464298 GCF_026213295.1 Gadus chalcogrammus
GAAATATTTCAACACAATATTAGGATGAAGCAATCACTCAATATGTATTGTCATGTATTCAGGCTTCAGTCAAATAAAAATGATGTAAACAGCTCAATGAATAAAACATAAACAAAAAATGTCAAGCATTTGAGATTCAAACAGTTTGAAAAAGCCCAATCATCTACTACTAAATTTCCAGTATTCTTTAACTTTGTCTTCAACTTGCTTCAACATGGCTTTTCAACTTGCCCCTGAAAGCCATGTGAAGTACGTTCAGAACCAGGCATCCTCAGACTCATTCCTTCACTGGTGGGGGTACATGGGGTCACAACCTCTACTGGTGCAAGAATGAGGGCAGGGTGTGTGTATGTGTGTGTGTGTGTGTGTGTGTGTGTGTGTGTGTGTGTGTGTGTGTGTGTGTGTGTGTGTGTGTGTGTGTGTGTGTGTGTGTGTGTGTGTGTGTGTGTGTGTGTGTGTATGTGTGTGTGTGTTTGTGTGTGTTTGTTTGAGTGCATGTGTGTGGGATGTGTGTATAGATGCAGTAATGACACGGTGATAGGTTGACGATGAGTGTTTATGACCTGATAACTGATTGGACCTGGTGTTCACCTTCAATCTTTGGTGTAGTCCGTCGGGGACGATGTCAGAATTTTAATACCGGATTCAACACAGCAACTTGATGACTTGTTCAAATCCCATAGAAGTATGTGTCACTTGGTGGTAAACGACCAATATAAGGTTCTCTCAAGGAAGACAATTTTATAAAATGAAAGGCAAAGACACTGTTAAGATATTTAGTGATTTTGAAGTTGTCAACTTATTTGGGCATTGTTTGTCTGCATGGGTTTAAGTTTTCAATGTCCGTGGTCAAAGAGAATGCTGACCCCAAAGCTGTTGTTTGGTTGAAGATATTTCGTGAATATTACATCATATAGTACATCATAGCTTGAATTATCAACAATATCAAATCACAAAAGTTAAAAAAATGTTTTTATTCATATTAAAACAAAACTTCTTAAATTCTAGATGTAATCGCCTCATGTTTCCTGCCCTCTATTCAAAATCCTTATTGACTTAACTATGGCGGAACTAGACAACACCTGAGTCACTATCAGCTAAAAAGGAAGTTGGCTGATTGCTTGGCAAGATGGATGGAGAGGGAGAAAAAACTACTGCCAAACTACACCAAGTTGGCCATTCCAGCCACTTGCTAATCAAAACCACAGCACACCAGATCCTATTCTCCTAACTGGCTGAAACCAATTGTAGCTAATTTATCTCTAACGGCGCAGTCTTTGAGCGTGTTTATTTTTGGTTGTATTTTCCCTCTATCAGGACAATCGTAACTTAGCCTATGAAGAGAAAATGTGTTCACCATCCTAAAACGTTTTTTTTTGCTTTCATGTTGTTTCCCTTCCTTGGAGATTATAAAATAAGAGGTTGTTTTGTTTCTGCTTCATGTTACCTTCAGCTGCGTGTGGGATTGCCACGTTAAACTGCTGCAGACGTAACTTCAATTCTGTCTTGGTTCAGGGGGGGTTGAGAGAGAGATCGACCTGCTCAGCGATACTCTTCAGGCGGTTGAATCCTTGCAGCTACAAGTAGAACCGGAACGAACTGAAACTACAACCCACCACTGTACAACTTGTGTCTATCGCAATGCAAGAAAAAGAACATGCATGTATTTGAACAGCTGCTGTACACGGTTCTTGGCCAAAATGTGTGCTTGTTATTATGGGTCAACAGGCTTGCTTTAATGAACAGAAGGAAACATACGCTTTGAAGAAGAAGAAAATAACCTGCCTCCTCCACCTCCACCCCTCCGGGGAATCTATCCGAAGACTGTTATGATTTGCCCGGATTCCAGAGCTTGTGCAATGCTAATGTATAACTAAAAGTGATAAACTGTTCCGCCACGGCCAGATGAAAAATAAAAGGCGACGGGAGAGGAGATGTAGATTGCGAGGAGATAAGATAAGATGGCCGAAGACAGCGGCGAACAACGCAATGTTTTTAAACCCAACAAGTGCCATTAGGGAATCGCTTGAGAAAGTGCCACCTCTCCAGAAAGCCCTAATGGTCGACCGGGCTTTCATGTGAGTAATGCTGTTTATATTAGGCCTCCGCTCCTACATTAGTGTCCTTCAAACGTCTACACCCGCACCAAGCTCCGCCATTTCTAAATACTTAACAGGCCTCCTATGTAGACGCTATTATCAGAGGACCGTGTGCCAAAGGAGAATGTGTGTGAATGTGTGAATGTGTGTGTGTGTGTGTGTGTGTGTGTGTGTGTGTGTGTGTGTGTGTGTGTGTGTGTGTGTGTGTGTGTGTGTGTGTGTGTGTGTGTGAGTGTGTGTGTGTGTGTGTGTGTGTGTGTGTGTGTGTGTGTGTGTGTGTGTGTGTGTGTGTGTGTGTGTGTTTGCGTGTGTGTCTGTGTGTGTGTGTGTGTGTGTGTGTGTGTTTGTGTGTGTGCGTGTGTGAGTGTGTGTGTTTGTGTGTGTGAGTGTGTGTTTGGGGA
>NC_079422.1:14469298-14471798 GCF_026213295.1 Gadus chalcogrammus
TGATGAAATCGATCATTTTAAGATTGACATTATCATTCTGTTTATCTGAGATAATAACAGTATGAAGATGTGGCTGCAATTGTTGTTTTCAAGCAGTACCACAGCCCCCAGCCCCCCCTCCACACCCCCCATAGGTGGTCCAGTGAGGAGCAGCGGGGGGGGGGGGGGGGGGCTGTGTGAATGACATGCCAGAGCAACACTCAGGCCTCCAGGGCCTTCTGCCACATAATGTGCCTCCTCCCCCCGACCACATAATGTCATAATGGTGTGACTAAACCAATTGTCCTCTTAATTCAAGCTATTCAAGCTCTCTGACTAAGTACCCAGCCCCCCCTTGCCACACGTCCCCAGGTGAGTGACGTCAGGTGGGTCGGGGGATTTAAAGCCAAAAGAGAAATGGGATGTGTCATGTGACTCCAACTTAGACATGTGACTACGTCATCCCGTCAACTTGATAGATAGATAGATAGATGGATAGATAGATAGATAGATAGATAGATAGATAGATAGATAGATAGATAGATAGATAGATAGATAGATAGATAGATAGATAGATAGATAGATAGATAGATAGATAGATAGATAGATAGATAGAGAGAGAGAGAGAGAGAGAGAGAGAGAGAGAGAGAGAGAGAGAGAGAGATAGAGAGAGAGAGAGAGAGAGAGAGAGAGAGAGAGAGAGAGAGAGAGAGATAGATAGATAGATAGATAGATAGATAGATAGATAGATAGATAGATAGATAGATGGATAGATCGATCGATTGATCGATCGATCGAGTTATGTATACGCTCATTATACAACAGTTAGGAACCAATCAGATCGCTGGATTTAGGCCATTCGTTGTAAATATATATATATATATATATATATATATATAAAGATAGATGGATCAGATAGATCAGATAGATAGATCTGATCTAGATAGAGGCGCCCTTATCTTGTGGGTCACATTCATAAAAGCCCATAATGTGTACTGCGAGCTCATAAACCTGAGTATATGAATAAGATTCTGCATGTAGCGAAATGACCCATTGAGTTCAAATTTACCCTGCAAGATTAACTGCTATTCTGGGTTTCATCAAACAGTTTTATTGGGCCATTATCCGAGTGGTTACGGATCGATGCCAAGAGAAAGAGGAAATGCACAGTGTGTGGTTGTTTATTGATGCATTATTTTTTTTATAGAGATTTATACTTTCATGCATTTGATAATTTATCATCTAATTATTCATATATTTTTCGGTTGCTCTGTTAGTGTTGGATACCTTGTGTATTTCCGTGCCTGTATAAACTATATCTTTACATATTTATGAGTTAATTTACTCATCTGTTCATCTTTTCATTATGTTTTATTATTTATTTTTCTCTGTTTTCTGTGGATGATGAAGCAATCGCGTATTTCTGACTCTGTCAATAGATGATAAAGGTCGACATAGGTGTTGACATGCATCAACACTGAACTCTCTGGGTTAAAGCCCGTAGAAAAATATACATAAATAAAGGAGGCCACGGCTATAATAAACACAGGGCCATGCTTTCAAGGTCGGATTTTCTCCCTTTCCCAGACTGAAAGCCTCAGATACTTGAAATGCCGCAATGTTTTTATTGAACGTTCGGGTGTGACTCCGCCTTGCGCCTGTAACACCTGTGAAGCAGATTGGAGCGATTCGAGTGCCATTTCAACATCAGCGTCTCATTCCAAATAATTCACAAGCCCAACGTGTATTAGGGAAGAGAGAGCCGGAGCCAAAGTAAAGGGCACGTAGGAGTTATACCCTGGTCCAAGGTTTGTTTCCACCTGCACATTTGTCTTGGCCTGAAGCCTGCTCAGCACCACTATGTATGCTTTACCCTGGTCTCCATGTGTTTGCTATGCTCCAAAGCCACATAATGTGATGTAGTGGGACCACCAGAAACTCAGTCCTAATCCTGGAATTAGACAAACCGCACCCTTTCCTTGTCAAGGAGGTGCTCTCGATCCAAAAGATGTTCTGGAACCAAGTGTGCTGGCAATGAACTTTTAGCTAGCAAGGTGAGTATTAAATGTTCCGGATGCGGTTTGTTTATGGATCTGTTTGTTTTGTTTTGCCGGGAGGGATGGTTCAACAAGGAGAACACTGCAAAGCAAACGAAAACACACATGCCCATAAACACACTCACATACCAAAGTGCGGATCCCCCCCACACACAAGCACACACACACACACACACACACACACACACACACACACACACACACACACACACACTACACTTTGCACAAAAAAAAGACAAACATAATAAAATGTTATTGCGAAGGTTTACAACCTTCATTTCATCGTTTGTTACGTAGTTAATCACCCTTCTAACCACACTAAACCCGAAACTCATTGATATTGTTGTGTGCGTTTAAGTGTGCAAGGGTGAACGTATGTGCCATTCCAATTGATTATCCCCCAAAATCTGCTGCAACTTAACAACAATCAACAGAGATAAGTGCAGGGTGTTCCACTCTCAAGA
>NC_079422.1:14474298-14476798 GCF_026213295.1 Gadus chalcogrammus
CCAACTGTTGAGCATTTGGCGATTAATAAGATGCATGGCTGTGTTTGTGAACGAACATACTGGTTTCATTTTGATTTTATTTGTTGAAATGTGCTTTCAACAAAGTGAAGTGCACATGTATTTTGCAGCTGTCAGTTGGCCTAGCCGTGGAACTAGCTTAGCATTCACTATCATTCATATTAAATAGGTGTGGCCGATTTTTGTGAAATGACTCTGATTTGACATATGGAACACATGTAAGAAAATGTTTAATAAACAAGACATGGCAGTGAATTACGCTCAGTGGGGTAGGTTGTTAGAACCCCACACAGTGCGTACTCTTACGTACATCTTGCCAACCACTGGGTTCATGTTGATAACTGAGACACTGCACGGGGTGGATCCACAAGTTTGATTGGACAACAGAAACTTCTGTCGTTGTGTTCTCGTGGTGTCCCCGATTCGCCGTTTGGACCGGCAGAGAAAGGCTTGGGAATGAAGCAGGAATGTGTTGTAGGTAACAGTTAGCCTGTTGCTGATCCCTGCTGGGTGGCAGGGAGCAAGGCCAGGCCAGCCACATGAGCATCAGCTGATCCAGACCCCCCCCCCCCCCCCCCCCCAGCCCTCACTATGCACACACAACCCAACCCTTTTTACTGCCATGGAGGCCCCACTACTGCCCACAGGGCCCAAAGAAAAAACACACGGCCGGCTGCTTTAAAAAACGAGACAAAGGTAGAAAATAAATGATTCTGAAAGACTGAAAAAAAAGGAGGCTCAACTGTGAACGGCCACAGGGGGAACGTTTGGGTCTGTGATGTGTGATGATGTCACGCGGGACAATAACCATCATCCACTAGCTTGAGGAGCCGCGGTGGATGCAGTATAATGGCTTATCTGGCCACCCAGTGAGTCGGGCCTCAGTCGTTTTTCAAGATGCACTAAAGCAATAACTACAAGAGCCAAGTGGGTGCTCCCTTTAAACGAGTGTTGACACCACGTTACAGTATTTGGCTCGGCCTTTGAAAGCTAAGAAAAACACAATTATACAGATTGCAGTTTCCAAAGAATGTCCTCCGTCATTCCGTCTGCGGGAAAGTGAGAAGTTAATATACGCCTCTACGAAAACTCGTTCAGCGTCAATCAATGCCAAAATAACTATCTGTAGTATGACGGCCGTTTGGGAAGAGTCAGGCCGTGTCGGACATATCAGTCTAACCCTTAATGAGTGATGCCATAAAGACACATCCATGGGCCCTGGGGCCTTTTATTACCGCAGGTACTACTCCTCTCTCACTCCTTGTTTGCTCACAGAACAGGGAGCCTTATCAGTGGGTGAGTGGAATGCGGCCACACTTTCAGGTAAAATGCCCTCACATTTCCCAATATTCTTGGTACAGGAGGGGGCCTACCGCCTAGCTTCCGCTGTTTTGGATTACCAGGAATCATAATTCAAATTTGTGGGAATCTCCTGGTACCAAGCTGACCTGGGCTGACCTATACGCTGACCTGTAGGTGCTGGCCTACTCTGCCCCTGAAGGGATGAAAGGAAGAGTAAAGTATGTGATTTAAGGCTCTGTGGGTTGTGCCTTGCACGTGTGTGTGTGCTGGTGCGTGCATGTGTGTGTGCGTGTGTGTGTGTGTACGTGTAGCATGTATGCATGCCTATGTGTGTGTGTGTGTCTGTGAGAGGGTTTTTGTTAGTATTTGTGCATGTGTGTGTATGAGTGTGTAAGATTGTGTGCATGCATGTGTATATGTGGTTGTGTGTGTTTGTGTTCGTGTGTGTGTGTGTGTGTGTGTGTGTGTGTGTGTGTGTGTGTGTGTGTGTGTGTGTGTGTGTGTGTGTGTGTGTGTGTGTGTGTGTGTGTGTGTGTGTGTGTGTGTGTGTTTTGGGACCTTGCAGTTGTTTCTCAGACAGACAAAACATGTGGCGAGTGAGTCTCACGTGTTTGGAATCAGGAAACATTTTCTTTCTTTTCGCTTTTTTTTTCCCAAGCATGTCTAAGGACCTCATAAACAGGCCAGGACATCCTGTGGTCATTTAATGACACAGAAAGCATTGTCATCAAATGAGTCAAATAAACACTGCCTGGCATGCTATCCAGTCAGGCACTGAGCACTTTATCTTGTTAGTGTTAAATGCCTCACCGGTGGGATTAGACAGACACAATGTTTATGTTTTCCTTATGTTTGATGAGTAAACCATTGACGAATGCAATCAATCCACAGACAAATGAATAAATTTGTGTAAAATAAACAAAACATAAATTCTTTAATGTCACAGTAAACTCTTTGTTTGACACCAACCATGGGAGGTCTTATTTGAGAAAAACAATAACAGACACAATGTGCGTTATTTTAATGAGAATTTTTCCCCTTGCCGATAGTGCAAAAAGCCGAGTCGTCACCGTGTTTTCTGATCTGCAACGCCACCACCTGGCTACACAAGGTACTTCCTGTCATCGTTTATCAAAGCAAGGACCAGCATTTATTCGAAAACATGATGAAATATAAGCTC
>NC_079422.1:14484298-14504298 GCF_026213295.1 Gadus chalcogrammus
GAGTCTGGCAGTTCAAACAATAAAATCACCATTTGATTGCAACATAGCAGGCATATAATTTTACCTACAACCAAAGCGACTTGGATGGTGGGGTTATGTTGTGGGGCACCTCACCTCTCCCGTTCTCCCATCTCAGTTAACTTCTGGTTGATCGTTGCTCTCATTTTGAGATCTCTGCTTGAAGTATTGGGCCTGGGAAAGAAATATGTGTATATATATATATATATATATATATATGTATATATATATATATATATATCATGTTCGTTGTCTTTATCAAGACTTTATCAAGTAGCTGCAAACACCCGAGTGGAACTGCATGCATCTTACGGATTTAACATTGACTGCTTCCATTTTAAGCGTTATAAAGGTTTCATTCGCACTCACCAAAACTAGTGAAATACGGAGCCTTTAGTCTCTTTAATGTTATGTGAACATTTCCAACAAAAAACAAATGTTTATCTACGCTTACACTTAAAAGGCCAACACTAATACCGGTCCTCCCAGAAACAAAGATCATGTAACATAGTTCCTAGTTGAATGTGAAAGTTGTACTCCTTATTTGTGCCACGAGGTGGCAGTGCTGGTTAAACTCATAGGGATGCTCTGAATTCGGATCTATCGTTGGCGACGAGAGGACTAAAGGGAGATGTAGTAACCCCCGTCCATGAGTAACCCTAATGTAAAGGCTAAAATCAACATCCATATATCGCAATCCAGACTCTTGAGAAAAACCTTGAGAGTGAAACACTGTAGCACTCTCCGACAAAACAATATCCCCCCATAATGACAAATCCTTTCACATTAATAACTAAACAATGACCAAAGAAGCCTACCAAAATTACCATTCCAATAAGAAACTCCCACTAGGGCAGTCATTTCAATGTGACATCATGACAAACAAGCAATATTAGGCATACTAGGTTACATTAGCGCATTGAAGCATCGCAAAAATGTATTTTTTATTATTTATTTGAACATAATTTTTGCTATTGCATAACACGCAACAAATGAATTATGTTTTATTATTTGAAAATCTATTGTTTAAACGCTGATATATCATGGGGTTAAAACAATACTTCAAAACAAAACAACCATGCAACAATTCAACGGAACTGTTTTTTTTGTGTGTGTGCGTGTGTGTGTGTGTGTGCGTGTGTGTGTGTGTGTGTGTGTGTGTGTGTGTGTGTGTGTGTGTGTGTGTGTGTGTGTGTGTGTGTGTGTGTGTGTGTGTGTGTGTGTGTGTGTGCGTGTGCGTGTGTGTCTGTGGCGCCACCCATGTGATTTGCCGCCCCCCATTTGCTGCCCGGTTCGCCCGTGCCTAAAACCGCCACTGCATGTGCGTTTGTGTGTGTGGAATGGTGTTACAAAACATTTGCAATTTTCACAAAACAAACCCTCTTGCTCTCTGTCCAATAAACAGCAATAAATCTTAAGCGGCAACACAACTATCGGTCGACATTTAGGCGTATACCAACCAAACATTCTCTTGCCAATGATACCAGCTATTTTGTTCTTCTTGTGTGACTCCACATGCTTGGGTTGTGACTCCACACTTGTGGGTTAAAAAAACAATCAATCAGTATAATAGAGGTCCCAGACTTTTGTCATAAGATAGGCTTGAGGTCTTTTGGTATTTCAAAAAGTGTCTAAATGACAGTCTATATCGCCGCTGTCCAGCTTAATCCAACGCTACGCCAGCTTGCTTCTACTTGTTCTGGGGAACTTTAATTGCCTGTTTCTCTGCTTCTAACTTCCAAATTTCACAGTCAAAGAAGAATGTCTGGATTCTGGAATTAGGTCGACAAAGATTTCCAGAGACGACAATGGAATTGAGGAAGAATACATTCTAATGGCGAGGTGTCCATCGCTGTATGAGCTACAGTAGGCTATAGGCTATGGCAGACGGAGAGATGGGGGAAGTTGTGTTCTTTATACGTCGGCAGTTGTGAAGGAAACTGTCTGTAGGCTTACATTATTGACTGTAATACAGACGGCGAGGGCTGGGCGAGTCCAGGAGGGCAGTGAAAATAAAGCCTGAAGTGGTGTTTGATGGATGCCGGGTGACTTCTTCTGCTCTCGGTGATAAAACAAGGGGTTGTGGCACAAACGACGGCTGACCCGCCTCAGGCACTTTCGAAGTAAACAGGAGAGAAAAAGAAAGAAGAGGGGATTGTGAGGAATTTTCCACCCACCCTATTCTAAGAGAAAAAGAAGGACCCTTTCCCATTTTCACCACCACCATGACAACACCCTATACTCCCCCTCCACATCAGTAGCCCCCAGCTCTATTACCGCCGTTATCTGGCTGCTGCAGCAGGGGGAAGACAGGCAGCAGGAGGAGGGGACGGGGGCATAGTGCAGTGAACCTTCACCAGCGGCAGGACTCCAACAGGAACTTCTCTGCAGGCGGTGACTGGAAATTCTTCACATTGTTTTGATTGGAATGATGTGTTTTTGGATCCCATATATATTTTTCCCATCAATGTATGAAGATGATACAGTTGGCTGACGTGTAGAGATAAAAGACAAAAACAGAAGCGTTGCTTTGATTATATGAATAGAAAAGCCTCATTCAGGTAAAGGCTGGAGGGACAGCCCATGAGGACCTCCAAAAACACACACAAACTCACACACCCTGAAGATGCCATCCCATAATGGTTAATTGGGCATTCTTTATGGTTTGCCTTGGAGCGGTGACTAATAATAGATTTATGGCATTTCACACCTGGCAGGGCTCCTCAAGCAAAGGCCTGAACTGGTGATCTAATCATGGCCACACATTTTAGTATATCTATTCATTTTATAGCTTATCATGAGGACATAATGATTCACGAGGACCTTTCAGCCTTATTAATAGTCATTATTTCTAAGCATGAAATAAATAAAAATTACATTTCAATAACATTTCTTTCTATCTTTGTTTGTGTTGTGTTTGTTTACCAATCAGTCAAAACAATTTAATCCTCAATTAGGTTTATACAGAGTCATCTGTTAAACACACACAAACACGTAAATACACACACAAACACGTAAATATATATATATATATATATATATATATATATATATATATATATGTATAGGAAGGGGGCTAGGCCTGTGATGAGATTGTCACATCATCTATTTAGGTCCAAACAAAATGTTTGGATAACTTACCTGTCTGTCTGTCTGTCTGTCTGTCTGTCTGTCTGTCTGTCTGTCTGTCTGTCTGTCTGTCTGTCTGTCTGTCTGTCTGTCTGTCTGTCTGTCTGTCTGTCTGTCTGTCTGTCTGTCTGTCTGTCTGTCTGTCTGTCTGTCTGTCTGTCTGTCTGTCTGTCTGTCTGTCCGTCTGTCTACCTACCAAGAAAGACAGGTAATTGTGCCTGCACACTCTGCCCGTGCACAGAGACCAGATACACTAGCAAACTCAACAATGGGTAAGTGGGCCCTGTTTGATGTTTCCAAGCCCAATTATTTTAAAGCCCCAATGGATATGATGTCTTTCTTCCATCACTGCTGTCCCGTCTATCTCGCTCTCTGCCAATCTCCCTGAAAGTTATGTGTTATTGGATAGTCTCCAAAGGCCAGAAGTACATACTGGTGTGTTTGCATGTGAGGACAAACGTTGAGAGGCATTCGCCTTAAATAGTTAGACAAAAAGAGACTTATCAAATAAACCAATGCCTTGAGATAAGAATCAGCCAATCAGAGTATGCAACTGACCCTCATGTCTGATGACATCATATGATCATGTGTGTATATATAAAATGATACGTCATTTTAGATTTTTCCTTGTCAGGTAGAGGTTAGCTCTTTCCTTGAGGCAAAGTGTTCCACAATCCCGTTCTCTTTACTCCACTTCACTGGTATTCAGTGGTTCCTAGTACCCCCTTTACTCCTATTACCAATGCTTGAGGAGATCAGGGAGATTGACATTCCACGCCTCCTCTGTCCTGGTCAACCTGGAACATCTTTATCTCAGCCCTATGAAGCACATGGGAGACGGTAGGATGGCTCTCCTGGGATTCACATTGGCATTTCTGATTTGAATTCCTGGCTGCCTATATCAACAAAGCTCCTAAGGGACCCTTCTACTGTATTGGTCATCTCAGATCCGACAGTCCTATTATTTAATAGCAGACCCTCCGTTCCAGAGCCTGGAACGGAAAACGAATTCGCATGATTGGATGAAGCTTACAGAAGGAGTTGTGTGTTTATACACAACTGGGAGAATGGCCAGTATACACAGTATGGATTTGAAGCCTTCACAGACATTGTATTACATTAAAATGATTGGTCAAAAAAAATATGAAGCAAAATAACGATTTCAGCATGTCTTCCATCAAACATTTGCAATCAAAAGTTTGAATTGTGAGACTACTGCTTTGGAACAGAGTTCATTCTGTTGGATCAAATTCCTTGAGCATAGCCCTGTCGAATCCCGATCCGCAAGTCCCATCAACCTTGAGATGTACATCCTGTACATCCTCTACATCCATGCTGAAGGTAAAGAGAAATATCCTCTAATGGCCAGAATCACACAAGGGTTCTGCGGTAGATCAATGTCATATGTCTCGTCAAATGGTCTCAAAAGTGTTTCCCAACGATTGAGCCACCATAACAAAGAGTTGCAAAACACAATTAAAGTGGAACAGACCATTTGATCCATTACCTAATTAAATTCCATGAAACACAAATCTAGCAATCACCCTCAGAATGAGAAATGAATTGCCTCCCTGGTAATGTTTTAAATGATGAACCATGTATTTCTGATGGAATTATTACTTTGTTAAATGTAGAAAATAATGAAAGAAATGCAATGTAACCAATTCAGAGAAAATCAGGATTTAATAAAATATGTTAGTGAACAACAAGGGCAGGCATGCAGAGGTAGAAGGAATTAAAGTAAAAAAAAGTGATGAAACAAGAAATGTATGTATTGTAACTGACTTGCTGTAATTTGGAGTAAAACCAAAGATACACAACACATTAACACAGTATATTGTATTGTATTGTATTGTATTGAAATGCAATCTCTAGGAGAACAGCAGTGCATATTGCAGCACTAAGCCTAGGCCCACGTCAGGTCCCAGGTCTCCACAAAAGGCTTAGACTCACATTTGGGTTCACACAGACACGTTAACTCAGCTGTTGTCGAAAAAACAGGAATTGTGTCTTAAACAGAAAATGATTCCCCTTTCTTCCTTTCAACACACGTAAAAGCATCAGTACTAAGTCATGGCTGTTACAAGTACAATATCAATGTTTCGCCGGGCACATCTCACACACATGCGTGTGTGAGAGAGAGAGCGAGAGAGAGCGAGAGATAGCAGATTTATTCTATTCTTGAAGGCTCTCCAATGGTACAATCCAGAAATCAAATCAAACCAAATTAGCAGATTGTGAGTCCGTTCAACTTGAGAGCACAGTTCACCGGAAAAAAATTGCCAATCGTAATATATACAAACAATCATTACAGTGATCATGATGATTATTGATGACCGGAGAGGGTACTTCGCTCATGCAAATCTTTCTCAATCCTATGTTTGTGACACTTTGATTGTGGGTATTTGTTTCTTAAAAGAAGCATTGAGAAGTTATTTTGGGTTGTTTTTCAAATGCATTAGTTGGGACATTTGAGTGCTACATTCGAGGGCCCCCTTGGCAGCACTATCGTATTTAGACAGTGTTGGTGGTGACGGTGGTGGTGGTGGTGGTGGAGGGGGTGGTGTAAACAGAGGGTGGTGCAATCAGTGGTCCCTGGGTAAATAAAGATACGATGTGGATGAATGGATGTATCTTGAGAGTGCGTCTTTAGACCATTTTACCTTTTCAGCTCACAATGTGCTTATTCCATTCATACCCACACATCCTATTTTTATCGCTTCTCTGTTTAATTTGGGCATACATATTATTTGGCTGTTGCACTATTCAAGGTATTATAAACAGGATTGCATATCCAAGCCATATCGCGCATGTGTTTCTTTTCACTGATAAAGGTGCTCCTCGATCAAGCATTGTAATTGTGAAAATGATTGCATTGAAACTAATTATAACAATAATACATTTTACTTGCACCTAGTTTAGGTTTGTGCTGCTGATCAGATGCTCGTAGAATGGCTGGTAGGATTGTGTCTGCTGCTGCCGATAATCAAAGGGTGTGTCAAATGTGTGTGTGCATGCATGTGTGTGTGCCTGTGTGCGTGCATGTCCGCCTGTGTGTGTGTGGATGTGTGTTCATGTGCGCCTGTCTGTGTGTATGTGTGTTTGTGTGCATGCATTTGCATCTGTGTGTGTGTGTGTGTGTGTGTGCATTTGTGTGTGCGTGCACGTGCATGCACGCCTGTGTGTGTGTGTGTGTGTGTGTGTATTTGGGTGTGTACATTCATGCACTCCTGTGCCTCTTTGTGTGGTGTGGGTGTGTGCCATAACCCATGTCCCTGTGATCCGTTGGCTGCAGTGTTTGTGCGGCTGGTCTCGGGATGCTTTCGCTTGAACGACACATGTGATTAAGGAATGGATCGCTTGATGTCGTGCTCAGCCTCATTGCTCACAGCGTCCCAAACAAATACATACCTGTCAGGCATAGTGTAAAGCCTGCAATATACACACGCTCACGTGCGCATGCAAACACACATACACAGATGCACACATGCTTAATAGGACTGTATCAATTACAGGAAGGCAGAAGGAGTTATATTCTGTCGGTAATGGAGGGCTGTGTATGGGAGATGGGTGCTAGCTGAACAACCTGTCAACGCTCCGCATTTATCAGCACATGCTGCATGTATTCCATAACTCACCATCCGCAGAACCCTCTGAACGATACCGAAATAATGAAAATGTCTTATCTTTGCAGGAGGTTGAGCAGTGTGTTGTTTATGTTGCTTTTACATTTGCATAACAACGTTAGTTTTATTATGCATAGCTTAGTCAAAGCGAAATGCAAGAGGACAAACTAATCAGACAAACTAATCTGAGACATCCCAAACACACACACACACACAAACACACACACACACACACACACACACACAAACACACACACACACACACACACACACACACACACACACACACACACACACACACACACACACACACACACACACAAACACACACACACACACACACACACACACACACACACACACACACACACACACACACACACACACACACACACACACACACACACACACACACACACACACACACACACACACATGCAGCTTCAGGGTTTCCAGCATGCCTAACCTGCATAGTTTCAGAGTCACTCAGACTTGACCAAGCAGACAGTTAAACGAGTGCAGAGGATCTAGCCAGACACCAGTTAGACAGGCGTTCTCCATTGGGATTCTAAGCGCTGGCTCATGCAAGACAGATTGGGAGGCTGGTGACATTGATCAATGACTCTGAGAATAGCAGGAAGACGGCATAGCTTGCAAATTATAAGTGTCATTTCTCTACCAATATTGATGGTTGGTGATTTTTTTTTTTGTAGCTTGTGTTCCATGTTTTTTTTGTGTGACCATGACGTAGCCAATATATCATGTGTATATTTGCCCAAAAGCATGAAATATGATGGTTAATCAAGAAATGTATGCATCTCATTATACAATGATTGACTGTGAATAGCTGTTGCTATCCCTTAAGGCGACGTGCATTTTAAGATCCAGCTCAAATTTTCAATGCATGTTTTCGTTCAAACTGTTTGTGGAAATAAACTGAAAGCGTGAGCAGATCACCCCATGTACACATCCATTACAACAAAAGCATCCCATGTTTCCAGGGAGCCCATGGAAAAAAGGGACGTAGCGGTGCCGTGTTCACGTGTGGGATTATCTGCGGAGCTGCAGTCGGATGAGTTTTCTACCTGTCGAGGGTGAGGTCCTAGAGGCAAAGACGGCAAATCGAATATCTTTAATTGTTGCTTTTTTTCACACAACAAATCATACAAAAGATAAACTTTAATCTCATCCTACTTGCTGGTGTATTGGATGTTAACGGGGATTAGTTGAAGACACGCCTGCTTTGGGTAGCACCCTTTTAAACAGAAAACCGACACAAAGGTTATCCCAAAGTGGCAAGGAGGCAACCCACATAGTAAACAGGAGTTTAACTTAGGCTACAGCTATTTACATACGATTTAATCTGATCCAAGGGGATCTCGTGGAGACTGTAGCAAAGCCCTAGTAGGCCTGCTTTAAATGGTTTACAGGTGGCTTTGTTCCACTCATTTCGACCTCTTAGGACATTAGCTTGGACCAGCTTATTACCCCTTCCTCTCATTGCTCATTCTGAGCTCAGCAAAAGGTTGATTTTGCCGCAAGTCAGAGTCTTCCGGTGTATGAACGTCTGAGCAGAAAAGGGGAGCTTGACATCCTTTACCCAACCGGCACAATTATTGTCATCATCATCACTCGCCCTTCAAGTTCCTGTTGCCAGCCACTCACCTCTTCCCACACAAAACATTTTTTAATAGAGCACCGGAGTTGTAAATAATACATTTATCTTACTTTAGCCTCTTTTGGTTGCCTTGGTGAACGCAAAAACAGACAACAGGCCAACTTGAATAGAGCGTGTCCGGATGTGGTGCATCATCGCGGCTCTCTCAGAGAGAGGTTCAGGTCAGCTGCGCTGTTACACGGAAGGTTAATGCACTTCCTCACACTAATTCCACTCCCCGTTTGTGTTCTCTCGTTTTACTATTTTTTTTTCCAGCTCAGGCTTTATCTCCATTCAATCACCCCCATCATCAAATAGGTCATGAGATGTTTTGAGGGTTTAATAGCAAAGGAAAACCATTACTCTTCGTGGCTTATTTCAATGGTTATTACTCTCCCATGAAAAACAGCCCCGTGCTTCAAAGTGTGCTCATAAAACATCTCACAGCTAATAGTCACCCACTTCGGTTTTGTTACCAGGCTGTATGAAACCGAGTTATTATATTCCTCCACTAACTTGTAGCTGAACAGAACTGTTTTTCTCATCCCTTTATTTTCATGTTCAAACATTTCTATATATTCTTTTCAATATCAATTTTAGTTTTTTGGAAGAATCTCATAAGCATGTTCTTCGTCCGCTCCACGAAAAGACACAAGCTCAGAGATGGTGTTTGTAGATTGTAGATTTGCATTTGAAGATTATGAAGACAAAATTACAAGATATGATACATTTTGTTGTTATGGATGTTCACAGAACAAAGTGAGTATTTACAAACCATAGCTTGCCTTTTTGCTGCTGTCCAATCTGATCCGATCGAATTGCCTAAATTGGATAGAATAGAGTGCATATTTCAGACCATAAATCCTTGACAACGCATTTAATGATGAATGATGGTGAGCCTATCATTCCTTTGAAGTCAAGCTGGTGTTGGCAATTTGGAAAAACTGAAGAAACCAACTGAAAAAATCCCTCTCCTCCCTTCAGTTCTCCCTCCAAAGACACTCCCTAAAAACACATGACTTGCTCGCTTGCCTACGCAATATATCTGCCTAGCCTTGTGGAATACTCCAATCAAGGGCAATGAGTGCATTGCCAGACTCTGCGCAGGTAGCCAGATAGGTAGGTAGACCGACAGGTATGCCATCCAAACATTTAATTCAGGTTAAATGAAAGGATTGGACAGGGTTATGACAGCCACAGATACCACAGCGTTTGATTTGTCGATTGCTGCCAGGATGAAAAAGAGAATTTCGACAAACGGGACCAAAACCCGTCTAAAATAAGTGTGTGAAATACAAGCATGGCTTTAAGAAGCGACAGGGAAGGGATAAAAAGATGGCAGCTGCAAATCAACTCGAAAAATCTTGCCCAATTGCTCAGCATCGTGTCTCTCAGTTCCGCTCGTTGAGTGTCGGGTCCTTCTCTGCAGACTGCACTCCCTTAGTGAGCAATACTACAGCCGTCACTGTGTCAAACAAAGACGTAACACAGGCTGACGGAAGAGGGAGGCAGACGAGCAGCTTCAAGAAGTCTTCCAATTCCTCACTGTCACGTCGTTATCCAGACCCTTAAATTGAGGTGAAATCGAATACTTCTAATGGTCAGGGAGAAACAGGACTGTATGTTGAAAGCATTTTAATGAGACTTGCCATGTGGACTATCCAAACATCGGTCTTCCTTCTAGGATTTGTTTTCCCTCATTACATGCTGATCATGAGGAAGGCAACATATTTCTCGGATAAAAAATGCATGGAATTGGCAAAGACACACAACTGAAATATTTTGAATTACACTTTGACGCTCATTTGAACAGGCAAACGCACACACACACACACACACACGCAAAGGCACACACATAAACACACACACGCACGCAAAGGCACACACATACGTACACACACGCAATGGCACACACACATAGTGTGTGTGCGTAGTGTGTAGTGTGTAGTGCTTGGTGGAGATTAAACATTGGCTGAGTGATAACACCCTGCAGCTTAATGTGGACAAAACAGAAACACTGGTTATTGCCCCTGATGATTCCATTCCAGGGATTAGCCAGTACCTGGGTGACTTGGGCCAGTCTGTCAAACCGAGCCTAAGAAACCTGGGTGTTGTGTTTGACAAAGACATGTCATTAGTGCAGCACTGTAAACAGCTGACCAAAAATTGCTTTTTTCAACTGAGGAACATTTCGAAACTCAGGAAAATGGTTTCACAAAATGACTTGGAGCTGATCACTCATGCATTTGTGTCTTCGCGTTTAGACTATTGTAATAGTTTGTTTTCTTGTCTAAACAAAAAGGAGCTGTCTCGCCTGCAGTTAGTGCAAAACTCTGCAGCGAGAGTTCTGACTCGCACCAATAGGAGGACTCATATAACCCCTATTCTTAAAGCTCTTCATTGGCTGCCTGTTTCGTCCAGGATCAATTTTAAAATTTTGGTTTTAACGTTCAGAGCTTTGCATGGCCAGGCTCCGCCTTACATCAGTGATCTGATCCAGCCTTACACCCCAACTCGGGCTCTGAGGTCTGTGGATCAGAATCTGTTGACGTTGCCACACACTCGTTTCCGGACCAGAGGAGACAGATCCTTCCAGGCTGTTGCTCCCAGGCTCTGGAACGATCTTCCGCTCTCTCTGCGTTCGATGGAGTCTGTTGACTCCTTCAAAAAGCAACTAAAGACCTATTTGTTTGCTCATGCTTTTGCTTAGCTGACTTGGGGCTGCTATGTTTGTCACCTAGTTGTCTTGGCCTTTTAAACTTAAATTTGTATGTACTTCTTAACTGTGTATTGTTATTGTTTTTGTTTTAACTGTGAAGCGCTTTGTGACCCTGGTCTGTGAAAGGCGCTGTACAAATAAAGCTTACTTACTTACTTACTTACTTACATACACACACACGCACGCGCACACACACACACACACACACACACACACGCACACACACACACACACGCACACACACACACACACACACACACACACACACACACACACACACACACACACACACACACACACACACACACACACACACACACACACACACGCACACACACACACACACACACACACACACACACACACACACACACACGCACACATAAACATTAGCAAAGTGACCACCCAGCCTTTCTGTGTCTTTGATGAGGACCCATCCCCTGGCTCCAGTTGTGCGGCGCCAGCGGCACTTGACAGCCGTGATGAGGCTGATGCCGTGATGCACCCCCGGGTCACGGAACACGCAGCACATCACCAGCTCACCCGAGGATCTTTGAAGACACACTGCGTGTGATTAGCTTTTCGTCATGAGAGCCGGTGGGGGAACAGTTGTGAATTTGACAGGGTCGTCGGGGCGAGCGATGAGAGGGAACGAGTGCACGCCGGCCAGCTGCTTTCTGCCCACTTGAAAAAAGAGAAGGAAAAATCCCCCCTCCTCTTCTTCCTCAAGTCTTTTATCGTTCCCCTTGGCTGTTGATGACCTAACCTCTTCATCTCCCTCTACGAGGGAGATGAAGCCTGCTTCTGCATTCGCCGCTTTCTCCATAGCCGCTGATTTTCTAGGTGGAATACGGGCTTCCAATAGCAAGTAAATATATGTAGATGGCCACACGAGCTTATGTGTCTGTTTGAGGACTCTTCTGGCAGGTGTCCCTTCCAGTCCTTCAGCCGTCTTCGCATTTCCTCCCAATCAGGACTGCGTGCTTTGTACCCCAAAGTCCCATTTCCGTCGCCGTATTAAATTGAAGTTGCGATATGTTGCTGGAATAATAAAGGGACACATCTGCTTGTGGCAATTAATGCCTGGGGCCTCGCACTGGACCACAGCTCACGGTGTCCTGAATTTATACATTAATTTAGTATTCATTAAGGTAATTTTCCGTTGGTAATATAGCCTACAAATACAACAACAAACTCCTGCACAAAGGATCTGTAGCTGCTGCAAAAACTGATTTGCTAGCATCCAATAAGGGAAACTTTGCCAACGGCAATTGAATAGAAACAGACTTAAGTAATTTATAATGAGTGAGAAATAATTTTGATGGAGGGTCATTCAAATTCTCCTTAGATCCCAAATGGTGAGAATCTTCCGACACTATCTTCGGGGGCCAGCTTGCGACGGATCGCCACGAAAACGGCAAAGGTCAATGAAAAGGTCAAAGGTCGACGGCCATGGTGACCGCGCCGTCATGTGGTTTCCCTTTTTTTTTGTCCTTGCGTGTCATGGTGGTAAGGTGATAAGATGGCAGGTCTGGGAGGGGTGAGTTGGACGGCGGTGGAGGAGAGGGGGGCTGACAGCCCGTCGGCAGGAATAAAGGGCAAACGGCAGTTAATGTTCAGGCATCAGCGAAACTGCACACGAGGCCGGTGAGATGGTCGTGGCTCCGTATGCAAATCACCTGCCACGGGGGAAAATGTCAAATTAATTCGGGATTCACTGTGGTATGAAGATGTGGGCTGTCGGGCTACCTAACGGAAGCCTTTGCATGAGGGTGTGTGTGTGTGTGTGTGTGTGTGGGGGGGGGGGGGTATAGGGGGGAGGGGGTGGAGCCACAGCCTGGTCTGTAGCCAGCGTCTGGCTTCCAAACACTTCCAAGTCTCCAGCTGCTAGAAAATCTGCTTTTATTGAAGTGGGGTTATCATATTGATATTTCCATGCTGATTCTTTCTCCGTGACTTCTCCCATCAATCACTGTCTTTCATTTCCCTCTCTGCTCGCGGGGGCTGGAGGGGATCTACACATGCCGCCCGGACCCCGAAAGGGTTTGCGCTCAGTTAATCATTAACTGCGGTCTTCATGGCAACGAGTAGGAACATCCCTCTATTGTCTCCCGGTCGGGGCCGGCGGTGCCGACATCAAACGGGCCACGGGAGGCCGGCCGGTGGTGTCTTGACATTTTGTGCTGTGGCGGCGACCCGCTGGTCGGTACCAAGCTGAGAGAGGCACGGCAGTGGACGCCCCTGGTGTCCCCTCCCTGAGGAGGTCAGCTACGGTGGCAGGAATAATAACAACAGTAATAGTCAAACGTTAATAAGAAGACAAACAGCATTTTAGGGAGAGCACCTCTGGGAGCCAGGGGAACTTATGGGCGCGAGAAAAATAAACGAAGGGAAGCTAAAGGGAAGCTTCGAATTTGAAAGATTCTCAGGCGGTTGTTCAAACTATACTTGACATTCTCACATCGCCAGCAAAGCCCAAACTATGTTTGAAAAAAAAATAATGCTGACGCTGAAATAAAGAAAGAACATTTATAGAAAGGAATAAACCATTAAAGTATGAAAACTGCTGCTGGGTCAGCACTGGGTGACCCACATTCAAACCCAAGCACCATCTGAAGTGGACGGAGAGCCCAGGGCTTGGTTACGTGCACCAACTGCAACCCCCGAGGATGAGCGATGTTTGCGGCCGTCAGAGCTTCGATGAATCAATGTTATTCGCCGCCAACTTCCATGCTGGGAGATTTACCGCCGGCGAGACCCCCCCAGCACCCAGCCGAGTGTCTGGGCGGGTGTGTTTCTGCACACTATACACCGCCGTCCACCACAGCACCTTCAGATTATTAGTAGTGTTTTATCGCCGGGCATCAGATAAATAGTGAAATAAAGTCAACCTTGTCGGAGTGGAACAACGACTCGTCTTAAGCCGCTCATCTCAAAAGGAGCCGGCAGGCGTGCAGCTTTCTACCTGGCATGATGGTGATGAGGTGGTTCAGATAATTGATGAGGCGATACAGGCATCGTTTGGACTTAATGTCGGGAGTCGTGGCGTCTTCTCTCTGCCAGTCGTGAAGGGGAAACACTTAATCAGTTTCAGCCTCGGTCTGTTGGATGATTTTTCTCTGAGATGGATTGTATTGTGCATGTATACATGATGGATGTATGTGTGTGTGTGTGTGTGTGTGTGTGTGTGTGTGTGTGTGTGTGTGTGTGTGTGTGTGTGTGTGTGTGTGCATGTGTGTGTGTGTGTGTGTGTGTGTGTGTGTGTGTGTGTGTGTGTGTGTGTGTGTGTGTGTGTGTGTGTGTGTGCGTGTGTGTGTGTGTGTGTGTGTGTGTGTGTGAATGTGTGTGTTTGTCTGTGTGTGAGTGTGTGTGTGTGTGTGGTGTTTGTGTACGTTTGGGAAATTGGAAGGCATAATAAACTCCCCTTTTCTTGCGTCAGCATTTAGCTGCAGAACGCTAGAATTGTTAATGCTTCCTGTGTCTTTTATCAATGCCAGAACATCAGGCAGTAGACTACATTTGGAAGGCAATACGTCTTGCTCAGTGCCAGGGAGAAAGAACTGGACTCTATCATGCATGGTTTTTGTTTCGTTTTGTCCCATCCCCTCCCCCTCCCCCTCCCCCTCCCCCTCCCCCTCCCCCTCCCCCTCCCCCGCCCAAGGATTAAATTATAAACCGCTCATTGATTTTAATTGGACATTGTTTCTGAAAAATGTAATCACTTGACAAGGTGGCGTTTCATTATGTGGACGCTTAATCACAGCGGCTGTCCTGGAGAGCAAACCGGGGGTTCTCTGTCTTCTAATCACAAACATCAAATTAAAGCTGAAAACTCATCGTGGGGATAATCACCAGGCTCCATGCACCAAGCAGAGTCAGGGGGAAAAAAAATCATTACTGACCCTATTTGAAATCTATTATGGCTGCTATCAAGAGCTCCTCACAAACAGGGTTGAGCATGTGTAGACCTCTGTGAGGAAATGGGTTGGGTGGCCGAGCAGTGTGATTAAAGCAGGGTTAATTGATCATAAGGCAGGCCTCTCCACGTTGTCGCACACGCACACACACACACACACACACACACACACACACACACACACACACACACACATAAATGATCACCACACTTTTTGGCACACACACACATGCACGCACGCACACACACACAGACAAATAACCATCACAAATATGTAAAAACAAACCCTCATTCATTGCCAACACTGTCCTGTCTAATCATTTGTCTTTAATAATTTGTCTTGATGGTTGCTCGGGAAACCAATGTAATTAGTAGGTTCTCTGTCAGTACTTTGACATATCAATGTGTTTGTGTAGATGTGTTTGTGTGTGTATGTGTGGATGTCGGTGTGTGTGTGTGTGTGTGTGTGTGTGTGTGTGTGTGTGTGTGTGTGTGTGTGTGTGTGTGTGTGTGTGTGTGTGTGTGTGTGTGTGTGTGTGTGTGTGTGTGCGTGTGTGTGTGTGTGTGTGTACGTGTGTGTGTCGGCGTATGTGTGTGTGTGTGTGTGGGTGTGTCGGCGTATGTGTGTGTGTGTGTGTGGGTGTGTCGACGTATGTGGGTGTGTGTGTGTGGGTGTGTCGGCGTATGTGTGTGTGTGTGTGTGGGTGTGTCGACGTATGTGGGTGTGTGTGTGTGGGTGTGTGGGTGTGTCGGTGTGTGTGTGTGCCATGCAGCACTCAGCCCTGTCCCCATGGCTGGTTGACCTCCATCGAGGTCCTACTCCCTCTGTTCACCAGAGCATATTGGGTTTATTCTGGGCAGCCGACAGGGACAGGAGTTCAATGAACCGTAAAGAGTGCTGGGTTTCACGTGGAAGGCTCTGCTCCACAACCTTCCCGGTCAACCAAGCTCCTCTCGAGATGGTGCCCATGCTCTTTTGTTAACGCCGTGGATGGTGGATCTATTCATGACGATAGTGATGAATGCTGACAGGCCAATCGAATTCGTGCCCTCTGATATGTCACATCCAATCACGGTAGAAAGACGCAGAGGAAAATAGTATACAATGAGTGGCATATGATGCAAAAGACTGCAAGGTCAGATGGAGCTTGGAAAATAATATTGATGGATATAGTGACAGGAAGGGTCGACGCAAACTCTTTTTGATTACCCGAGAAACGGTATCACTGAAGCACCACACAGTCCATTTAAACCTGCCAGGAGAATGGTATTGGAAAAATGTGATATGCCCTAGGCATGAAACCATTAAGCAGCATGGAGAGAGAGTGCTGATTTAGCTCTTTTGCTGCCTTTGCCTCAGTGTACTCCACAAGGGCACTTTGTCTTTGTTAGCATAATAGGACGTATGAAACGGATGTCAGTCTTCAGTGACCTCCAAAACATTATGTAAACACATGCTATTCTCACATTATGGGATGTAACAGGTTGCCACCAGGGATTAACTCATGTTGAACGGTGTTCAACAAGTGGGCGTAGTGTTTGCCCTTTACAACCCTCGGGGGCGTGCAAATGGAGCTCCCAACAATGGATCCGCCCAGGACTTTCACCGACGCAACAGGAGCTTTCGGATCTAAGGAGTTGTATGAAGTTTTATTTCATATTCTTTATTTAAGATGGAGGAGGTCGCTGGCTGCTTCCTCGCTTTAGAGGCTTTCTTGTTAGAAAGGGCAGCAACCGTTTCCTTGCTGCTGTGAACGCTGCTTCACCTCGATGTGTATTTAAAAGGGGTATGCATGCTAGCCCCATTGCATTAGCTTACGTGGCGAGTTGACTCCAAAAGGGTTGATCCTCGATTCCATCACGTCAATTATGACACTTTCTTCTGGAATTTCTTAAATGAAGAAACAGATTTGGGTTTCCTTTGTTAAGTTTCAATTGCAATACACGAGAAACACGTTTATAAGCAATTTAGAAGTACCTCTCTCCGAGCTAAAGATTTAGAGGGTTTGTGTTCAGTTGGGTATGTAAACATTTCACGTTAAGGGGCAATCATTCACTATATGCCTATTGTCTTGCCTTAAATAGTTAACTACAGGCTGTGAGGATAGAAGTAAATAGCCTTGTGGTTACCTTCTTGGAACATGTTATATAGTTAAGATTATTTTAAGTCGTTCAGTGAGTATGAACTCATTTTCATAGTTCATACTTCGAAAACGTAAGAAAATATACTATATTGATGTCATAGTGTATGATGCTGTTTATTTTCAATTACAGAAAAAACTTGGGCTGTGGAATCAACTCAAAACTGTTAAAACAATTGTTTATTCGATTTTTATATAATAATCGTTGGTTGAATATTTTGGTCTCATCCATTTATTGTATCCAACACAATGGAAAAGTAAACATTTTTTTATTTTGTGCATATCATTGTCTTAAAGAAGTCTTTGCTGTAGTGAGTTTTTGGCATAGTGCGCTGTTCTTTTTTTTATAAGCACTTCACCGAAAACAACAGCAATGCACTTAAAATCCCCATTCATTTGCTATGGCCAACAGAGGTATGTAAAAAACTGAAGAGAACAGAAGCAAAAATAGCTGTGCCTCGCAAAAGCCCATTAAGCTACCTCCATTTCCATGTTCAAACCAACCGCATTTATTAACAAAAAGAAAACACTAAAGTGCAGAAAGATTATGCAATTATGAATATTACCTTACACTTCAAAGCCCAGATCCATTAAAGTTTAGCATTTGAGATTCACTCCGCGTGTTCTGGACTTATCACTGCCATGCCAAGTAACCTCAGTGTCACCAGTGGGTGCGGCATGTCAAAAAGTCCCTTGTGACATTTTTAAAAGACAAGAGTTGTCCAATTATTTTGTGTGTCAAATCCAGTGGGAAGACGGGGCTGCATAGATGGGCAGTGTTGTTGTTTCTAAGACCAGTAATGGGGTATGAATGGAAAATGTTACTAAGAGAGAGCTTTCTTAACCTCCGAAATGCTGTCATGTCAGCATAGATTTACGATGCAACATTTACCCACAAGAAGGATTAAAGTCTGCTCATGTTGACGAAAAAGTTGGGGTGGTTGATTTGAGGGCATAATAAACATTGAGACTGTCGGCAATACCATAAAACCAAAGATATGACCAGACAGACACACTGCTTACAACATGTGTTTTTATAACCATTTATGCTACAGAAAAAAGGAGGATCTTTTACTAAATGTTTTTAGATGGAGAGCAAGACACACACACACACACACACACACACACACACACACACACACACACACACACACACACACACACACACACACACACACACACACACACACACACACAGACACACACACACACACACACACACACACACACACACACACACACACACACACACACACACACACACACACACACACACAAATGCTTTTATTTGAATCCAAATTTACAAAGAGGGAGAAAACGATCCAAACATTTTGGGAAGTAACACACACACACACACACACACACACACACACACACACACACACACACACACACACACACACACACACACACACACACACACACACACACACACACACACACACACACACACACACACACAAACACACACTGAACATCACAGTCTGTTGTTAATGTGTGATTGTCCACTCACTCATGAGACCTTGAGAAAACAGAAGCCGTCTTGGAGGTTCTATATACGAGCCATTATTCATGATACACTAAGACAGCTTTTACGTTAATAATTCAAAATTATTATGTTAATAATTAAGGCATACCAACCCTGCCAAGAAGTATTTAACGGGAGTGCGCTCTTGAAACACATCTGAAAGATATAAATATTCAATTTCTGTTCATTAATTCAATTAATCAATGGTCATCATCATGAAAGTTTTGGGCCATAAAGAACGATGATTCATAATACGTATGTAAGTATGTCTTATCCACAAAACCAAAATACTACTGCTATTGTTCATGGTAAAAAATCCTGGCTGGTATGGCCAAGTCTCCATGGATTCTCTAACGTGTGGCTACGTGACCCTCCTTAACTCATTAGTAGATTGCTGTGAAGCAAACCTCTACCTCCCCACCACCGGTCAGTCTGTGTGATGGATGCTGTCAGTGGTCACTCATGTACTTGTGGACACAGTCGTTCCTGGCTGTGACTGGTAAGGGCCCTCCTCATTAAATGAACTCATTTCCGATTTTTTAATTAAGAATGAATTGGCGTGAAGCATATATTTAATGTTTTGGGCGTTAGGAGATTAATTATTTAGACACATGTAATGAGCCCTGGAAGCTTTAAGCAGGCATATTCTGGTTTGATTCGTGTTTGAGGTCCTGGTGTTCATTAATATTAATTCATACTTCAGGCTCAGAAGACTGTCACTAATAAGACGTCTCGGTTTTCAATGTTGATTTCTTTCTGACACGTTAACAAGAACTAATTGAGGCAGTTACCTGCTTTAGTTTTCGCCTGCGTAATTATAATTTTTTGGAGCACAGAAAAGTTGAAGATGCTAAATGGACATATTTTGTATGTACGTGTGGGCTTTATCAATCATTAATGTAACCTATTGTCACATATTGTCAAGGTCTCGGGTTGGATCATTACAACTGTGCGAATAATTTAGCTGGGACCAATGGAAACACAGCAGTTCCTGAGCCTTTTTCTACATGCAGAACACAACACACCTATTTGTTATCTTCACATGTAAAACTAAAATAAAATATTTTACATTACATACAGCTCTCGGGATCGTGCGGTGTATGAGGCACGAGAGTTGCGTCACCGTTTAACCTGGGCTCCCGTCTCGTGCAGAAGAAGTTTGACCATAATGTCAAACTTGTTCTGCACTTTGGTTTGCTGCATTAAGACAGCGATTCTCTGCTATTATTTTATTTATTTTTTTGAGTTTTGTAAAATATAAAAATC
>NC_079422.1:14506798-14524298 GCF_026213295.1 Gadus chalcogrammus
AAAGTTTAAAGTTTAAATTAAAGGTGAAACAAGTGATGCCTACTCAAATATTTATATATATTTATTGACTCACTGCACTATAAAACATTATGTGGTTTAAATGTATTTGGGGAGAGGGTTAGAATATAGCTATTCTGTAGCACAGGTTGCCATGCAGCCACGCGTGGGAAATTTGAGCTGTTGAAAATTAACCATGATGTGTGTTGTATGGTCAATACACCTGTCATCACTCCCAGCATGTTCTTTACAGAGGTATTATATTGACACACAGTCATTCATGGTGGTTTGTATGTCTTGTTCAACTATACTGGGCCCAGAATGCTCCATAATCTACCTCTGTAAATATTGGATTAGTATGAGAATCAGGTCATAATGATGCATCCAAGCTCTCGTGCTTGGATTATTAAGCAGGTTCAACAGACCAAAGGGCTACACATCCACACTTTCATATCCTGTCATCACAACAGTCACACGATCCTACAGACGGTGTTTGTCAACAATAAAATAGGCCCTAATGTTTTTTTAATATTTGGTCATTTTGTATCCAAAACAAAGCGATTTGTTGTCAGTGAATGGCAGGACAGGGTTTATCTTGCTCAAGGATGCATTGTAGCTGCAGGTAGAAATTCGGATCAAACCCAGGACATTTCCCCTGGGAGTCCACCACAAGTCTATCCTCCTGACCCTTATCTCCGGAACAGACCGCTGCACCACGTTCCAGGGAACCTTGTCACCCCGACACCACAACAATCATGGACCAATGATAGTATTAATAACGGTGAGGGCACGTGGCGACGCACCAGATAACTGCTGCCTCGACCAGTTTGACCCTAAAGAATTCTTGCAGATAGGGGCTAGATGACCCTGGGGCTCAATCCGCATCCATATGATATTTTTCACACATAGAAAACAGAATCTGGAGTCCCACCTGGGAAAACACACAATCCGTGCTTGTCCAGAATTACACCGAAAAAGAGAGAGAGAGGGAGAGATGGATTACTCAAACAAATTCTCAAAGTTCCCTGCGCAAAATATCTTCAACAAGTTACACCAATCGTTGTAGTGAGTCCAGTTAATTACTGGAAGTCAGACCATTCCCCTTATAACGCCATTGTCCTATTTTTAACAGCATGGATGTAGTTGACTCATATATGGCTGTAATTGGACGGATCCAGGATTTCCGGCCATACATTCAGGAGTGGATATAAGGCACTCGGGAGTCCTTGTTAGCACAACTGGCATGTTGAACAGAGTCCTCAAGCTCTACAATTCGATTCCACTCATAACCATTTGGGTGGAATCACATAGGGACCTTCCTAGCACACACACGCACACACTGGCTCATGCATACACGCTCATGCACACACACAAACACACAAACAAAGAAAAACACACACACACAAACCCCTACACAACATCTTATACAAAGTTAGCCATTCCAAGATCTTAATCTGGTATAGTTGAAATTAACATGAACAAATGAGTCCTGATTAAGACTTAAGCCTTAGGTTTTGTGTGCCAACTTTGGTGACTTGGTTGTATATCGAAAACGGGCTGAGCTTTTTAGGTTGACTGATACATTCCACCCCCTAGAGTCAATATTGGGGAAGCTAAGCCACTCCATGTCTCGAATGTCATTGATGCCATTGAAGTGTGTATGATGGTCGGGCGGGACGTTTGTGGTGCTACGTTTGTTTGCATGAGTGTATGCACATGCGTGCGTTTGTGTGTGAGTATGTGTTTGTGTGTGTGTGTGTATGTGTGTTTGTGTGAGTGCGATTGTGTGCATGTGCATGTGTGTGTAGCCATATGGCTGCGTGCATGCGTTTGTGCATGTGTGTTTGTATATGCATGTGTGTGTGTGTGTGTGTGTGTGTGTGTGTGTGTGTGTGTGTGTGTGTGTGTGTGTGTGTGTGTGTGTGTGTGTGTGTGTGTGTGTGTGTGTGCGTGTATGTGTTTGTGCGTATTTGTGTGTGTGTGAGTGAGGTGGGAGGAGATGCACATCACGGACAGTTCAGATGAACCCAGCACTCCACGGTGGATTGATGTTTCTCCTTAGGTTTGATACGGTTATGTCGTTTTTTCTGCTCGATCGCAGATGCTGTGATAACCATCAAGTGTCTCAGTGTACTGTCTGACCAGGTCAAGAAAGACCATCGCCAAAATGCCTGGAGCCCACAGATAGGCCCTGGACAGTTTTACTGGCTTACAAAAGACAACATTATTATTTCTCTACAATGATTCGCTCAGTATTGGAGCACCATTTGGCTGCTATGAAAATGCAATTGACAAAGCAATGCAACATTGATTTTAACCTTCTTTAGATTTTTATACAAGGTTGGTAGTTTAAAGTTGCAATGCAAAACCACACACACCAACCCATTTCTAATACCGGTATACAAGTTATGCATCCCTTGATGTCATTATACTCAGCATAATTTGCAGTAATACAAGCTAAACAGTCTATTATATATTACTGCCCAAGGTCGTCAACTGATTCAGGAAAATATCCATTAGGAACAGAGCCTATCTGTGCTTTTATAATTAATGTGCAATCTGCTGACTGCACCGTGTTGAGGGATAGGTGTTGTTTACCCTCTTTGTCAGAAAGATGAACGGTCAGCCATTTAGTTTCGATACAAGTGGAAGGTGGATGCCTGCTAAATGAGCCCATTGCCATTGTTTTATTGACACAGCTGTTTGTCCATTACCGACTCTGGTTCTTCGGCTTTCTTGATGATTTTGAACGGGCCGACAACTCGGTTTCACCATTTGAGGATCTCTAAACCATAGCAAAAATAATCCACTGCCTCAACTCGAAATCCACTGCCTTTACTATATGCTCTACTACTTTATACTCTACTGAATGCTGTACTGAATGATCTGCTGAATGCTGTACTGAATGCTGTACTGATGCTCTGCTGAATGCTGTACTGAATGCTCTATGCGGGAATGCTTTACTATATGCTCTTCTTTATACTCTACTGAATGCTGTACATGGTCTTTCTATCACTTCGGGAGAACAGCCAGGTGTTGAACAAGGAATCAGATGCGACCTGATCTCATGCTACCCCCAAGCGCCACCTGTTCACGCAGGTCAACTTCATGTCATGCTACCGGGGCATTTGATTTAAAACAAGTATACCTGCATCTCCACCACCAGATGGGACTGGCGGCTGTGGCTCAAAGAATCCACTGAAGCAAGAACAATGAATCGATGTTTAATAAGGGCTACTTTCAGGACTGTGACAGTGACCTCTTCACACTGATAAGCTTCCGTGGAGGGTGGAAACCACCCTCAATCAAACATGTAGGACCCCTTCAAGTACTATATCCTGTCAATGGTCATAGTGCATGGCCGTATCGGATGGATCGCTGGCGTTTGTGTTAAGTCACACTCGGATGATTGGAAAGAGGATATGTTGTTGGAGGGCAGTTAATCCTTCAAATTATTGAAGAATAACTCCTCCAACCACAACGGATACCTGCAAATCCCCCTGCAGATTAGCAGGTGCCAGGAAAACGTCTAAAAAATATTAATCAGACGGAGTCGGAGAACACCCAGCTAAGACGGATCAGGTAATTACGGTTTAATCGGCGAATCATCTAGTGTGCGTGTTTGTGCATGTGTGTCCATGTGTGTGGGCTTTTTGTGCATGTGAGTGCCTTTGTGTGTGTATGTGCCTGAGTGTGTGTGTGTGTTTGTTTTGGCATCAGATAGGTATTATCTAGCAATATAAATACATTTATCCCTGGGATATTACAATGTTGAGTGAATTGATGACCAGGAGACGTGTCTTTCATTATTAATGGCCCCAATCACTCCATGTGTCACACGGAGCCGTCTTTGTCTGATTCATGGTGGCGACAGGGACCCCATCGCTTCATCACCCCTCTGCTTGATAGATGATTGTGGGGTAGACGGAGGACGAGGAAGAGGAGGAAGAGGAGCCAGCCAACAGTGCAAGAATGTTAATCTGTTGTGTAATTAATTGGCACGGCACCACAAACATCTGTATTCAATTTATTATCGACAAATTACCATACGGAATACAAAATAAAGCTCACACACAACAGAACAACAAAAACTGAACTGTGTCACACCGCAAAAAAAGCAATCTCTTCAGAGACCTGCCGGTGAGATTGTTGAGCCATTGACGTGATCACAGCACACAAAGCTCTGAGGTCATGCTGGCAACACAGCGGAGCGGAACATAATGAACAAGATTGAAATAAGAACCATGTTTTTTTTCCCACATAAATGAAAAGCAATTGCACATTTTTGTCTCCTGCTGGAAATCAAAGTGATTAGACTACAGGAGTGAATGAAAGTGCACGACTGAGAGGTATATAGGCTACTTTACAAAGGTACAGACTTCCAAAACCTTTTGTTTTCGTTAGAGATTAATAACCATGGATGATTTGTTTGGAATCCGAGGATGAACATATTGATCAGAACGACATTTTAAAGATAATGTTTTAAAAATAACAGTCTCCAGGGTCTCCTGGGTTGAGGAGAACTGTATTCCACACATACAGTTCCATGCATACAATTCAAGCTATTTCCGAGTACACACAAAAGGCTAAAGTAACAATGTTCATAACAGATTGATTATTTTCATTCAGCAACAATCACGCCTATTAAGGATTCACTACCTTGTAGGTTCTCTCTCTCTCCTTCTCTCTATATGTATATATACATATATATAAGCCTACAGTTAAATAAATCCCATTTAAAAATATTAAATGTTATAAATGTAATGACGTCGATACACTGAAGTACAACAACATTTCACAGTTATGGCACAGTGTCAGTGTATACAGTATATACAATCCATCCATGTGACTTGACAACCTCACTTTTCTCGAGATAGAGACTCAAGTTTTACTCTCTGCACTTAACCCTTACATGTTCATTACACCTAACGTTGAACCAACGCTTTGGTAGCTATTGTAAGAGCCGCTTTATTAAAAAGGCTTTTCCCTCACCAGCCTGAAAGTTTGTGCTCTGGTTTCTGCTAAATATTTCTTTGAGCGTGCCGAAGACAAATTATATATAATATTTGAGATGAGTGAATGTGAGTGAGTCTCTCATTCCATTCAATGTAATTGTACATTTTTTGTTTTAAATGTTGTTAACTAAATCTTTGTTTCATGCACCAACCAAGAACATTCAGAATTACATATTGATTTGGCAACGTCTCTGTTTTCCATCACATCTTATAAAGAAACAGTATGCCTAAAGGACAGAAAAGCAACAAGAACGGCATCAATTTAGCGGTCATACTTTGCTTCCTGTGCCCACTAATGGGATCTGATGGGGCCAAAATGCAACCTCTAGGACAGGGGGCACCATGGCGCCCGCAAGGACCACATGAGGCGCCCGCAGGCCAGCTCTAAAAATAGCACTACTCATTCTTGAACAACTCTTTCCCACCTTTTTTAAGTCATTGTTGATAATTTTTGTGAGAAATCATTAACATGACTTAATTAATTAACATGCCTTCATATAGATGACTATCATTAATCATTAATATTAATATATAACTAAAGGCAAACTGATCAAATTTGTTATTTCAGAAGAGTTTACCTTCGTATGACTCTGTGCCCATGATGTAGCTCTCAGGTTCAAAAAGGTTGGTGACTCCTGCTCTAGGATTTGTTCGGGAACATTTCTTTAATCTTTGTTCTTTCTGTGTGCTTTTTCATAATAACTACTGTAAGGAGGCCATGGCAGGGTTAAAAATAATTGGCATTATTGAAGAAAATATTAAATACATTTTGGTATACATCCCAATTGGTGATGGCTAATCAACATAAGTACCAGGGTTTTAGCTTAGAATATTCTCTATTTCAATGAGAAGCTCTGGGAACTGAAGGCCGCTGGAAGCAGTTCTTCAATATTATTATACAGTACTTCAATTCTAACTCGAAGTAGCGTAAAAAGTGGGCATAAACGTCATGTTTCTTCAAGAGAACATGGCAGCTGTCATCTACAGGTTAAAATATATTAATATTTATTTTAATAATTTTCTTCAGTCAGGCCTTTACAACACTCGATGACAGGTGGGGCTCCTCATAAGACATCTTGTGATTGGCAGGTAATATGCTCCTGGGCAGGAAGTGATCGGTGGGCCTGGCCATCTCATCCATCTCTGTGGTGAAGTGGTCAGGGCTCTCCCCATTGGACGTCTCCTTAATGACGCTGTAGGTCAGCTGTACGCTACAGGATGCCGGCTTCGGGGGCCGCCGGGCGCCGCAGTGGCACAGCTTCTTGAACGCGGCTCTAAACTTCTGCGACATTGCGTTGTAGATGACCGGGTTGATGGCGCTGTTCAGGTAGATGCACAGCCGGCAGAAGAGAAGGAAGTTTGTGTCCTGGTACACAGTGTGCAGGAAGGAGTTCACCACCACCAGGGTCCGGTACGGCATCCATAGCAACGCAAATAGGACGACGACCACAGCCAACATCTTGGTCACCTGGTGAAACGCATGGACATGAAGATACTTAACACTTGGTGAACGTTTAATTAAACAGCACGTATGCAGAATAAGGAAAATAGACTTTTTCTGGACAATTTGTTAGAACAAGAAAGCACTTTCGGCAATCGTTCAAATAATTTAAACGGGCTGCAGGTATGTTTTGATATTTGCAAAGAGAGAGAGCAAAAAAGAGTTTTGAAGCTAAACAACCAAAATCCTTGCCACTCCCCTCTTTGCTCTGTCCGTCCCTATGTTTCTCTGCTAGGGATACCTGCATTCCACACAACTGTCATTGACAGGCAGGGGATACCTTGATTGGTCAGAAATTAGCCTAAAGGCACAGTCAACTTCTCACAGCCCATTTCACTGATAACAGCTGACTGATGACTATGCCTTTTGTAACACATTCCATCAGAGCTCTTACATCTGACCATCAACACCTTTAATTAATTTCCTGCAATAGGTCAAAGTTTCTCTCCAGACAAACCATCCTTGACGGAAGTATCCACATCCTAGCTTATCCCTCTGGTTATTTCAAGAGCTGTTGTGTTGTCTCTTCTATTAAGGTCTTCATTTGGAAGATGTGCAAATAAATAAGAAATATAAACAGTTATTCATGCGTTGAATATTTATTCATTGCTTATTAAATTTGTATTTCTTTCCATAAGAAGGAAGGTGCTATAATTAACCAGGCAGAACTACTGATATCGGGTCGGAGTCGCTGCGCTACGGATCTGTATCTAATTGTATTAGGTTTGGACCCATATACCATATACCCCCTTTTTGCTGATTCTATAAACGGCTGGTAAACGGATTGCCCCTGCACATAATAGCTAGTTAACTAGTTAACAAAATCTGTTATTTTCCAAGTATAGATTAATGTACATCTGCATGTGTGTGTGTTTGAATGTGTATGTGTGTGTGTGTGTGTGTGTGTGTGTGTGTGTGTGTGTGTGTGTGTGTGTGTGTGTGTGTGTGTGTGTGTGTGTGTGTGTGTGTGTGTGTGTGTGTGTGTGTGTGTATGGTGTGTGTGTGTGTGTGTGTGTGTGTGTGTGTGTGTGTGTGTTTGTGCATGCGCGCTATGTGCGTGCATGTGTATGTGTATGTGTTGGGGAATGTGTCCACGCATATCAATTTGCGTTTCCATTATTCCGGAAAATTATATAAAGGAAAAAAACAAACAGCCTCAGGTGTACTGTTTATATAAAAAGTGAGGTTACAGAGACGGTGGGTTAGCTGCTCACACTGGCAAATCAGATCATCAGCATAGAGCCCCTTCAGGGAACCACACCCCCACCCCTGTCATTCCAGAAGCTGATCTGATAAGCAATCTGCAACATAAATCACAGGCCTGAAAAATGGTTGCTGTGGTTTTACAACTGTTTCCTCACTGCGTCTTAACTTTTACACTGAACAATATAAAATATGAATACATGGGAGAGGAATAAACATGGCTTAGAGACAGATTGGTAGATGCACTGATGCATTGTATGCATTTTTAACAGTTTGTTTTTCGCAACACTGCACACACACAGATATAGGGAGGCAGACACAGACACAGACATAGGGAGAGAGACAGAGAGAGAAACAGACAGATCAAGGGAAAGAGAAAGAGTGGAGAGAGAGAGAGAGAGAGAGAGAGAGAGAGAGAGAGAGAGAGAGAGAGAGAGAGAGAGAGAGAGAGAGAGAGAGCGAGAGAGAGAGAGAGAGAGAGAGAGACAGAGAGAGAGAGAGAGAGAGAGAGAGAGAGAGAGAGAGAGAGAGAGAGAGAGAGAGAGAGAGAGAGAGAGAGAGAGAGACAGAGAGACAGAGAGAGACAGAGACAGAGACAGAGACAGAGACAGACAGGACGGAGACAGAGATAGAGATAGAGATAGAGAGAAATAGGTAGTGAACGACATACAAGAGAAGGTCATTAGGTAATTAACAAACAAGAGCCCACCTGTCTACGGGACGCAGCTGTTGTACTGCTAGAAGTATTTGTACTAGTGATGATCCTCCCTCCCTGCAGCTCCTTCTTCCATTTCTTCGTTTTTTCCTTGGGGTCTGAAGGCAGCGGATTCAGGATGAGAATCTTTGCAATAAGTCCGTACAGGATGGTGGCCAGCATGAGTGGCAGCACGTAAAAGACCGCGAAGTCCGTGAAGTAAATCGGCAGATAGTAATTTCGGGACACTTTGTACGCGCAGGTGACGAGAACGACGTTGTCATAAACTAATTCCTTAGTGTCTGAGAGGAAAAACCACATGACACAGTAGACCGAGGTTAGAGCCCACACTACTATGATGATCTTTTTCGCCCTGGAAAGAGTGCACAAGAACTGCGCTTTTATGGGGTGGCAAATGGCGATATAGCGCTCCACGGTGAACGCCGTGATGGAGCACGAAGACGCATTGATGCCCAGGTACTGGAAATAAGTAATGCCCAGGCACCCCACGTAGCCGTACACCCACTCTCCGTAAACGGCCTCTGAGATGTTGGGCAGACCCGCAGCGGTCAGGACCATGAGGTCCGCCACGGCCAGGCTCACCAGGTAACAGTTGGTCGGGGTCCGCATGTGTTTGGTGGTGAGCACCACCATGATCACCATGACGTTCCCCACGATGCCCACCCCGCAGATCAGAGACACTAGGAAGATGCTGGCCACTTTGTATTCGATGCTGTAATCGGTCCACATGCCAAGGGTCTGGTTGTCCTGCACCAGCGTGTCATTGTCCGCAGCTATGTTATCAAGAGTTATGTTATCCATGATGGAGTGTTAGTAAGCCTGTGTCTGATTTGGCTGACATTTAAGAGTGCACTTTAAAAAACGTCAGATGAAGTCCTAGGTCTATAAAGTCCGGGAGGAACGAGGTTTGGAATCCAAGATCATTATTGCAACCAATAAAAAAGTCTCAATATGTTTTCCTATATCCTTCGAAATCTATAATCCAGAACGAGGGTGTGAAACAATACCCCATGTCAAAATACGCTCTCCGAGGTTGAGCCTTGTTCTTGAAGTTTGCACTCAGAGTTCCCGGTGCGTGTTGCGCCTCCCAGCTCCGCTCCTGCCCGACTGATCACACAGTCTAGACATGAGTGAGCGCTCCTGGAGGAAAAGCTTGCTGTAGCGACATCTGGGATCGGAGGGACAACACTTCATCCCACGAGAGGATAGGGGGGCCCCCCACAATAGTTTCTTTATAGATTCATTGGTTGTATTCAATGACTCTCAGACTGTGAATATAGGCACCTTGCACTAAGTTAACGTGTGGTGTATTATGGTTTGATGCATGATTGCAACAGGCCTATGTGGAGAAATTCATAGTCATTTTATAATTTAACAATGCATGGTGAATTTTTTTTTTTAAAAAGTACATGCATATCCTATAAGGCCTACTCCCCTTGTGAACAGCAATGACTCAAATTAAAATAATAATTAAAATAAAATGCTCAAATTAAAATAACCAAAGATTACCCTTCAAACTGTTTTACTTTATTCAAACAGTAACCGGGAATACTTATCTTCAATGAAACCTCAACGGTGCTGTTTCCGTTTATAATGACTATTGTGAGAAAACGTCCCAGTCATGTCCCATACAAAACACTGTCCATAAGGAGAGTGTGCAGATCTGCATCGGCCTAATGGCCATAAAGAAGAGATACGATTTTCATATTTGTTGAAATGGGCGTCGAGCCTTCCAAATGCAACAGCTTCCAAATGCAATTCCATCACACATATCGACCCATGAGGTCGTTTTGCTGTTTAATCTAAGCAATTCATCCAAAAGTGAGGCAGATGTGCACCTGCTATTTCTGGTGTTTAACATACACACACCGCACCAAAACACACGCACGCACACACACACACACACACACACACACACACACACACACACACACACACACACACACACACACACACACACACACACACACACACACACACGCACACACACACACACACACACACACACACACACACACACACATCCCACTTTTCCGTGCGTCATACGATCCTGGGACCACACAATGTTCTGTGACGTTTAAGGGGAACAACAGGGCTCCGCGGATGTTTTAGTGGTTCACTTGTCCCCCGGGGTCCCAGAAGTACACACACCTGTATATTAGACATGCGGAAGTCCCTCTGCGCCCCCGAGTGCCTCACTTATACCCCAGGGGCACTCGAGGCAGAGACCTGTCCTTTATTAGACTAGACGGCAGTCCCTCTGCGCTCCACTTTTGGCGTGCTCTTATTTGAACATCGCTTTCACAGCGGGTCACGGAGACAATCATTTGAGCTATGAAATAAAAGTAGGCCTAGCCAAAATGGTGACAATTTCCCATTTTCCCCTGCATGCATCCATTAACAGCCTTAGCTTATTCTGACGCCCGCCTACTTGGTACGTGGGCTGTGGTGTGTGTGCACGTTTGTACAATGGTTCGAACTGAAGAGGCATAATTGTTAGATCACGTGATTCATTAATTCAATGTAATTAGCTTTCTTTCTGTGCATGGATGCCACACAGCTCGCAAAGGAATGCACCCAGGCGCGATATTTTCGGCGCTGTGTTTTCTTGCGTGCCTGCGTTTGTATGTGTGTGTGTGTGTGTGTGTGTGTATGTGTGTGTGTGTGTGTGTGTGTGTGTGTGTGTGTGTGTGTGTGTGTGTGTGTGTGTGTGTGTGTGTGTGTGTGTGTGTGTGTGTGTGTGTGTGTGTGTGTGTGTGTGTGCGTGGTGTTTGTGTGCATGCGTGTGTGTGTTGTTTGCATGGATGTTACAGTTTTCCAGAACAACCCTAATTGAAGTTTGCAAATTGCGTGTTCCGGATGTTGACACTTGCCTCCCAGGAGAGGGAGAGAAATACACAAATCCTTTTTGTGTATTTAAACTCAATCCATTGAATGGAAATGCATCAGCAAAAGGCCATAAAATACAATGCTTGTCGAACAGATACATGTTTCTATCTTTGAGCTATGTCTTCGTCATTTTTTGCAAAGGGCATACTTTATTTTTAAATAACCATTTAAACAGATTTCGCATGGTAAGCATTCGGATGAAGCAAAGGATCTTTGCAGCCATGAGATGCATTGAGCGCAGCATTGGATGATAAGTAACAACGGTCAGCAGCTATTTCTTTTATTTCTAAGCTTTGATTGATATTGTTGATGTGTATAGGATTATTTAGGCCTAATAGCTTAATTCGTTATATTATTCCCCCCTTAAAGATTGAAGCCCTCATTTTGAAATGTTGGCGGGTCTATTATACACGCCTGTTCATTTATAATTCAAGATACAATTAATGTTGAGTAATTAGTAATCAGATTTCAGTTAATTTATAACTGTACCAACGAAACCAACTGTCGTAATTAATATAATTAATGGGGAATCAACAACTAACACCTATTGCTAGGAGGATGCTTCGTACAGCAATGGTCTTTCACTGCCACCTCGTGGTGAGGAAGTGAAATGTCTATTTAGAGAGTTCACAACAAACATTAAATCATACATACACGTATGGGCGCACACAGACAGACAGACAGACAGACAGACAGACAGACAGACAGACAGACAGACAGACAGACAGACAGACAGACAGACAGACAGACAGACAGACGGAGAGATGGACAGACCCCCCCCCCCCCCCCCCCCACACACACACACACACACATACACATACACGTACACACAAGCATACATACCAACATACCAATACATGCATTTATGTTTGCGTGTGTGGGTGTGTGTGTGTGTGTGGGGGGGGGTGTGAGTGTGGTTGTGCGTGTGTGTGTGTGTGTGTGTGTGTGTGTGTGTGTGTGTGTGTGTGTGTGTGTGTGTGTGTGTGTGTGTGTGTGTGTGTGTGTGTGTGTGTGTGTGTGTGTACATAAAGTAATAATATATCGAATTTGGTTATGTATCTCACTATTTACTTATGAAACGTATGGACTGTCTCTCATGTATATTTCTTACTTCAATTCCAAAATTGTGATAATAATTGATGTTTTTCTTCCCATTGCCAGCAGCCCACTTAGTATTTGGCATGTTTTGCTTCCTCTAAGTATAAATGGTAGATTTGGCCTCAAGTCAACCTTCTAATTTACCTAATGAACAAAATGCCCACCTTCCTGTTTCAAAGGCAAAACTAGGAACTGGAATTGAACTTCAACACAATTCTTAAAGTCAAAACAACGTTTAGACATGTTTTTTGGTATCCAGAGGCCAGGACTTTTTTGTAAGTGGACATTTTAGCTAGGTGAGGAGGAGGGGGATGGGGGGGGGGGGGTTGAGGCTATATGATATCAGTGAAAGCTATTAAAGTAATGGCTATGCGAGGCAAGTAGTAGTATGGCGGAAGCCAGAGGACCAGTAAGCCATTCATCAATAAATTAAGACAAAAAGAGTAAGAGTATCTCAGTGTAGATAATCAATTCATTTTGAAATGCAAGTCATTGAACAGAAGACCATTTCATTTAAATTACTCTTTGTCTAAATGGGCACACACGCACACAGACCACAGACACAGATGGACGCATGCACACATAGACAGGCGCCCAAGCTAAGCCACAATTAGCACCCTGAAGTGTACGTTTAGTCACAGACCTATTGACACAATTATGGCAGCCAATTGTCAATAAACCTCTGAGTAGTGGGCACTTAATATTTCATGGAGCCGTTTGCTGCTCTCTAACTCCTTCCCAACATCCCTGAAATCCCCCATCCTCTCAGCCTTCCAGTCTGCCTTCCTTTCCCCTTCTCCTGCACTCCTCTCTCTCTCTGTCGCTCTCTCTCTCACTCCATCTCTCGCTCTGTCTCGCTGTCTAACCCCATGTCAACCAGCCATCTTCCCCTTTCTCCCTCTGCAAGGCTTTTTAAACGCAACCGTAGCGTTTTAGCCTTCTAAACAATGCTGGAGTACTCTGCCGTCTCCTTATTAATATTCTACTCGGCCATGTGGCTTCAGAGGGTCTGCTGCAGCATTTAGTGGTAGCACCGTTCGTAGGCCGCCTTGACAGTGTACACGAGCATGGAATGAATGACATTTTGTGTAGATGTGACGTATGTGTAGAAAACTAATGCTGTGAACCCAAATGTAGTGGTGGATACATGGTGAATCCATATATTTTTACATATAATAAAGTTGATCTCTGTACGTTTCTCATCACTTCTAACATCCTGTCTCTCACTCGCCAGTCAAAGTAAAGGCAGGCTTATTTATTCATCCCATTTTCACAATGACGGTCTCTTCAGGGGCTTCAGGGGTCTACGTTAGAATGAATTCTGACAGGGCCATAACCCCATATCCCTTCAGTCCTCATGAGGGAAGAGCAAAAACTGTGGGGGGTAAAAATAACAAAGAGACACAAAAGCATGGCTTCGTCGAGGATGTCATGAGTTCAATAGAAAGCAGGCCACAGGTCATACATAATGTCATTTTAACAATTCAAATAGGCTTACATTTATAAAAGTCATTAGACAGCCAAAACCATGAAGGCTGAGAAGTAAGTCTTGCAGGTGCCTTGGTTGCATGACGATTGTTAAAAACACAAAACAGAGGCCAGTATGAAACAAGGATGGAAGCAGCAGGAGACCTCTGTTCTCAATGGTAGCTCAGAACTAATGATAATGCTGAGTAAAAGAGTGCTGGCCCCAATTTCCAGTCTTTCTTGTGACATTTTTGTTCGCTGTACCAGAGAGCCTGGGGTAAGATCCTGATGTCAAGGGAAGGCCAATCACAATTCAGGGCTGACAGTGACAAGCTGTTCTCGGGCAGATTGGTCTTGACACGATTCGAGTGGGCAGATCGGGACACTCGGTCGACCAATGGGCGGCTGCAATCATAAATTTGAATGCAAACAAAAGTACGGTATATACCCTATGGCTACTGGTCCACAGCGAATGCAGGGCCAAGTATAGAGAGCAATTCAGTGCTTAAAAATAGAAGTAGTAGCCACCATACCTCTGTCTGGGCTGTATGGGGTGGTAAATCTGTTGGAAGCTTGCAAATCTGGGGGTCAGTAATACCTTTAACAGAGCTTCACAGCGTGCCAAGCTGGACCACATGCCACAACCAGGGATGCGATGAAACGACCACGAGTGCATCGGTGTTGGGTAGGTTTAATCAGATACAGGGTTGATGTAGTGCCACCTGTAAAGGCTAATCTAATGTTGTGATGAGCCACGGAGACACACTCTCTGGAGACGATAGTGAGGGCTGACCGAATAAAAGTGTAAACAAGAAGGATCGGTTTTGGAGCCATCCTCTGATATCCGCCAGCCCTTCTCCGCACAGTAGGAGCCTGTTTCACAGATAAGATGCTCCATAGATAACCTTGTGAGACCGTCTTGATCTGACAAGTTCACATTCTATTTCTCTCTGCAGATCACTCTAGTCTGGATCGCGGTTGTAAGAATTAAAAAAAAAATGCTAAATGATATAAAGGAAACAAATCAATGCTGGCAGGGACTTCCAGTTAGAAGAACTGGCACAGCAATCTGCAACAATGGCTTTAGAAAGCTAAGGTTTTGAAACAATGGTGGCGCCCAACCTTGGTGTAGCAATCCACAGATCCGTTTAATATAAATTAGCCCAAGGTTAAAAGATCTGCAGAAATATGTAAGGAAGGGTTTTCTTAGAGGAGAGTATTTTTTTGCTTGACCTCCAACAGGAGTGTCACTTATTTATTTAGTCTGATTGTTAGTCTGAACAATCCAAAACCACACCCATATGTGGAAATCAGTTGCTACCCAGCCAAGGCCAGACTGATGTTTGCTGCAAAATGCAACACTGAATATTTGCTTGGTCACACAAGCCAAACTCTGTCTCAGTACAGCAATGGTCTTTCACTTCAGTTGAAGGCAGTAACCATAGCCACTAACAGCCTTTCCTCCCCTTCCCCCCCCAAAAAAACCACACACACACACACACACACACACACACACACACACACACACACACACACACACACACACACACACACACACACACACACACACACACACACACACACACACACACACACACACACACACACACACACAGCCTGGAGTCCTATGAACTTATCCACAGGAAAACTGTTGCAGGTAGTGGCAGATTTTCTGTTCTTACCACTGGCACACTCAGCCATTTGTCATGTCACTCTCCTGCACTCTGTTTTACTATCTCCATCCCTGCATTGTACCAGCAAAGTGTGTATGTGGCTCTGTGGATCTGTGCTATGTTCATGAGGTACCATATTCTGCATTTAAACCAAGTGCACACTGGTACACAAATCTCTCTCTCTCTCTCTCTCTCTCTCTCTCTCTCTCTCTCTCTCTCTCTCTCTCTCTCTCTCTCTCTCTCTCTCTCTCTCTCTCTCTCTCTCTCTCTCTCTCGCTCTCTCTCTCTCTCTCGCTCTCTCTCTCTCTCGCTCTCTCTCTCTCTCGCTCTCATCTGTTTAATGGATTTTTTTTGGGGAAGAAGCCAAATCTTTGCAGCCGGCGGATGCTACACCCAACAAACCAGTGGCCATATTTTGTAGCCATTATCTGCTTGTGATAAGATGTAAGTAAGAAAGACGGGAGTGTAAAATGATCTTCCGTTTGAAGAAGTGTAAACCACCAGACCTGTATGTGCTTGGCGATACAGTATTTACTGTAAGAGGTTACCATCTCCCATGAGCATGCTTGTCTAGACGTTCATTTACAGATATTGAAAGATGGTGAGGGGAAGAGCTAAAGTTCAGACATAACAGATTAAATCTTGTTTCACGAAGAGGCTCAATATCTGACGACGTTTCAGATCTGTGGATTAAAGGCTGGCTTTGACAGAGCCTGGTGACCGCTAATCTTCAATGGCTACACGAACAGATGGTGATGCAATGATACTTGCAGTTTGTTGTTTGAATTGCGCTATGGTAACCTACGGCTATAGCCTACAACAGTATCCCGAATTTATCCAGATGAAGTTCTAGTAGGCCTATTGCTTTTAGGAACAGGTAAAAACATTTAGTTGAACTAGGTGCGGAACAAACATCAATATGATATGATGAAATCGGGCAAGGCAACATAATGAATTTAAATCCATCCCTGCCTGTGGGTAGTACAAGCTATATCTTGAGTGTTGCAACGTAGGCTACACGATACGCGTCGGGGCTGAAACATTCACTTCAAGTCCCATGATTCCGCTTGGGTGCATCTCGCAGATAACGGCTGCGCGAGTGCGCGTGTGATCTCAATCGCCTGCTCGCGTACACCAGGAGGCGGGAGCAGCTCGAGCGGCTAGGGAACCCACAGCCAGGAGATAAAAGCGTGCGTGGGAGGGACTGGATAAGCTCCCCTCGCAGCTAACACCACAGCAACGGGGCGGGTGAATATAAACACATTCTGATTAAACTCAGAGCCTGCTGATAGCCACCATGATTCAACGAGGAGAGGACGAGGCGGGATAAATGAAATGAACGGAGTAAGTCGCTGCTTCTTCTTTTTTCTTTATTTTTTACCCCAGCATGGATTGTAATATTTGATTCAGCAGTATGGGCATACTACCTTATGAACATTATTCTTATTATAATTATTGCAAACGAGTGGGCCTACATAATGTATCGTATGCCAAAGGCTTAAAGCTTTCGACCGTTGTTGAACTTGGAAGTGGGCTACACTTCTCTCTGCGTTCAAGTCACATCGACACGCATGCAGGCTAGATTATGTGCGTTTCAAAATAAGGATCCTGGTGGATGAAGCCTATAATCTCGGTTTACGTGGGTCGTTTTCTAAATTGGATACCCATTAATGTTGGCTACTCACAGTGCTTAAAGCGCATTTACCTAACGACCCGTGGATTTATATAAAACAAGCTGACAGAACTATCAGTCTAGCCCTTTAACACTACAGTGTAGCTGTGTGTGCACACCTTATAGCCTACATTAAACGATGCCAAGACACTTTGCAACGATGTTGCAATTAAAGTTGTTTATTTTTAACGCAAAACTTATCTTCCGTTATCAGGGAATGGTGTGGACGATGCTGTGCTGAGGACACATTGAGAGTGAGTCAGCTTGCTG
>NC_079422.1:14531798-14536798 GCF_026213295.1 Gadus chalcogrammus
GCAGGATGTGACATAAAGCATATAGGTACATGCTGGGCCGTAGCTCTTTATAGATTTAAACAGGTAGTCAACATCTTACATGTGTTGTATATGTTATCGACCACCAAAGTTATTGAAAGACATCTATTGTGATAGTGCTTCTTTTTCTGTAATTTGCAATTGTATTGTTTTTTGTTTTAACAGATAAATAGTACCAAACTGTTAACTAGCTATTACATCTTAAGTTAAGATCTTTTTAGTTAAAAACTGTACTTTTAGGACACTTTTTCCCTTCCTATTCTTTTGATGTACAGGGTTGGTTAGGGTTAGGAGACTGTTAATCATGCACTCGTGTTGGGAACCTTGCACACGCTAATAGAAATTCTACCTAAATGTTGTTTTAGTTCAATGGCCAAAGTCAACCAGAAGAGGGCAGCACTAGACCTCTAAACACTGAGGGAAACACGGCCTGAACTCTGCATGTCTCTCACGCTGCCCAGACCGGACGTAGGCTTTGTGGATGCTCAGGATCACAACCCCCGACCTAGGTGGAACAGCAGGTACTCATTAAGGTTCAGATACAACACAGTATTAAACCTACCATTTCATCAACTGGTATTGCAATCATGGACCACTCACTCTCTCTGCGACACACTCTCTACCTCCGTCTCTCTCTCCTCTCTCTCTCTCTCTCTCTCTCTCTCTCTCTCTCTCTCTCTCTCTCTCTCTCTCTCTCTCTCTCTGTCTCCCTCTCCCTCTGTCTCCCTCTCCCTCACTCTCACCCTCACTCTCACTCTCACTCTCTCAATTCACTTCAAATTAAATTCTCTCTCTCTCTCTCTTCATATGTCCATGCATAACACCATCTTATTCTCTGACAAAAGTTGAATCACACTGACAGGCCACGTTTTAGTTTTTATACTGGCAGGACTATTCCCTTTCCCCAGTGAGGTGTTGTGCAACATCTGGCTCCGTCTCCATATTGATCTTGGCCGAGGTCAGAGTTGGGGTATGAGGAGGTTGTTGAGTAGGACGAGGAGTAGGTGGAGGAGGAGGGGGGAGGGAAATAAGCAGGAGGAGGTGAGGAGGAGTAGGGAGAGATGGGGGGAGATGAGGGGAGATGGGGGGAATTGGAGGAGGAGGAGATGGAGGAAGAGGAGGCGAAGTTGGAGGAGAAATAGGTGAAGGAGGAGGAGGTAGGGGTTCTGTTTTTGTTTTGGCCCACTGTGTGTCTGTTGTCATGTGTGGCTTCACGCACGGTGGGTGCCAGCCCCACTGGAGAGCTGGCGAAAGGCAAGGGTTGAATAATGGATCTGGACCAACGTCTCCTCAAACCACCAAGTCAAGAGAGAGATATTCTAAAACATATTTTTACATGAACAGATATCCCCCCCCTCCCTTACCCATCCGTGTTTGGGGCATTCATCAATCCTCCTTCTCCTCTTGTCATCTCCCCAGCGTGAGACAGAGTATATTATCTTTTCACCCTTCCTCCTGTGTAACGTTGTTGTTTGTTCATGTGTGTCCCGGCACCATCTCTGGTTTCTCTCACCTCCCGGCCTCTTAACTCCCACCCACTATGGCGGCTATCATTTCTGTTTTTCTTGTTGTTGTTTTTGTTTGGCCACCTATGGCGTGCAGAGAGTCTTCTGCAACTCATACACAGATCAAGACTCCAGAGATCTGATCTGCCTTAATGCAATAATACCACGACTCCCTCCCCCGCCATCTGCTTGCTTCTACTCTGCAGGTTGGAGCTCTTTTGCGGGAAACACTAGCACACAAGCGTATCTGTTCACTTCTCAGGTTTCCCAATGGCCTGGCGCGCCGATGGGGATAAGAGAGGTGAAACATTCTCATCATTATTCTAACCTTCATATTCACTTTTCACTTTTCCTCTCCCCCCCCCTCCCTTTCTTCCCATTGCCAGCCTCCCTGCCTCCCACCTCCTCCTGGCCTCCCTACCTCCTCCCTGCCTCCCACCTCCTCCCTGCCTCCCACCTCCTCCTGGCCTCCCTACCTCCTCCCTGCCTCCCACCTCCTCCTGGCCTCCCTACCTCCTCCCTGCCTCCCTACCTCCTCCCTGCCTCCCACCTCCTCCCGGCCTCCCTACCTCTGACCTGCCTCCCGGCCTCCCTACCTCTGACCTGCCTCCCACCTCCTCCCGGCCTCCCTACCTCTGACCTCCTTTCACCTCCTCCCTGCCTCCCACCTCCTCCCACCTCTTCCTTTCTTCCCATCTCCTCCCTTCCTCCCTCTGTTCTCCCAGCCTTACAACTCCTCCTGCTCTCCAAGCTCCTCCTAGCTCCTCCTGGCCTCCTGCCTCCCACCTCCTCACAAACTCTCACCTCCTCCCGGGCATCAACCTCCTCCCTGCCTCTCTGCTTCCCAGCTCCTGCCGTCCTCCAAACTCCTCCTTGCCTCCCAGCTCCTCCCGTCCTCCCAGTCTCCCACCTCCTTCTTGCCTCCGCCGTCCTCCCTGGTGCCCACCTCCTCCCTGCCACCCGGCATTCTACCTCCATCCGGCATCCCACCTCCTCCCTCCCTCCGAGCCCCTCCTGGCCTACCTACCTCCAACCTCCTCCCAGCCACCCCAGCTCCTCCAAGCCTCCCACCTCCTCCAGGCCTACCTACCTCCAACCTCCTCCCATCCCCCCTCCCTCCCACCTCCTCCTGGCCTCCATAGCTCCAACTTCCTCAAAGACCCCCACCTCCTTCTTGCCTCCGCCCTCCTCTCGACCTCCTGGCCTCCTCATCTTCATGTTTCTGGGAGTTTTCTTCCTTCCCTCTGTGGTCCTCTCCTCTGAAGAAAAGTCCTCCCTCTCTACAAACTGCTTGTCATTGCTTGCCTGCGTAATGCAGACTCATGGATATCTGGTTAACCTGTGAAGCCATTTGCTTGCATTGTTCTTGACAATTTCTCATTTAACATACATCCCATAATAAAACATGTGTATCAGTTCCACATTAACCACAAGCCTTGCATTCCAGATGTCACCCAGATGACCAGACCAGAAGATTGCATTTGTAGACTGATTTCAATGTCTGCTCTGATTAGGTATAGTTTCCAAACAAGCAACACACACAAGCTACAACCTATATGAAACACACATGAGGAGAGGTCAGTGGTGATCAACGTTAACCACAAAGAAAACTCCACATACGTTGACCTGATATGAAACAGTACCCTGCAATCCCTACATGGTCCTGCTATATTGACAAGACTTTTTTATTGGGCCCACTTCCTGTCATTGATCTTGTTGATTACATGTAAACTTCAGCCCTGACACATGGCAGGGTAGCCCAGCACCAAACACAGACCCTGACGTAATGTTTTCTCCTTCCCAATTACTGTTACACTGAAACCAGTATGTAGATCTCCATTTGAATGCACCTTAGGCTGATCAAATTCCTTGAGTCACAACAAAGCCGAAGCCAAACCCACAACTCTTGCGTGTGACTTCATTTAGTTCTAAAACATTAATTACGTCATCGGCCTCTGTGCTGTTTCTCTTTTCTTTTTTTCTCAGCCGGCGGCCAGCGATGGATGATGTCATCCAGACGGCAGTGGGCTGCCATTCAGAATCTCTCTTTGTGTTGTTGCGTACACAAGGAACCTGAGGTGCATTCCTACCTCCATAACTTTGATAAATGGATCGGGGAGGCGGGGCAGGGGGTGGTGGCGTGCCCGGGACCGAGGCGATTAGCAGGTGTTTGGTATTCACCGCCGGCCCCCGTGGACCGTCTCGCTGTCTTGACTCGGCTGCGAGACTTGGAGCGCGTTCAGATATCGGATGAGTCATCCGCCATAGACGGCCTCTGAGGTGACCAAACTTTCAGCTTCCGTCTCTCACACACACACACACACACACACACACACATATACACACACACACACACACACACACACACACACACACACACAGACACACACCCACACACCCACACACACACACACACACACACACACACCTCACATGCAGACACCGCACACAGACACACTCAGATACACACACACTTGCAGACATACACACACACACATACACATCTTTCAGACACATGTTGGCCCCACAGGCACATGCTGATACACACACACACACACACACACACACTTGTAGACGGACAAACCACACACAGACACATACAAAGACACACACACACACACACACACACACACACACACACACACACACACACACACACACACACACACACACACACACACACACACACACACACACACACACTCGCAGACACATACCACAAGATAAATGACCTATCAGCCTGTTTATTGACATGGATAACATAACTCCTCTTTCATTATGCGTCTGTCTTTACCCAGAGCTCATCAATTTTTCCTCTTCCAAGGGCTCTGACGGGGTTACTATCTAGATTCCTCTCTGTCCCTTTTGCCATCTATTCCTCCCTTATATGTCTTTTGCCCAAGGTGAAAGAGGCAGGTGGAGAGGTCTTAAGGGTAGAGGGGAGGGGGTTCTGCCTGGATGTCCCCTATGCCAAGATTGGTCTTGTGGGCGTGGAGGGAGGGAGGAGGGGGGCTGGATGGCTGGGTGTACCAGCATTGGGTCGGGACTGGGGGGAGAGGGACCGACAGTAGCGAAGCAGTCGAGGACGGAGGTGGGGGGGAGCGAGGAGCGAGGGAATGACGTGATCCCCCCTTTATCCCAGCCAATAAAACAGAGTGGCCGGTGAGATCCGGATCCGTACGTGCTGTCAAATTCAATAAGGTAGTGCTTTAATGTTTTCTTTTAATCAACCAAATTGCATTACGCACCGCCGCCTTCGCAGGGCTCCAAAGCATCGCCGGGGGGGGGGGGCGGGGGGAGAGGCGAGTCATTTCAGTGGGGAGGGGAGGGGGGGGGAGAGACGAGGGGAAGGGAGGAAGATGAGGTGGGCGGGGGGTGGGGGGGGATGAATACGCAGGGTTTTGGAGCAGCAGAGCACTGCGAAGAGGAGACGAGGAGGAATCAACTAAAAACGAGGTCATCGGGGCCACGGGACGG
>NC_079422.1:14541798-14666798 GCF_026213295.1 Gadus chalcogrammus
CACACTTTTCGGCACAACACACATTTTCCCAAACTGTCTGCATTCCTTGAGCAATTAAAGCATTTATCTCACTCTCCCTCTACTGCCTGTTTTTTTGTCTCGGTCCTGGCCCTCGCCAGCGGTACAACTATGTCGGTCGGCTCCTCTTGCCGTTCCCGGGGGCCAGAGCTGACACAACCAATCGGTAGAGGCAACCGTGATCTGACGAATAAAAGGAACAGAGGATTACTGCGAGGAGGACGTCTGGGGTTCGGGACGCAGTGAGAATTGCACAGGGCGTGCCATTGTTTCCCAACCACCAATCGCTTTTTGGCAGCTGCCAAGCCTTTTCTTTCCTAAAACCTGACCAGAGTTGGGCCTGCTCTGGCAGAGCGCTCATAAAAAGAGACATAGAAAGCAAAGCAGGGAAATAAGAAGCATTTGTGTGGCTTGGGGGCTTTCTGGGTTTTGAGATGAACTAGAATAAGAACCTCTCTCCGGGGTTAGAGGGTGATGGAGGGGTGGGCGAGGGGAGGCATGTCGGATGGGAAAATAGCGAATGTTGACTTGAGTGCGGTGTCTATGGAAGTGACACCATCATGGCGATAAATCAATAAGATGGGTCTATGGGTTTGGTCTTGACATTGGCCAGTTTTCTGGGCAAATGGACATGGTCCACAACAATCATCATCTTTTCATTCCATGAAGTACAAGTATTTTTACTACTTTGTACAGAGGTGTCTATTTTGGGATATTTTCTTCGCACACAGATGTGCTCTTCAAGAAGACATAGAAGAGAAAGAAAATATGAGATCTTTTATCCCGTGTATTATTAGAATATAATCTTTTGACGGTAAAAGTCCTTACTGTCAGAGACACTCTGATAGTACGTGTGGAGCATCTCCCACAGAGTCTCAACAGGCCAGGTCAGACAGACATGAGGGAGAGGAAAGAGGAAGACAGAGCCATAGGTGAATGGAGACATCCAACGTCAGCCTGCATTTAATACTCGTAACTGCTTGTCAACGTTTCTCTATTCCCTACGCAGAGTAAAATGGAGTGTGCGACTGAGTGAGAGAGAGTGGAGGGGTCCAAAGCACTTCATGTCATTTATAGGACAGAGCTGGACAGTGTCAACTACTGCAACATTAAACTGTTTACCTTGGATGCGTTCAGGTCATTATTTATTGCTTAAGTACAAGTTTTCATTACCGTGAGGTTTTGTCCAAGCATCATTAACAAATATCGCTCAGCCGCTGTCGTGCTCTTCCGCGCCAGGTGCACCGGTGCACTTGGCAAGACAAATATAAACACATCCTGTCCATAAAGGCACCCGGAGGTTTTTGACATTGTCCAGGTTAGCACACCAACCCAAATAATCCCACCTCAACTTCTGCACCATAAAGTTCATCATTAGGAACTGTTTATTTTGGAGATATTATATTTGAGTTCATTTTTCATTGCTCACGGGAAAAGAAGGTTTCATACACGAAATGGAATGCGTGCTAAAAAAACGGAAATTATGTCATGAAGGTTTTATTTTATTTTGGTAAAACATTTCTAGCCATTGAGGGACGGATGATGGGCTATCAGAAGGGTCCAAGAACCGCCACTGTTGTTGGAGTGGAGCACTCGTAACGACCCATGTGATCCGGAGGGAAGTGGGTGTAAACGACCACTGCGGGAGCCGGCGGGAGGTGCACGTAATCAGGGAGGGAGGGTGGGGAAGGTGAAATCGAACGCCATTCCTACGGCGGCGGCAGCGCACACCAAGTCCACTCCACCGAGGCAGTATGAGAAACATCTGTTTCAACATATTTCACTTCCCATCGCAGGGTTCTTTGTCGGATCGGGGCAGGCGACCTCGATGTCGTTCTGTTTTTTTTTTTTTCCTGTCTTCTGTTTTTTTGGCTTTCGGAGGCTGCAAGGGTGCCCAACGCCTCTCTTGCCTGCGATCCAAGATTATGACTGTAGAGGTTTGCTATTGTTATGTTTTGACTGCTAACCATGATTGTTGTCACAGTCAGACATGTGGTAATTCCCGCTCTACTATTACTGGGTGAGGGTGGGGGTGAGGGTTATGGACGGTGGCGGGGATGGGGGGGTAGCGCTCCAGTGGCATATTGCCTTTTTCAGACACAGCTCGCCGGTGAGTGAGACCATAAGCTCGAGTTTAGGCCTTCTTCTTCTGCTGCTTCTTCTTCTCCTCATGTGCCAGAGTGAGCATGGGCAGTCACCATTGAAGGAGGACACAGAATGACTGATGCAGCATCAAGGCATAGAGGCATGAGCTCCTAGGCAATAATGAGTGTTCTACAGTTACAATTTGTGACACCTCATGACAATAAATATAACGATATAGTACTGATGCTATTGTCTTTCAAAATGGTCCTATATTCGCCAGACTTCACCAAAACTGTACTTAAAAGACTGACCACATATATCAAGGCTATTAAGGCTAGCAATACAAACATGTGAAATTAATGTATGTTTGGTAATGTTGATCATGTAACTCCAACAGACCATGGTATGGTCTGTTGGATTTCTCCCCTACTAAATGAACTAAAGTGTCTTTCCCGTGCTCCACTCTTCTCATAAACAACCTCTCCAGATTGCAAGGAGGACAAGATGCTCTTTGTGGAACGTTTGCACAACGGTGCATGCCATAACGTTCATTGATATTAAAACTGATTCATGGCATTATTTTCCAGGCAGGAATATATTGTTCCCATGTAACTTGTAATGTCAGCTAGTTCCGAGTTTCATGTCATTATTAACATGGTTTATTTTGACAAATAAATCCTCTGACTGAACTGTTGTCGGGGAAGGAAGGGGAGATTAATCAAGGCTGTGAGGCTGCCGTTAACAGTAAATAAGATTTAAGGAGGCCCGCGTGTTGCTTGTGGGTATTGGTTTCCTTCAGTCTTGTCTGTGCTGCTGAGGCTGCGACTTTCATATTTTGACATGCCTTTTCTGGGCTCACAGGGGACGGAGTGAGCGCTGTGGAGTGAACATATGAATATAATATTACCGGTATCTATGTAAGGCAAATAGCTATTAGGGCTAATATGTTAACATTTGGGGCAATATTAACGCATCCGAAGAATTGGATCAGAGGAGACATTTGCCAACATTTAACACACATTATACTTTTTCTTTTTTAAATTTTAAAGTCTAATTTAATCCCTGTTTAAGCCGAAATCCCGCCAAAAAATATTGTGATCCGAGCAGTCTGGACAGAAATAACGTTTTTGGAAAATCGGACCCATTGTGTTCCATAGATGCAATTGCGAAGGGCGTTTTCAAACATTGTCAAAACTAATATTTTATTTTACAGACAATTGGTTTAGTATAAAATGACACAGAAATGTTCACCAACACTCAAACGGAACCGTTTTCAACCTAAAAAAACGTGGGGTTTACTTACCCTTTAAAACACATAATGGAAGCCTACACAAGTGGTAGCAGGCATCAGAGCTCGCTTATAGAGCACTATGTGTGTCCATCAGGCTGGGCCACTGCCTGGCGCCTGCATTGTTATTTCTTGTTATTTCAAATCCAAGCAACAAAAAAAGAAAAAAAACACGACCCATGCAAGATGGTTTTGGTTGGCTCGTAGGGGTCATGTTAGCTCCATGCACGTGCGCATCCTGGGCCGTGTCTTTTGCACGGTCGGGCCTCATGCACGGGTCCAGCAGAGGGGTTTTCGCACAGACACGTCACAGATATGGCTCTGTACGGCCCACGCTGCGTCATAGTCTGCTGCCAGGCATAATTACAATGTCAGCCTGTCTCAAAAAGCACGCTTACCGGAATGAGAAGGGGGCCCCCCTTACTGCATCTGGGCCTGTACTCCGGGGGCCGCAGGGGCTGTGAAACGCTCATCTTTGACCGGCCGTAAAAGCAGAAGCAGAGAAAAAGAGCTGGCTCACTGACAACATTTGGATTTATAGCAACAATAATCACACATGCTTTTTCTGTGCCGCATGTATTGCGTGTAGGCTTGATGGATTTGTTGTCATTGAGAAAGAGCGCATGGAAAAAATATATGTCACAAATGCACATAAACCTGGCAACGCAGATTTGCCTCAGTCAAGCATCGGTCGCAGAGTGTTAATTATATATTGCAGTCCCGAGGTTGCATGAAGTTGAGCAGTTTAGTAGTTTAGTAGTGGCTACATAGCGTGAGCTATCTAGGTCATGAAGCCTACAACTCTGTTCCCATCTAGGGAATTTCAACAGTTGCCTTCTACCCTTTGATGGATGCTATTGTTGGTCACTCAGCTATGTTGCGATCGTTCATAACGTAGGTCACTTTGGCACAGGGTCATTCCCTATGTTTTCCAACAGATTATGCACGAGCAAATCCGTCCTCACCCTATATTCAGCAAGTTCAAAGTGACTTTGGATGGCTGCAGGGAGGGGCTTGCTCCAATGAGAGAGACAAAGGTGTTTTGATTTCATAATGGTGTTCTCACATCATCATCGTCATCACCTGACACAGCTTGTGTAACGTCAGAAGCGCGCAGTCTATTCTGGCCCTATCCTCCCAGAGGAAGCAGCTAATAAACCCTGTGACTAGAGGCTTAGGACGCGAACGCCCTCGTTAGTGGTCAATGTATCCTTCACAGCAGAAAGACACTCTCTCTCTCTCTCTCTCTCTCTCTCTCTCTCTCTCTCTCTCTCTCTCTCCCTCTCTCTCTCTCTCTCTCTCTCCCTCCCTCCCTCCCTCCCTCCCTCCCACTCTCTGCCTAATGCTGTGCTGTGGGTGATGAATGAAGCACGTAATGGGCTGCCTAATATCCGGATTCACACTTTCCACTCACTTCTTAGGGGAAAGCAATCATAACTGCCCGGAAGCAGAAAGCATTGCATGGCAATTTTTACTCAAACGAAAATAATCGTTCCATCTAACAAAAATAGAATAGTTCAATTCACATAATTCTGAAACACAAAAGGTAATTTAAAAACAACAACAAACAATGGTTAAGGATTCGTTCAAGAAAGAGTATTTAACACACAAAAATGAATTGATGATGTAACATATATTCAGTGGAATACTAATTATTATAAATACATTCTCAATAGTGATAAGTAGAGGACTGTTGACAATATCTCGTTCGCATGTGTGTGTGTGTGTGTGTGTGTGTGTGTGTGTGTGTGTGTGTGTGTGTGTGTGTGTGTGTGTGTGTGTGTGTGTGTGTGTGCGCATGTGTGCATTTGCATGGATATGTGCTGTGTGTCTCACCACAAAAATTTCATTTTTGAGAATCAATGCTTACCCTTCAGATTGGGAATAATTTGAATGGAGACACAGTTTTATTATGTTTCTCTATTTGTCATCTTCAATCACAAGGAATGGCCAGACCTTTACAAAGATACAATTCTGTGTGGTCACATAGCATGCGCTCTGTGGCAGTAAGACGATCATGATGGACAAAGACCGCCGGCCAGCATCTTTTGAAATGTATGAAGGGTTTCATATTCACAAGTTTAACATGTCATTTATATTCACTAATATGATTGGACATTACACTTGATTTGATAATAATAACCTGGCGTAAGAGAATTTGTTGCCATGAGATGATGAGTCAAATAGGTTAGTACATTTTTTTTAAGCTTTATTGTTTAAGCAGAAATGTCTGTTTTCTATTGATAATATCTGTATGTCTATGTTCTAAGAGGGAGTTAAACCTAAATTCTATTAGCTTAATGTGCATCTGAAGTACATGCTTTTCAGACATGCCACAGAGCACATCATTCAACCATAACCTCTCGTTGGCATACATACAAACTCCTTCCATAAAGAACTTACTTCTTCAAGTTTTGTTGCAGGACGTTCTCTGGGATATTGTAGAGGCTGTACTGGGTTCAGCTTGCTCACTGTGTCCAAGTCAGCAAAGGTTCTGGGAGCCCGTGTATTGGAAGGTTTGACTGGATGCCATGGGAGCAGGCCACAGCAGAAAAACAGGTCAATACTGACTGTAAATGGCATGATTGGATGCTTTGTGGTCTGACTGTTTTGGAGCTCTGCACAAATTTTACTCGGGTTCATAAACCTCTTTTGGTTGTTCGAAGCCCTTCACGATAAATCCAAAGGTGTTGAAGGAGCGGCACATGGGAGCTGCTACAGCGAAGGACAAAATGCACATGACTTGCGGAAATGTGTGTGTTTCCACAGTGCGAGGAAGTAAAGGAGCTGGAATTACTTATTATAAAAAGTTAGTTGGAGGCCAATAAGTGTCAACGCTTCACCATAATAACAGGTTCTTCTGCAGTTACAATTTGTCAAACTCATGACAGTACAAATATGAACATATTGTAATGATCCTATGGGCCCTAATCTTTCAATGTTTGTCTTATCTTCACCAGACTACAGCAAAACACTACAAAGAAGAATCACCACATGTATTGAAACTATTAATGCCAGCAACACAAACTAGTGAAAATGACAGAACAAAAATAAAAAAGGAAAGATTAACGGTGCTAGGACGCTTGCTCAACGGATTCCTTTCCAATCTATTTTTGTTTTACTGAAACTCACGTAGCTGTCACATGTTGTAAAGGGAACACAGCCTCTCCTCACTCCTGTAACACAAACCACCTGCTGACCCCTGCCCAAGTCATCCCTGGCCTGGGGGTGGAAAAGTAACGTCAGTGAAGATGCACACATGGAATTTAGTTCCATGCTGGTTGAGGAAGATGATCCTCTCGAGCGAGATAAAGAGAGGGAGACCAAGAGAGAGAGAGGGTTAGACAGAGAATGTGCGGGAGATAGAGAGAGAGAGAGAGAGAGAGAGAGAGAGAGAGAGAGAGAGAGAGAGAGAGAGAGAGAGAGAGAGAGAGAGAGAGGGTGAGAGACAGAGAGAGGGGGTAAGAGATAGAGCGAGACAAAGTGAAAGCTTCCTTGGGACAGAAGACATGTGGGACCGCTACTCTAGAACCGAGTGCAGGCCTTGCCTTTGGGAGGACACCCCATGGTACTGCTCTGGCGTAAGGGCGGTGCCTCCTGATGCCCTCCTATGATTGTCTTCAGATCTTTCTCCTCCAAGGGATGAAGATAGAAACGTGACCAGATGTTAAACAGAACTATCTGTGAAGTCGCCCTTGGAAACAGTTTGGAAGAGGCCAGGCACTTTGTATAAAATATTTGGCAGGGGATTGGATGAACCATCTGTCTATCACCGTGTAGATAGTGTTGATCAAGTAGTTCCTCATGGGACGCTGATTGGTCTGAACCACTGTGATCCGGCCACAAACGCACATCTTGAAGCCTGGCTATATGGATTATCGCGGGATTGTAAAATCGCGATCCAACTGCCTCCTCGCAAGGTAATGAAGATGGTTCAGGAGGGAGGATGAAAGGTGGAGAGAAGAGGGGAAACAAAGCAAATCAATCCTTTGGAATCCCTTTATGATTGGTTCTTTGCTTCCTAAACCAATGCCGCTGATTTGATTCCAGGGATGCGGAGAAACTTCAGCCTTTGCCTTCGTCTTCCAGGGGCTTTGGTTAATAGAAAAGGTGCATTTGCACGCATCTACTGTATGTGTGTTTGCATTGGTCGTGTGTGCGATACTGTATGTATGTGTGTGTATGTGGACGTGCCCACAGTTGAGATAATGGTTGGACAAAGGACAGTTTTATCTAAACAAACAAACAAAAAGGGCGACTGATGCAACAATCAAATCAATCTGGATTTCATAAACACACATGGCACGGTAATTGCCATTCTCTCAAAGATATAACTTTTTCCAGTACATCAGAAAGCATACTGAACCACAATAGGGGCCTAAATCAGCAACTGGAGCTTTTTTCCTACCATCCTATTTCTTGGAGTCAACCACATGGGAATGATTGCAAGACCCTTACTCTGTTCCAAGCTCTGGAGAATGGTCTGGCTGACCCCTGCCTTTAAACACAAAATACCCTGGCAGGTGCCAAATGCGCCCCAAACAAAAATAACCATGAAAGAGAACCGTGTGGTCGACGATCAACAAATTAGCAGTTGAGATCTTTATGTGTAGGCCCAGGTTCCTATGGATGTTTTTTCTGTATCACACTTAAATTTCCTAAGGAAACCACAGGTACCCCCCACCGCCCCCCCCCTCCCCCCCTCTCCTCTGGGAATGAAAAGATGCGGTGTGCGTTTGAAACGATAAACATGATACTTTTTAGAAAGATCTGTAGATTATGTGGATGACATAATAGATTCTGACTCCCTATTTTCTCCGCCTCAGAGAATTAATTGTGATGAATTCTTTTTTTGTTTGTTCCCAAACAAAGAGCCAAGATCAATGGTGACGACGTTTCCAATGTTGATTGTTGGAACTTGAGAACTCCTTCAGCTGTACATACAAAGGTTATTCAGCAGCATGGCAGTGCTGTAGTCTGACTGTGGAAATTTCGTGGTCCAGATGAGCATGGAGACATGGATCTTTCTAAAAGTTATGTTTTTATCAAATTATAGAAGGTTATATAGAAAACATATATAATCAATGGTCAATGAAAAGTTGAGTTATCAGACACACTAAAAATTTGAACAAAACTCAAACAAACGCTTTAGAAGCAGACAATACATTTATTTAATACAGACAAGGAATCAATGCAAAGTACTTAAAAGACAAAGCTTAATTTTCACAGAGGTGTAATCGTAGGACAAACACAGTGTTGAGCAATGTATTAATCGCTAAACTGTTTAATATGGTTTTGCCTCATTCGGTTTTCATCCTGCTCCCTACAAGAGGCCAATCTCTGATCATCTCACACCCGGCCCTGCCAGAGCCCTTTCTCTTACCCCCACTTTTAGTTTATCATCGGACAGTAAATATTTTTGCCTTCAGAATGTTTCATTTATCCTCCTCCCTGCCAGACATCTGTCTCTATCCCCCCACTACTCTGGAGGAGTTGATCAAACAATTGATCTGGATTCACCTTCATCCTGTTCTCCTTCTCCTCCCTGCCAGACATCTGTCTCTAGCCACCTATTGCTCTTTAAGGAATTGATCAAAATAGCAACTGAGGCGTTTGTATTAGCATCAAATGGCCCTCCTTTTGTCCTACAATCAAACACCAGATCCCCCACAGACCAACAGTTCTTGGACCCATTCTCTTCAACCTAGAGACGGTGCAGGCCGTTTGAGATTGGCTTTATTTGAATCACGGTAACCCAATTGGAATCAGTGGGTTAAACCATTCTGTATGTTCACAGCTGTGTTTTGGTAATGAATTAGAAAAATAATGGGAGGTCGTGTAGGATTAACACGCAGAACAAGAAGGCAGAAAACGAGAATCACTGAAGGAATGCGGTGGCTGTTATACTGCGAGCCCACATTAAAGCATTTGAAGAGAAGTATTGACTCAGCGGTCTATTTGGAGACTTGCACCTTTATTTGAATGTAATTCTACAACAGGTTTCGCTCGTAACACTAATTATGGGTCAGCTACTGCACAGATAGTAGACTCAATGAGTGATGATAAGTCTACTAACCATGCATAAAAGGAGCAGTCCCATAATCAGTGTCACAATGACATGTTCTCCAATGACACCTCTGTGAAAAGGGTCTTTGGTCTGAGAGTGGCCGTGACAGAGTCTGATTGACCTAAAGTGCTCGTGGAGAGGGGTCACTTTTGTATGGGTTCCTTGTAATCTTTGGTGACCTGAACTGGACTTTTGACGAGAGGAATTCTAGAAGAATTTCAATTTTGTTTTGGCTGTCACTGCCCACAAGGGATGAATGGACCTTTGCCACTAACAAGTCTGGCTGATATCACTGATCAATGACTTCGAAATACCTTTAAAATATTTATTCAAGCTGTTAGCACTAAGTGGTTAATCATTGGTATGCATGCAAGGTAATTGATAATATTATGATGCCGAGTACTTGAGCATTCAGGACGTGAATTTCTCTCCCCTTGGATACCAATGTCACCATGACGCAGGCTGGTGGGAGAGAGGGAGAGAGAGAGAGAGAATGAGAGAGAGAGAGAGAGAGAGAGAGAGAGAGAGAGAGAGAGAGAGAGAGAGAGAGAGAGAGAGAGAGAGAGAGAGAGAGAGAAAAAAAAAAAATTAAGTGTGAGCAAAGGAAGAGAAGGGGAAGAGTTGTATCTGAAATTAATGTCTCTAATAACATTTCTGTGGTCAATCAATCCAGTGCAACTCACCCCTGTCTGTGGTAACATATCCAAATATTTCCCAGACACATTTTTCTCCGCTGTCTCTTGCTCTGGCTCTGATCTGGGTCCTGATAGAGGACCACGAGCCCCAAGCCTTCACACTTCCCAAGCCCCAGGTCTCCACCAGACCACCGCTTCCTACCGCAGGACCCCCCGTTGCTCAGCAAGCCACTCAGGCCAGACCGCCAGTCTGCCCAGCGCAAGAGCCCCTATCCCCTCCACCCTAAGCTCAACACTCAAGCACTCAGGATGGACACAGAGACCAGCACCCCCCCAGAGTGCGTTCTCAAAGAGAGCCCCCATACTGAGGGAGGTCAACCTAGTCGTCGTCCCCCCCCCCCTCAACCCACAGGCTCTTAATCTAAAGTAAAAGATTGCATGCTGTTATATTCCCCTTATGTGTTCTTCACAACATATACCAGCCACCACCTTATGAGTCGAGGAGGAACTCTATCAAGACAATCGGCCAGGTTTTCATCAGTGGTGAAAACGATGAGGTTGTGTAATGGTATTAATCCATCACCACTACGTTATGTATGCATGGGTAGGCACACCCTGTGAAATGGGTTTACACGGAAACCATGAAAGAGCTAGGCTTCTGGACATGTTTTTATTTCTCATATAATATGTATACGATTCTTGTATAATCTATGCTGCGGTACTAACCGGTTGATAGGAAAACATGTTTACAACACCACTAAATGGAACTCAGTCCACCATGTTGAGTTTGGACGTGGGACATTGGATTTCCCCGGGCTTTTATTGAGATGTCTCCGTCAAACGAGAACCACAATGACAGCAGTTAGAAACCGGAACGCAGTGCTTTCAGGGTGTTTAATGTCAGCCTTCCAACATGGCAAGGGTGGGAATCTCACTGGTATTAACACACACAGACCAATCTTCACTGGGGTCATACTTCTGCTTCCAACCAAAGCCACCAGGAATAGGATTGGTAAAAAAAATATTTAAGCAAAGTGAAACGCTGCATTCACAAATATTTGAGCTTGTCTGCCATCAGACTTTAGATGTCAATAAGACTTCAGACTTTAGATGCTTATCTTTAGATGCTAATTTAAAGTACATCTAAAATCGGATTCATGAATCTAGGGGGTGTCATAAATCTCGGCCTGTGGCCCTTTGAGAATTTAACTGATAAAAGGAAGAATCAGACATCTGTAAATAAGCAACTTTTTGGAATACATTGGACATCTTTGGAAAAACGTTCAAAGTGTATTCCCCTCACATTAACAACAGCAAGGTTACTCTAACTCTGCATTTCAATGGAAGCAGCTTACGAAGAGCAAAGGCTAACCCACAAAATCTCCTTCTGGAGGCACAATGATGAATTCAACACTGGATCTTTGACTGTGGGATCTCTAAAGGGCTTGTGTAATCCCAAGGGTTCTCATCACGACAGAACGCCTGAAACGGGATGCTCCAAATGAGATACACCAATAAAGTAACCAGTCCTTGATCTACGAGAAGAATACCGGGCAGCTCTCTGACCGATCACATTCACACATTTTCATCTCGAGGGTATATGTTGCCTGGATCATCTGTGTGGTAATGGCAGGCTCCTCTCACCACATAACATATGTTAAGTTAAGTTCCATAGGCACTGTTTGGGCTCATCAACAGTCAGCCATTTCCTACTGTCCCAACCTTGACTTTATTTTCCACTCTAGATCCCTTCTCAGTCTTTTGAATTGGACTGGCATCCTAGCCTGGCACTGTGAGTGCACCCCTGAATTTCAACATATATAATTATAAAAATACAACGGGTCAACCTCAAGCCCTCGGATGGTGTGGATTTGAAAGTGCCGCAAGTCCAACTTTATGCCACAATCATATCTAATTGTGATTCAGTAGAGGAAAAAGCCAGTTTGTCTTCAAATTTGGCCACAAAGAATCCAGGTAGGCTCCGAGACTACTGCTTAGGGCTTGAAAACACTCCAACGATGTATCAAAATAAAATAGGAACCATGCATGTGTGTAGACACAAAAGGCAAAACAAAAGAGCTCCTAGGCAAGGCGCCTAATGGTTAGGTCTTTATCCTCTATCCATTTCAGTCTATCAAAAAAATACCCTCATTTGGGATTTAAGGAATCTCGACAATCCCGTCTTGGACCAAGACACAGTCTCAACAACGAAACCAATTTGCATCAATTACTTTGTAGCGCTGTTGAGCATTTGCAGAACCCCTGGACTTCTAACATTTCCAAATATTGACAAACAAAGGCCACAGACAGCAGGCTTTGCCTAACCAAAGTTAGGTATGGGCCAGTATTCTGAAGTGTAGAATTACAGTGTGAAATGGTTTGGCTTCATGCAAGACTAACTTGATATATACTGTGCAAGATAGCCTTCAACCAGAACAAGTTAAAATATATTGACAAGGAAAAAAATGTTCTTAGGGATACGCAGAATTTGCTGACCTTAAGAGATATCTGAAACTTAACATATAATACAGTGGCATGGTATTCTGCTGTAGTATTTGTTGCCAACCTCTATGAATCTGGGAAGGTGGTGCATACCACGTTCAGGCCACAGGCAGGCACTAGATTTGTGTTCTCGAAGGTCAAATCATTATACAGCAAGATTAAGTTGTAGTTACTTTGTCTTCAAAATCTGTGCCCAAACAAATTAAGTTAAAGTCATTAGAAAATCTAAGGATTTGTAATATGTAAAGAATATTATTTGGCGATTTATAAAATAATTAGAATTCACCTTATAATAGCTGCAAGACAGGTATTATTGTTGGCTGAATTTAGTTTTCGGTATTTGTTCCTGGATTTCACCTCATTTAAAACAACATTGAACCTATGACCATGTCCCAAGTATAATTCACGTCTCTGTAAACACCTGGATATTTGGGAGTGTTCCTTAAATAGAGGAGTGCATGATTTAGCTTTTAGGCCAGATGAACAAAGCGTTCATTAAATTCTAATTTAACTAATGGATTTATAGCCTTCTGTTTTGTATTTATGCTGGCAAGTGTATTAATAGATATAAATTTGTTTGAAAAGGCTGACTCATAAATTTAGCAATTTAGTTATTATCTGCCAAATTTCTCATGAGAGTTTTCTGTTTAAAATGGCTATTGGCTCTTTTCCTTTTTTCCACTTTTTCCTTCCCATCGCGTGTTTCCAATATAGGACTCCTGAAGCCTTGATTTTCGAATTTACCTTCTGTGTGCAAGCGTTAAATAAACCAAATAAAGAAAAGAAAAGTTGCATTCATTGGATATGCATGTCACTGGGCTCATAATGGGCTTCCGTGACCAATACTGTGGAATGCTGCGGAGACTCTCTAGGTGCTGGGAGATACTCATCACCAAACAGCTTATTACCTTGCTTACTTTGTGGCTCTTCCGCTGCCATAACCCCCTCCTCCCGCTAGCAGATGGCAGCCTGTGCAGCCTGCCAAGTCTTACGCTGAAGATGTCTGTCTGTGTATTCACTTCTGCATGCGTGTGAGTGTGTGTGTGTGTGTGTGTGTGTGTGTGTGTGTGTGTGTGTGTGTGTGTGTGTGTGTGTGTGTGTGTGTGTGTGTGTGTGTGTGTGTGTGTGTGTGTGTGTGTGCGTGCGTGTGTGCGTGTGTGTGTGTGTGTGTGTGTGTGTGTGTGTGCTAGCGTGACCGCACATAAAATTGTATATGGCAATAACACAGTGCAGTCCATTTACACACCATCTTTATCGGCCCCTAGAATACTATCTCCCATGGTTCATATGTGCTTTTAGTGTGCGTGTGTGTCCGTGTGTGTGTCACATAACAGCATCTGTCAGGGTCCTAAAGGATGATCCAGGTTGACTGCTGTATGTAAGGGAGGATGTAATACAGTAACCCTACAGAAAAGGGGTGTTTGAGGGGGAGCGAAGCGCGTAACGTCTCATCAAGCGGGAGGTGAAAAGGGAATCCAAGCATGCGGGGAGACCACAGCAGCGCCTGTCATTCTGCCTCAGAGTGCGCCACAGACAGACCCCCCATCCAAACCCCCCTCCCTTCACTGCTGCCAAACTTAACAGACAAAAAATATTATTTTCATAAACTCTGCGCCGCTTGCCAGTCATCATTTTGGCATTGAGAACTGCAGAGAAAAAAAAGATAGTTTAACCTTTATGTCACTAAGATGGCCTTTTACAAAATAGGCATGGGCAATGGAGCAGCAGAAGGAAGGTATAAGGTTGCAGGTAAAGGTTGATGAGGGCCTTGTTGATTACTTAAACCATGCGTAGCCACGACTTCCGTGGACACGGATCATAATGATACCGGTGAAACACAGATTTGGCGGGGCCGGGTGGGAATGAAAAGCAGGACGGATATGAAAGAAAATATTTCCCAAATCAAATCAAGACATTGAGAGATATGGCATCACCCTGCTGAAAGGTACTGGAATGTGTGTGTGTGTGTGTGTGTGTGTGTGTGTGTGTGTGTGTGTGTGTGTGTGTGTGTGTGTGTGTGTGTGTGTGTGTGTGTGTGTGTGTGTGTGTGTGTGTGTGTGTGTGTGTGTGTGTGTGTGTGTGTGTGTGTGTGTGTGTGTGTGTGTGTGTGTGTGTGTGTGTGTGTGTACTGTGGGGTGGAATGTCCAACCGCAACGCAGTGGAGGAGAATTGGCCCCCCCACCGAGGAACTCCCATGACGTTTCGATTGTTCTCTCAAACCTGTGTATCACGAGACCCGACGTGATGTTGTTTGAGGCTAACGGTGGGTCCACAGACAACCTATCCAAACAACCAGCGCCTCGTATGAAAAGTCCCAGCCAGCATGTTTAAGCCTGTTTCAAGGTTTTGGGGAAAATATCCTTTGGAACCCCCCCACACACCACCCACCCTTCTGTGAAGATGCCTCCTGATACACACTGTTGTATTGTTCCACATGCCTCGCTGCTACTAGAACCCTTCTCTCCGTGGTGGCCAGCAGACGGTCACCCAGGATGCTCCGTCAGTCGCCAATCCTGCCTGTTCTTCTCCCCCTCTGCTACAAAAGTTGTAGCTGCGCACGTGGGTCTTGTGTGGGAAAAGCCGCGTGCCTGAAGGCTGAGAGAGTGAGACACTCGGAGATGAGTGGGGGGATCTGCGGTCAGTGAAGCACGAGCTGGCGAGAACAACTGTCTATTGAAGCCAGTGCCTCTGCCCTCTCTCTGAGAGTTGACACATGCGATGCGCTGCGACAGAGCATGCAGACAGAATGTGATGCGGCCGACCCGTCTCCTGCCAGAGCTCTTGAGCAGACGCTGATGCCGTCATTTTATTTTGTTTTCTGAAAATGAAGATGACAGCCATGAAGGGCCACACACGTTTATCCGGGAGTATTTTTTGTTATATAGGTGTATTTTACAGAATAGCATACAACCTGAATCCATGTGGACTCAAATGACACTTACTTTGCTGTGAGGATTCACTCTTACAGGAAATCGTTGCAACAATTTAATCTTTGTAAGAGGATATCGTTTAGCGACGTGATTGTACAACAGCAGTAAAACTTAGTGAACTACTCAAACTATTGTTTAAAAAATGACGTGCTGACCCAAAAGTGCAACGCTGACATTGCCCACGGTCTGTGATGAGCAATGAACCCACAAACAAGTAAGTCATTCTTGAATGACATTTCAGGCAACTCAATAGAGACACAAAGCATTAGCAGATGTGTATTGATCACTGTTTAATATACAGCGCTAAGTGAATCTAACGGAAAGCCTCGTGGAGAAGTATTTGGAGGGAGCAGGCTACGTAATGAATTTATATAAGGGTTTATATAACCTCCCTTGGTACGACTTTTTATTGCCATTCATTTGTACGTCTCGCCGGGCAGACGGGTTCGTGACGTCTCTCTGCTACGCGATGTCAAGATGTCACTTGATGGATCCATCGCCCCATTGCTCCTTCGCTCGTCTCCTGGCTCTCCGTTCCAAGGAAAAGGGAGTGGGTCAGGTCGGCCCTGTTTGTAGCCAAGACCCTATTTCATCACCAGGCCGGGCTCTATGACCGGACAGGGCAGGATTTAGCGCTGCATGCCTCATCCATCTTCAGCACTGCCGGTCTCTTCCCCTCCCCCCCCACCCCCCAAAAAAGGACAGAGATGAATGGGCCATGCTGAAGCTCCGTTCCTACTTTTCCACTCCCTCCCTTACCTTGGGAACCCGTCCTGCCTGCGCCAGCCTTCGCCGTCTAGTGATTTGTACCCTTTTCTACCACTCTTCTCTTTCTCTCTCTCGGCATCTCCAGTATCTCTGTATCTCCATCCGCTGACCCCTTTGGGTTCAAGGTGTACCCCCCCCCCCCCCCCTCCCCCTCATCTCACCCTGCTGTCCCTCAAGATCGTGCTGGATTCAAACGTCCTCTTTGTCTCCTTCGCTCGTACCTCGGTTTCCTCATCGCCCTCCGTCATTACTTCTTCCATCTTCGCCCTGAACGCTCTAGCGGGCTGCGCTGGCCGACGCCTCTCATCCCCTCTCTTGCTCCACCCATGGAAAATGCCCTGCGGCAGAGCACCACTTGAACCCACTTTCTTCCAATCAAAAACCAATTACTCCCAAACCTCCAGTCGCCTGACAATCCTCATATGTAAAGCTACTGAAGCCGTTGTGGGGAAAATAACTATAAAAATAAAAGGGATGAAATTCAATGCATAATGCATGTATCATTTAGCAGGACCAGGGGCAACTTGTGTATTGCTGTGATGAACCTCTGCATCCCGATACGGATGCAGAAGGCAGCCGAGGTCGATGGCCTGGTGAAGTCCCTTTGTGATCTGATTATTGTCACAGACATCAACCAGCCGTTGCAGATGACCAGGCCACCCCATTAACTAACTATACTGTGGAATAACAGGGAACCAATGGATGAACTCCCCCAAAACCCAACTAATGAGAAGTTTCCCCTGTTCATCGTACAAGGGTTGGAGTGGACCGCTGTGTCCAGTAGAGGCAGATGTAGAGGATGGCATATGAGCATGCTTAAAGAAGGGACTGGGCTTGGATGGGTTGCTTGGTGTTCCGTTCCAAAGTAACAGTAGTTCAGCTGTTGTTACGTACTGGTTGGTGGTAAACTGGTCTGCGGTTTGCAATTCAGTATGAAAGGGAATATTTAGATGGCCGTAGATCTTTTTAGGAGGTTTGAGAGAAACGGACAGCTTCGAGGCCCTACAATGACGTGGCGTCAATCAAGTTTGATCAGTCATATTTTAAAGCCGTTTCATCTGAGTTCTCCATCTAGACCATAGATGGCACTATTGCCTTAGTGTAAGTAGCACTTTATGTCAAGCTCCCCAAGTTATGATCAGTGGTACCATCAAACTGATTGACAATCTCCATTTCCCCTTTTTATAGGTCTCCAACGACTCTTTCCCGCCCCCCTCAAAGTACAGCACTAGTTGCCTGGGAACCAAAATGATCCACAAAGGATCCATCTTCTTTCATCTCGTACCCCTTCAAAAGCTTCATTGAGCTTTAGCATTATCCTGTAAAATAATATAACCACTCCGATAGTTAAACTGACATCTCATGGCTTTCATTGGTTCCGCAAAATTGGTGAGGAAAGTCAAACATGGACTCATTCATGTAGTGACCAAGGCCAACAGACATAAAAAAAACTGGCAAAAATGGGAATTCCAATTCAATGCTATGAGCTTGTGACCTCTTAAATTTAGACGCTGTCCAAGAGATCATAAAATCTGCCCTAAGTTTTCCATCCGTGTCAAGAGTGAAATTATGAGACAATTGCTCCACAATTTCCTAAACAAAAGAAATGGGAGTACCAGATGACCCTCCATGGATGAGTGAGAACTGTAGTTGTTGGACGTTTGGGTCAACAGTAATTCCCCATCACAGTAATTCACTGTGCTATGCTTGTAGCATGGCAAACCAGAGCTGTCTCCAACCGGAATAATGTTTCTTTTTATTCCTCTGCCATTAGAAATGTTCCAAGATCATTGAAAAGACCCTCACATATATGGATGCATTTTCTTAGAAGCTCAAACCAAAATGAGGGGGGGGGGGGGGGGGGTTCCATCATTGTTAGTAGTACGTCCAACTAAGTGTCCTCGAGTAACATGCACAACAGGATTTCCCTGCTGGATGCGTGGCCATCTCCCTGCCAGGGCCTCTCCTATGCAACTTAGTAGGCTTGGTTGTCACTGTTAGTCAGAACCAGAGGATGCAACAGTACCAAGAACAGAGCTGGACGGACAATGAACCAAAACTGGTTTCCTTGACAGTATGGATCATTCACATAAAGCTTTCAGATGACAGACTCCAAATAAACTACTGGAGGCTTTTCTGAATGCAATTTGTTAATAAGAGATCTATACTTGACAGGAAAAAAGAAAACGTTTTATTCAGATAGAAATGTTTAATTTACAGACAGTTAGGCGACCTCACAGTACAGGGGGTGCCTCAAGATTGTTGTTTTTCCTCTTTGTTATAAATACCCTTTACAGCCTATATTATCCGTCTATTTCACATGTGTGCCAACACCTGGACACAAGAACATTAACTAATCAAATAACCTAAACTTCATGAGGGTTCAAAACAGCACAGCAGTTCTTGGGAGAGGACAAAGAAAAACACAAAAAAATTATCACATTGTTGTAAGCTGAGTTAATCGTACAAAACTAATTCGGAGCACGTTTGGTCACTTTTTAGATATTAAATCAAGCGTGGACGAACACGCCCTCGACGCTGAATCAACGTCCTCCAATTGGCATCGTTATCAAGGACAGCAACCTGAGCTGAGGTACTGACTCCGGGACAGTACTGAGACCTGGCTGCGGTCGCGATGTGATGCAAGGCGACCCGTTGTTGCTCAGTTTGTCTGCATGGAGTGGGGGTGTGAGTGTGTGTGTGTGTTAACGTGTCTGTGTGGAACAGGGGCGGTGGGTGGGTGGGGAGGAGTGACGTGGACGAGGGTGTCCTAAGACATGGTGATCTGCATGGACTCCAGCATCTCCTCCACAGCTTTCACGGAACATTTGTTCTCCTTGGTGCCGCGGCCGGCCAGCTGTAAGACAGGATGAGAAGGGTGTGGGGAGAGGAGGGAGACAGAAGGAGAGGAGGGATGGGGCAGGGAAAGGAAAAGAGAAACATCAGTTCATTGCGTCTCTCAGCCAAGTGAGGGGGAACACACACACACACACACACACACACACACACAATGATAACCTCATACACCCAAACCACGCTTCACTAAAAAGCCAAAACAGAAAACATCTCTTCCAATTCAGACACTGTACCGCTAGAAGCAGCAGCAGGGCCAGCGCTGAGAGCTGAGAGCCAAGAGCGCTGGTGGAGACACACAGACCCAGCAGTGTTCAAGACGTGGACTCAGGACGGCTGCACAGAACAGGCAACGCAGAGTTGCCTCTGCACTCCTGAGCTCTTTCCTTGACGGTAAAGTAAGCACCGAAGTGTGCGTGTCTCTGTCTCTGTGTGTTACCTCGATGTCTACCTGAACGACGTTCACGCTGGGCGTCTTGTAGGGTGGTAAGCAGAGTTTATCGCAATACGTTCTATATTTTCATTGCACAATGGAATAATACGTTATTTAGGATGCGTCTTGTCCTCATGAACTGGCTTGGAATACATGCGGGCACAGGTAGCCGAGGACCAGGTTGGGGTTGGGGCGTCTTGCATAACGATGCTTGCAGGGACGCGGGATATGAACCCAGGGCCATCCATCTCGGAATCTAGAACCGTAGCCACTAGTGGGGTGGAGTCCAGATTCCGTTCTGCATGATCGGATGTATCCGACACTGTAACATATGTGGATCTCGAGATTTAATCTACGCCGAGGCGCTAGCCAGCCGATATCGAGGCGATGTTTTGCAAATAACAACCAAAACAAAGGGAGCGGAGCAGTAGAAAAACATAATGTTTGGAAGAATGTCTGCTTGCCTTCTGCTCCCCGTCGTTCGAGGACCCATTCCTCTATTGTATTATTAACCAAAAACAACATTTCTAAGGAAAAACAAATGAAAAAATTGTTACCAAAAAATAACCTCTGGAATTTCTGTCGCATCCAATATAGTTTTCCAAAGGGAATGCCCTATTGTGGTTTAGACTATTTCAAATTTGAAATCCTGCACTCACTAAAGAATTGGTGTTCAAACAGCCAATCAGGCCACACATATTAAGCCAAGTCCTTTGATCCAGGGAGAAAGGGGTGTTTGTGTCGGCGCACAGACAAGCAACATCTGCTGCCGTGGACCAAGTGTAGACCGCACGACAGACTGGACACTGGGGGAGAGATGTGGGACTGTGCGCTACGAGCTCTCTGCAGGCAGTATCATTATGCATGGCTCTGGAGCGCACCACACACACACACACACACACACACACACACACACACACACACACACACACACACACACACACACACACACACACACACACACACACACACACACACACACACACACACACACACACACACACACACACACACACACACACACACACACTTTGTACCAAAACCATATTTGCCATCCTTCCAGAACAGCAGATTAACATTACAATTTTCTGACTTTTTGGACGCCACAAAAAAGAAGAGGGCTATATTCGAAGCTTTACAGTAAAGAAGTGTTTATCAAGATGCATGCATACAGATGTATAAAGCAGGCAACACGATTCATACACAGCTTTCTACTTTCTTCCCCCCCCCCCCCTTTACATTTCTTTAGGTTGGCAAACTGAAACGTTGCACACAAAAATTAAACTCTTGGCCAAGGTGTAAGACTAGCCTATGTAATTTCAAAGTGTGAGTCATCCATCCCAATATAGTGGGAGTGTTTGTGTGCGTGTCCGAGTGTGTTTGCAAGTCTTCGGGCATGTGAGGATCGTGTGTGAGGATCGTGTGTGAGGATCGTGTGTGTGTGTGTGTGTGTGTGTGTGTGTGTGTGTGTGTGTGTGTGTGTGTGTGTGTGTGTGTGTGTGTGTGTGTGTGTGTGTGTGTGTGTGTGTGTGTGTGTGTGTGTGTGTGTGTGTGTGTGTGTGTGTGTGTGTGTGTGTGTGTGTGTAAATGTGCCTCGGTTTGAGAAGGTGCGCGTGTGTCCGTGCTTAAGTGTGCGGGGGGGGCGGTGCGGTCACAGCCATCAGTTTGTTCCAACGCGGGGCCTAATGCTCCACTACCTCGGGCCCGGTAGTCAATTATCTCCTCGGCCTGAGGTGAGACCGCCACATTAAGTCCAGCGCCGCTCATGGGAACGACCCAGACAGCACACACGTCTATTTAGAGAGCTCTGATGATAACAGCGCCATGATGCTGGGGCTGGGGGTGGAGGATGAGGCAGGGGTGGGAGGCGTGGGGGGGGGTAGGGGGTTCGTGACGGAGGAGCTAATGGGGAGATCTGGTCGGCGAGCAGGGGCAGTAGGGCAGTACCGCTCCACAACCCCCTCCTGTTACGCCACATCCCTCCGTCCGCATTTTTGCTCAGTGGCCTCTTTCTCTCTGGCTCTCTTTCTCAGACACACCTTCTCGATCCCAACCACACATCTTTAACCTGTATTATTTTTACCTGCCAACGAGCCTTGATCAATTATATTCCTTTATTACATTTTTAAATAAAATTATATTTTTATTATTAGTCATTGCAGGAGCCTTCCTCAGCTATGACCTCTCTGTGACGTCTTTCGTCCCGGCCCGCCTCTTTCGCACGCAGAGAAATTACAAACAGCCAGTAAGCCACGACGCACATAGTCATAAAAGCGGACGACTGACACACGCAACACTATAAAAAGGGGCCCATCAATCAGCCAGCACTGGCCCAACAGCAGCCGGCAGCGCTAGTGAACCGGGGCCCCACCAACGGGGGACCTGGGCCCACAGGTTGGCCTGCCCTTCATCTAAGGGAGGTGTGGGCTGGGCAGAGATGGGACAGCCTGCGTCATCTCTCCATCCCTCCATCTAAATACCACCACAGCAATCAGGCACACCTGCACGTGCACATGGCACCAACACAACCCCATTGGGGTAGCATAGATCCCTGGTGGATGGAAGTGGGGCTCTTCATGGATGTGGGGCAGACCCTCCTATTGCACTAAAGATTTAGTGCAGGTTTACTACAACAGTTCCATGCCCAAGGGGCTGTGTGGCTTGTTGAAGACGAGTCAACAAGCATATAAAGTCGCTGATCTACACGATCCTCTACACTCGCCTCAAAGCTAGTGTGTGTTTGTGTGTGTTTGTGTGTGCGTGTGCGTTGCGGCGGAGAGCCGCCTGTTATCTCCCCAGGAGGCGCAGGGGAGCGCTGAGCGCGGTGACATGTGGACTCTGCCGTCACAGTGGGGAGCCGCTCGCTGCATGGGAACGCCGTGCCAGAGTTTAGCCTGTCGGAGCGCATCTCCCGCGACACCGATTTCTGTTCAGTGTTTATTAATACATATGCTGCCGTGGCAACAGGGACTTCAGTGATACCATCTGAGCCGTGTGCTGCCTCCCAAAACCTTCCCCCCCCCCTGCGCGCACGCTCCCCACATTATGCCGTCTGATTTTACAAAAGCTGTCTTCAGATTAGGGGTGATTCATTTGTGGCGTGGAGCCACTCGTGCAGCTGCTCCCAGTGTGCTCAGAGGGCCATCGGATCACACGGGCTAAGCTGTCAGTCTCCTCAGTGTGCAGGGACGAGATCAACTGGGTTGTGTGCTGCTGCTGCTGCTGCTCGGGTGGTGGTGGTTGGAGCAGATTTAAGTCGAAGAGTCCCGGTTCTTTCGGGAGTAAATACGTGGAGCAGAAATTATTTTTATAAAAATCATATTTACATGCAATGAGAGGCTAATGAAACGAGCTCCGCCGTGTAGCGAATGCAGCAGAAGGACGATCACAGAATCGACCGTGCTGCTGTGCTTCGAACATGCAACAGCAGAAAGGCGCAAACACAGAGGGTCTCGGGAGACTTATGGGGTGCAGAGGCAGGAGGATGACAGGGGTCATAAAGCAGGAACCGTGTGCTCCCTCACATCAGACGGGATGGACGAGAGTTGGCCCCCCTCGACTCACCTTATAGGCTCGGTTAATTTGATTGGCGGCCCAGGCGGCGTACTTGATGTTGTCCTTTTTCACCTTGGCACCGACTTTGGGGCTGGCAGCGATGTGGCTCGCCGACTGGAAGGGAAGGGAGGCGGGGGGGGGGGGGGGGGGGACGGACATAAAAGAGGAGTCAAGTGGGACGGTTATAAAACGAAGATGTTCTCTCCGGATCAAAGTGAGAGGGGGGAAATGGAGATAAATGGGCATGGCCAGGGCCCCGTGTACCACCTCACCAGTCACCGTGGCACAATGTCAGGAAAAAGCGAAGCCCTACGACAAGCGAGCAGAAAATAGTGTTGACAAGGAGGGGGAAAAAGTGAGCGTTACAATGGCCCTGTATGTTAAAACCTCCAGCTGCTCTTTTCTGGTTCCAGCGTCGCCTGATGTGTTGTGTCACTGAAAGGAACCCCTAATTTTTCTGACACTTTGGACTCCTGGCGATGAAAGGGGCCTAGCATGTCTTCGCAAAAATATGAAAAAACAAAAAATATAAAAAGCGGGAGGAGGGGGGGGGGGGAGGCCGGCTTGCGGCGGGAAGAGCGGCGTGTGAATCATGCTCTCTGGCTGGCCTGCGCTCTCCCCTCGAGAACCACAAATCCCATGTCTTTCCCATGTTGCTGCCATCCTCCCCGCAGCCAAAACCATAGAGGGCTTAGCGGGCCCACGCTTCAAAGACCTCCCTCGCAACGTGCTGAAAACTTAACTCGACATAAATCGACCTGGTACTGCCTTCCGCCCCAGCTTTTGTTTTTTCCCTTTCTATTAACGGTGCCGTAAAACAACGAGCGCGATGCCCGGGGAGACGGGCTATCCCTCTGATGGCGAGCGTTTGTCGGTGACGACGCGGGAAAAAAAACCCGGGAATGTGTCTGACCGGCCACGCCCAGGTGCGTTGTCACGGTAGCCCTGCCCTTCCCAGTATCGTGACGGTACACCGGGACCGTTAGTGTTATTTAAAAAAAAAATTCTGGGGCGGTGGGGGAAGGCCGGCTGCCCCTCCGCTGAACCCCTGCGCACCTGTCAGGGGCTGCAGCGTCAGGGGCTGCAGCGCTGCCGCGTCAGGGGCTGCAGCGCTGCCGCGGAGACTAGCGGCCCGCGGAGCGCAATCAAGACGGAACAAACGCCCTCCGCTCACCCACCAGAGGCTCAACTCGTACCTGAAGCCTCCGCTAAAGACCAGATGTGTCAGCAGAGGACTTGTCAGGGCGGGCGGGGGCGGGGGGGGGGGGGGGTCTTGGTGGGAGCGCCGAGGCCTACTCTGTCTCCGGACCAGCGTGATTGGGACCAGGACCACAATGTGTTTCTGCTTTGCCTCGCCGGGGTCCTCCTGCACACGCTGCCTACACCTATAAGCATCATAAGTGCTTTCAGCAGGGCCCGTGTTGTGGGCCTGTCTTGGCATGAGGTGTTTGGACGAGCTGAAGGATCCCAGGACCCGCGGAGAGGAAACACTGTGGGTCTGTGTGTGTCGGGGCGCTGCTGCCGCTGCCCACCCCCGGTCCACATAAAACCAACACACCCACACACGCAAACCCACCCACACACACACACACCCACAGGAACATCGCCCCCCCCACCCCCCAAACACACTCCATTTGTGTTTTTATGTCAGGGCTCACTTACACATGATGTATTGGTGCTAATGGACAACATCCTGTTTAAACAAATATACAGATGAAAGGACCATTTACGCAGACAAATCCCCCCCCCCCCCCACAATGAAAAGGCATCTGGCTGCTTCATTTTCCAATGTCAGAACACTAGCAGTAGTGGACACTTTTCCCTCATTAACTTGCTATCCCCCCTCCCATTCATTTACACAGATCTTACTACTAAAATAGACGTATCCACGAGGGTAGACTTCAAGTTCAGTCTGAGTCAGCAGTAGGTAGACCCGTCTATGAAATATTTCTACGCCCCCCCCATCACCACACGAACACAGAGACACACCTCAGGAGCCTTGACAAACCACAGTCAGAAGGAGTGTTCTCCAGCTGCAGCACCACATTTTTTATATTTTGTTTTTTCATTTCTCCCATTCCTCTGCTCTCTCTTCTCTTTGCCCTCAAATCATTCACGCGGGGAACGGCTACTCACCATGTACAGCCCGAACAACGCCCTCATGTTTCGGTTGTTCAGCCTCAGTGCCTGGGCAAAATACTTCCTGGACAGCTCCAGGTTGTCCAGACCCCCCTGGGTGTACTTCACCTGTGTGAGAAGGCGTTAAAAGGGCTGCAATGAGCCTTGAGGGGAAGCTAACAAAATGACAGCATGACGTCTGAATGAGCAGCAAAATAATAAAGCACCATCACATTAAAAAATAAAACACATAAACGTGGTCCCGGGGACGTTTAAACGAGGCGAAGGGGGCCGGGCCGCTGTTCGGGGTCACCGAGGAGGGAGCGATCCCACCGAGAGGGCCTCGTTCAGATTTCACGGTTACCCCTCAGCTCCACCGGAGCCGTTAGCACCGCGGCTAATGAGCCGACGTCTTGGTTCGTCTGGGAAACTCAGCCGTAATAATTAATGGAGGGTGCTCCGGCGGCGAGGCCGGTGGCTCGGTCGAACCAAAACAAAATAGCTGCGCTTCAACTCTCGATGACGAACGCTAGCGTCGACCCACCACATTCCCTCGTAAACGATGACATCATTGTTTTCAGTGTAATAATAAACGTCCCGTGGCGCTCCCCGTGGAACGCGTATAACGGTGAGTTGCCGTGACGCAGGCGACGACACAAAGCAGGGGTTAGCCTACCGGGTGACAGACAAACAGGCACTGTGGTGGTGGTGGTAAACCTACCTCAGCATACTGCTCGCAGTACAAGTGATTGTGTGGATTGGTCATCATCAGCTCCTCCAGGCAGAACGCGGCCTTTCCGTAGCTATGGTGTCGGTGGCGGGAAAAAAAAAGGAAAGAAAAACAGGTGTCAGTCTGATACAGCTGTGGATGCGTCATCTCTGGGCCGTCAACAGAGTGATGCTTCAGAGGAGGTTCTCAACCGTGAAGCGGGAGGTCTGGCTGCCCCATAAATCCACAGGAATAAATGTGCGTGAAGAAAAAGGCTGCATTAAATCGCGGTTCGCTTCTCCGCGAGGGCCTTGGGCTTTGTGCTACGACACTCTGGTGAGGTTTCCCTCCACTGCCGCGACGTTAACCGTGTTAACAGGCCTACCGTAAGGCCTTCCTGAGCCAGACAGCTGGCGTAGGTAACCGCCGATCTAGTGAGCTTTTGGTTCTCCCTCTCCTTTTCTGGAGGGAGGCCGAAGAGGGGGACGTTACAGGCGAGGGGGAGGACGGGAGGGGGAGGGAGGAGGCGGGCAGGCAGCGAGGATCAATCTTGTCTGTCTGTGTGCATTTTCAGCCTTTAATGTGTAGTTAACTGTCCTCCTGAGGTCAGCGCTACGGCGAGGGCCTGGCACGCCGTGCCTGCCCGCTCGGATGAGATCACTGCTCCGCAGACTTGCTGAGCTGTTGACCTCACGCTTAATCCAGCTGCCACTCAGAAGATCTGACGCACGGCCGCGCACGACCCCGTGCAAACACGACCAAACAAATCAGAAGGAGGGGAGGCTATCCCATTTCACTGCATCTCATTTTTTGATAGAATTTTCACTTCATCCAATGCCTTGTGATGTGATTTTTTTTCTAAAGTGGTTATGGCTGGCCAACTCTGTGTGATTCTGCACTTTATCAGGGAAGAAAAAAATGGTGCCTGCTTCACAACTACGGATCAGGATAGATAATTTATAGTAATTGCATTGGCAGCGAGAAAGGAAGATAAATGCTGTGACGCAAACAAGCTGCCGGCCAAGATATGAAGGATCAAATAATAGCATGTAAAGAATGCTAAGTTCAAAACGTTGGCGGCATTCGGAGGAAAGAAGGTGGCAACAATGAGGGAAATCAGGAGGGGTCGTTCCTGGTGAGGAGGGGCCCTTGGAAGGATGGGGGCTGCTTACAATTACCACTTCCTCCACATAAATACTTTCAGATGTGCCTGTGCAGTGGCCCCAGTCTACAACAGTGCCAGTTGCATCAGCCATTAGCCAGAGCCCTGTAACGGGTCCAGAGCCCTAACCTAGCCTACCCTTGTTCTGAGCCCTCGAAAACCCACTGTTATCGTTCTCCTCTCAAAACCTTGTCTGGAGCCTTTTTCTTTTTTAATGGTGCATGGGAAGGAAGAGACGGTCTGCACGTCTAACTGTGAGAATCCCCCCGATTCCTTGGGAAGTAGAAAGGGGTGGGCATTTGCTATACAACGATCAAACTGTCTGCACGTCCGAAAAAAGAAAAAAGATGGGCAAGCATGCAGATACAAAACTGTCAATGGAGCCTGCAAATTGCTTTATATATTTTTTCAAATAACTAGTCTCGGTGGCTAATCCTGCAAGACACATGCGGCACAAACTCGCCAGTTGCGTGCATTGATGGCAAAGAGACAGTCTAAACATCACTGGCATGTGGATTGTTTTGAGAGAGACATGCTTTATGGCTATTAATTACGGTCTTAATGTGTTAGTGCTGACGCCTGGCGGGAACCCCAACAATGGCCGTCCAGAGACAGAGCGCTTTGTTTATTATCGAGCTCCCAGAGAGCCGTGCGCATGCAAGAGTTTATTTCTCTTCCTCACTCCTCCATCAGCTCTGTGTTTTCCCTGGCGGGGTCAAAAAAAAAAAATGTCTGCACCTTCTCCTGGGAATTAAACAGCAGCCACTCCCTCTCTTCAACTCCCGTCACTCTTTTCCCTCTCTCAAACACACACACAAGGCCTACTCGACCATTGTGGAAAAGAGGTGATAATACCATGCCGTCCGGAAGTGGAGGAGGGAAAAAAGGGAGTTTGTCACCCAAAATAAAGAAAACAATGAAAAGAAATTGACACGCCCGTAGATAAGGGCCCGTGGGAGTGAATGGTGTGATATTAGACGTGTTGGGCTAAGCTGGGAGATAATCGCCTCACCCCTGGATTTCCTCTGGCTGCTACAGCAATAAAGCCCAACAGACAAAAGCTCTGAAACATCCAATAAGTAGCCTTCTCACCGCGCTGAACATTCCAGCCACCACCGCCAAACACCGGGGCAACCGTAAAGCCAGCGTGAACACACATTCGCTCTCTCCCACACACATGTCAAATGTGCACAATTTGACTGGGATGATGCTTCACTGCCTTCTAAACCCCAGATAATTAAGGGGGCTGGGAGGGATTAAAGGTGACAATCCCTGAACGATTCACCCTGGCAACACAGATATCAGCAGGGGTGCGGAGATCTCCTCTGGATCCCGTAGGCAGGGGAGAGGAGGGCTTAAGGGTTCGAAATCCTATTACACGATGTGACAAAACACTGCAAGGGCTTCCATTCAGAGCCGCCGAAACAGTCGGGCATCGACCGACTTGCCATTGTTGGGATTGTTCAGATCAAGCCATCAGGCCAGGTAGACTGACCGACGATGAAGACATGCGCTATTTAGCCTCAACAGATATCCAATAAACAAGAACTTGGCGAACCTCAGCCCGTCCACAGGTCCGTTGTTAACTTGTATTTGAACCCACTGATCAGCTTTAATTAAAAGACTACGTGCGCAAAAAAAAAATTTGTGTTAAGGGATGAGTGTTCTAGGAAGGAGGGAGGCGTGATATATCCCACGGCAACTTTGTGATACTCGTTTTGTATCTTAATATAAACCGCTGCTCAGACGGAGCCCCATACATCCACACACACCGCATGTGTGGATGCCCAAGTCTGACGCAGTCAAAATAAACGGCTGTCCAGAATGAGCTTCACATATTCGCACACTAGAGACTCTTTCAGCTTGTTGGAGATTTGCTTTTCTGTTTTATCTCGTTCTGCCTCCGACTGTCGGGGTACTGTTTCATGCTCCTCCATGCTTGTTTCTATATTCGTATTTTTTAATGTGGAAAGGGGTGCCTTACTCGTGTTCGTTGATGTAGAGTTCAGAGAGTTCATGCCACGCTTCCTGATCCCCAACAAACCTGCAACAAAACACAACAATGGACGATGCATTGACCCTTGAATGAACGTCTAAAACAACGTGATAAGGATTGATTAGTGTTGGACAGGGTTTTGGTTGGACCGACATGGTAATCAAACAGAAAGCATGTTTTTACGGTCACACTTACTGCTCCAGGTACTCGTTGAGCTCACGGATGGCTTCAGCTGGCTTCCCCTGGGCCTTAAGGATGGAGATTTTGCGTTTTCTGGCCGCCTGTAGATGGGCACAAACGCAACATTACAGAATCCCTGCATGGCTTTTTCTGGGGGTGAGTGCAGGATCTACCACAGCGATGCCAAGGACATTTTTATAGTGTCTCATAATCTACCCAGCATTAAATGGTAAAAACAAGAAGCATTTTATGAAAACACTGAAATAGTGATTCATGTGGAACTTTGTGTGTGTGTGCATTGATGTGTGCATCTCTCTGTGCGAGAAGGGAGTGGGCCGTCACTGTTTATCGTGAGCGATGGCAAGTCAATGAATATTGTTGCTTGCAATTAAATATCAGCCCACACCAGCAAATCCTAAGGGGTAGTTAATGGCCATGGCTGAAGGGGTTGGGAACGGCTTCATAGATACGCAAACATACGAGTCAATGCTTGGGAAGATAGGCCTAGCAGCAGAGTCGAAATGGGATTAGTTTATGGGAAAAAAATAACTTGATTCTATTCCGGACCCATTGCTTGCGTGCCCTGCATGCATTTGGAATTGCCTCTGCCCCAACTTCCATCGGACTCAAAATTGCTTTCCGTTTCGTTTGATGTTGCAAGTGACCTAGGGCGGATTAGATTCTCATCAATCTGATCGAGGATCTTGCGTATTACGGCTGCTCCAACAAACTTTTCCAGACCCCCCTAACCCCCCCCCCCCTCCAACCTCTTCCCCTTCCCCACAGTAGTGCCTGAAAAGCTAAAGACGCAGCTTCTCCATTAGCAGTGGACGGCCCCTGCCACAGCTCGTTTTATTTATGGACTGGCACTTGACAGAGTGAGGCTTCCTCGCTCTCTCCCCCACACCAATAACCAAACCCATCGAGGGCTACGTATGAGTCATGTCTAGGGGGCTGTAAATCTGGGACTCCTGACACCGACGTCACAAGAAATCCACTTCTATTCATCACAAGTAGGACCTGCAGAGGGGCACCGGGACCTTTGCCTTCACTGAGCGCAGGTTGGGTTGGGCTTGCTACCCGCAGCTCTCTTATGGGAAAGGGCCACACAGAGCCTGTCATAAGAGGGCTAATAGGACTTCTATCATCAAGGATTAGGGCCTATTCATTAAAATGTTAGAAGAAATGTGCAAGGTTGTTAAGAAGATGTGAGGAGAGGAGTGGATGCTAGAGGGTGGTCTGAAGTCAATTTGGAAGAGATAATTAGTTGAATATGCTGTGCGGTTAAAAAGCAATGGGGAACATGGAAAGGTCAAACAATTATTTACCCTTCTCAAACATCTGAGTGTAAAACAGCGATGACACATTGAGCATGGGGTGCATTACATAAATGAGATTCAATGTTCAACTATGATTTTCAGGCTCATTTTGTCTAAATTATAAGCATGTGGCCTCTTTTCCTGTCCATTACCGGAAAAGACGCTGGAAAGCGGTCTAGGAGACCAGTCCTGTTGAATGTCAATTTTCACACTTATACACCCCTTCCACCGTCACCCCACCCGTTTCTCACCAGCACTGAGATTGGAAACCAAAGAATACTTGGGGTTGAAAGAAACAACATATGGAAGTTGGTAGGCCAGAGAGTCACACGGCACTTTATTAAACACGGAGCAGTTCCAAACCGCTCCTCTCTTGCGCCCTCCTCCTTTCTCCTAACTAATGATCCAGAAAAAACCTGGCAATGGATCTCGCCCTACTGTTGTCTGGGACTTTATTCTTTTTAATTCTCCTTAAAAGAAAAGGGAGGATATTTGCATCCCAATTGAATGTACGGCCTACAAGCCAAATGTTATCGATAACGCAACAAGGCATCAGAACATGACAGTCAGCCTACATAGTAAATGCTCTGTATAAAATAACACATCCAAAAATGACCGTACGGCCTACAGGCCTAATGTTCTGTATAAAGTAACGCAGCATCACAGCATGACTGCATGGCTGAGGTCTGCCGAGACACACAGTCTACTAGAGAAGTAGAACTATTGGCCATATCGTCAATAGACTTCTAAACAATGGTGTTGAATTATTCTCAAAGAGAAGCCCCGTTTCTGCCAAGACATTTGAGAGCACCTGACCCCTGCAAACACTGACTTGATTGGCACAAAATATTTCACATTATATAATCCTACAAATCAACCGCAGTGGTATATTTTCAGACCACAAATGTCTTGTTTGAGAAACACTGGCTTCGTACACAAACCAATTAGGTTGAAATGACAGGGTTAGAATTCAAATACGAACTCAACGATTTAGTCAGTTGGCTGCTTGTAAAAAAATATCGAAAATGCTCCACGGATCGAAAGCACAAGTAATGCAAGAAAAAAAATGCATTTACACAGAGGCAGACGAGACATTCTCCAGATCATTGCTGTAGGTACTGGAACATAGCAAGGAATGGAAGGGCTACAAGTTTGAAACATTTTTTGGACACCGCCATGGCAAAGAATCCTTGAACAATTTTTGTTGATTCAACAATTTTGGTTAATGGGTACCACATCTATTCCACAGCCTGTAATTACAACAACTCCGTTTCCAATCTCTGCTGCTCATGCTGGGATGCCTCGCAAGTCTTCCTTACGGTCGCCAATTTTCCGCCTTTACTCGGGCCGATCTCTAGCCCGGGCCTGAAGAACATGTTGGAGAACCCACCCGGAGGTAACCCTCGCTCCGGGACAGGTGATCAAGGATGACTTTAGGTTCAGTATTCCAAAACTACACCCAGTGCGACTGTGGGAAAATGGTTGTGCAGGTTGGATTGAAAAAGAAAGCGGTCTACTCCCTTTCCCGGGGTGTTCCACTGGGTAGTGTCGACGCCAACATCCTGGGCCTTCTTCAGATTGCAACAACAATTTCCATGGCGGCGGTGACCTTCATGTGACAAACCCTTTCCTGTAGATTAGGATACTTTAAAAGTCTATCAGCCTCACTGCCTTTGAATCCACAAGAGTTCATCCCTCAATCGTTATCAACTTGCTGTTGCCAAGTTGTTATCCAAGTTGCGTCGTTCCTTGTTAGGCAAAGCATGTGTAAGGTGTGTAAAGAGATTAAAATATACATATAGTAAAGTTAATCCATATAGCTCTCGAAAATTCTAATGCTCGTTAACCTGTATCTTATAAAAGCTAAATGCTGAACAAAGTATACGGCTCTAAAGCTTGTAATTGAAAAATGACTACAGAGCTATAGCTCATGAAGGTAAATAAACCAGATTGGCATTAGGATTCCTCAGCTCCAACAGCAACATGAGGGTAAAATAAACATACAGACAGTCGTGGCCAACGTAAAGGTGAGACTGACACAGAAGAGGCATTACGGGGACGGCAGCTGTTGTAAGCCACAAGGAGAGATTATGAAACTGAGGGGGGCATTCGCTTTACTCATAGTGCAGGAGGGGAGGGGGGAGTGCATCGGAGCAAATTAAGGTTTATTGACTTTGTAAGCAAGACTTCCATTTGTTTAAAACAGATAGTCAATGAACTGGGGAATCTTCACGTGGCATCCAAAGAACAAATATCCAAGCACTTTACCAAGAGAAAGAAAAAAAAGGAGAGACTCAATATTCCCAAAGCAAGTCCATGTGTTGGAGAAGCCCGATTATGTCTTAAAAAATATATACTGCCAAATTAAATAATGATGTGGTTGCTTTTGAGAGTCTTTCATTTTGTAGAATAGTCTGTTCACCCTGGGGATCCTTAACCAGCAGGTACATCATGTTCTCGTCACTCGTGCTTGATGGACAACAAATTTATTTCATTCTGTCTTCCCCTGGCTGATGTCATCCGACAAGTTACTCACCTAATTAAATAGAAAAAAACAACTTCTTAAGATCAAACAAGGCAGCAACAGAGATGCCCAATCTTAAAGCGTACTCTTTTTACCAGCAGATGGAATCTGACTCTGGAAAGCAGGCAAAAGTAAAAGGTCTTGGCGTAATCCAAGACTCTGGTTTAAGTGAAGTCTTGTTCACTATGTCGACCTGGTCACTGTTATTGTACTATACAAACCAAACTACGATAATGCAACAAGATAGCAGAGAAGTGCATCCATGATTTTATCTCAAGTATATTGGATTATTTTGCCCAATGTAATGCAATGTAACTCTTTTTAACCTGTCGGCTACAAGAATCCCCAGACAACGTGTTCAGACCTCCGTAACTCGACCTCTGGCGTAGATTTAAGAGAGGGAGAACATATCACTCCTTTGTTGGCCTCAGTGCATGCAAGATGGTCCCGTGGGATTTTTCTGTAACAAGAAACTAAAAATGTACATGTTTTCACAGGACTTTAACGAGGAGGACCGGGTTATTTTATCTCTTTTCGCTTCATTTTTTCCCTAACTTTCTTTACAGTCGTGTTATTTCATAAATCTTTCTTTACCTGATGTTAGATTATCTCCCTTATTTCCAATCGCTCTTAAATGTGTTAGGCGCACCTGCATTCTTTGACCCATCTACTCGAATGGCACTTTAAAGGAACATTGTTTATTGTTGATCATAACTTACTTTAAGAGATGCGGGTACTAAAAACTGAAAACCACGACAATACTTAAATAAAAAAGTTTTGGCCGGGGGATGGTAGACCAAATCGGGGGAGGTAGGGGCCAGGGGCACAGACCTGTTAATAAGGCTCCGACTAGTAAATCACAGTCTTCAAAAGGCAGGCACTTCTTTATTAAGACTGTTAAGTTACCCCGAGTCAGTCCGACGTTGACTCAGACGGTGAATCACCCCCATCACGCACCCTCCCCTCGGCCCTGCACACTTGTCAGGCACGCTGGTGAGAGAGCGAGCACCAGTGCTGGGACAGAGGTCAAGAAGGGCCAACGGGAAGTTCAACTTCAGCAAACTCAGGCCCTGAGGCCAAAAAAAAGGAGAACTAGCTGTGGCCAACTCAAGGCCTGCCAAGGAAGGTCAGCAGGAACCACAGAGGCAAACCAAAGGAACTACTGAGCCATCTGTTAAGTGCACCATTTCCCAGCCCGTTCTCACCGTGTTCGTGGGGTCGTCTTGCAGAATTGCCTCATAGTACTTGGTCGCCTCGTCGTACCTTGACAGAAAAAAAAAATTTAAAACGAAGGAAAGGTATTACTTTTTTTTGTAATCAAGAGTTACCAGTCAGGGAAAGCGAGGTAGAATGTGAAATCAAACAATAGTTCAGGGCAATCGGGTTTCTCCATACGGCACTGCATATTATCCCTGTGATTACGCCGAGGCCGGGCAGAGACCAGCAGCGCTCCAAAGAGAGAAATAAACACTCATTAAACTTTAACTTGCTGCTGGAGCGGCAGGACCCAGTGAGGTGCTTATATCACCTCACCATGAGTCATGAAATCAATATGAACAAAGCACACAGGCCCTGCAGATTGTATTCACCTTTGATTGTGTCCACCTTGGGTTCACCTTTAAACAATTGAAATCTCTCTTGTTTTACATCAGTCCAGTGGGAGGGGGTTGTTTGGGTGCCTGCGCTTCGACTCCGAGGAAAACCCCTCTTCCTACACATGTGAACCTGATAAGCAACAGGAATCTAACATTTTGTCTCAAAGCATCAGTGTGGGACCACATGGACATGTATAAAATGATTTAGGCTGGAGTTATGAGCTGTAAACATCCAATCACATGGTGGAATAATCTGGGCGTTGGGAGTCCATGTGCACTTGACTTGTCTTTCCCAATTTGGAACTGAGGGATAACTTAACAAAAAACTTCTTATTGGGGCAATCAGCAGCACTGATACTTTTAGGAGTCTAAACTGGGATTCTAGGATCAAAACGGGCCCCACCCACAACCTTCAAAAGACAGAAGCTACTCTGGTTCCTATTAGTGGAGAACAGGCTCTACTTCTAGTGCTGCCCTGAAACCTCACAATCACTTTATTACTCAGACACACTCTGGGAGATTTCAGATGGCACCAGGCAACCACTCCTGAGCCACTTTGATTTGCTTTATTTACTTAAGGACCCTGTGTGTGTGTGTGTGTGTGTGTGTGTGTGTGTGTGTGTGTGTGTGTGTGTGTGTGTGTGTGTGTGTGTGTGTGTGTGTGTGTGTGTGTGTGTGTGTGTGTGTGTGTTGTTTGAAGCAGTGTCATTCATGTTGAGCTACACGCCTGCTGACAATTAGATTCCAGCGTAGCGTTCATTTTATTTGACAACGGCAGAGCGGCTGCTCATATTATCACACAGAGTCTGACACTACCGATAAACCAGCGACCGCGATCCACACTGGGAATGTGTGAGAGGCGGTCAACAGCTTGAATTGGCCTTACCTCAGCTCGGTCACTACCAAAATATCTCTGTTTATCCTCCTCGCTCATACACTACGCTTTCCTTTTTTATGAATCGAAGATTTTAAAATAAAACAAGGGAGGGAAGTTAGGGGGGGGGGGGGGGGGGGGAGGTCTGATTGCGGTGATCTGAGCGGGCTAAAAGGATGCGCTCACAGCACTGTTCAAAATATAAATAAACACAAAGGGAGAGGGAGAGGGAAAGATAAGGAAAAAAAACAACAGAGTGAGAGAGCAATAGAGAGAGGTTAAGAAATAAAAGAGAAGCAAAGATTGAGGGACCCCCAGAATAACAGTGGGGTCTGACCACTTCCTTCCCGGGAATCCCTCACTAAGGCTAAAAGGCCACAGGACTACCCAGGACTTAACCCTTGCTTGGTCCTGAACCCTTTTTTTTTCCCTCCAAAGCAATTGCGGGTGATCCAAATCATAACACACCCTACCACATACTCTCTCTCTCTCTCTCTCCGTCTCTCCCTCCATCTCTCACACACAAACACGCACACACACATACACATTACGTTTTACCACTTAACATCTGCTCACGGAGCCGTGTCCTCCAGCCTTCCCAAACAGTTAGGCATACAATTCCGAGGGCGTGCTGCTGTGTCCCCACGCCATCTTTTCCACATTTGGTTTTCTCTCGGCCTCCGATGCTTACCTTTCCAAAGCTTCCAGCCGCATGCCCGATAATCGCTTCACTCTGTGGCTATCTGGAAACTGCTTCCTCAGTTCCTGTAGACAGGTCTGCAAGGATGTGGGCACAAAACGGGCAATTATAGTTGGCTGCAGCTTACTTCATCTTCCACTAAATTTCCCCCCCCCCGCTTAGCACAATGGTACTTGCCGGAACCATTGTCATGCCCGAAGGCATTAAAAAAAATATATATATGGAGCTGGAGCGGCCCCCATGCATTACGTATCAGAATACGGACACACAGGATTTTTCACCTCCTCGTTGATGTCGGGTGGGAGGAGAGGTTAACATCGCGGACCGAGACAGAGGAGGGCTAATGTAATGCTGGCATGCTACCCCGTGAGGGCCAGCTGGCTCTGCCTCTACGATAGAAAGTGGGAGGCAGCGCTCTGCCCAGCAGGTTTCTGGTTGTTTTCTTTCAGAATCCCCATGTTTTGCACATATTCGTGAGAGGGGAGGCATGGTTATTGTCATGCACTGTCTTGGGCCGAGTGAAGTGTAAAGTCTACTCGAGGGATCGCCTTCTTCAGCTCCATCAGGCAGCTGACATCTGGTCCTCCTGTTTTCACTCTGGCAGCCAGACAGACGATGCGATGGAGAACTGATTCCAGAAAACCAATGCTGATTAAGTGAAACCGTTACCATAATTGTAGAGAAGAAGTGTATTATAGAGAGCATTTCGAAGCCTTTTAAATTGTGTGGAGTTTATATCAAACAATAGTGTGATAATAGTCTAAAATGTAACGTATAATGTCCCTGATCCAGTGGATAACTTCGAGTCTTACCATGGCCAAGTCGTCCCGACTGCAGTCCAGCGCTGCGATCATCACCTGCTCGTAAATAATCCAAACTAGACAGAGATAATGCAAAGAGAACATACAAAACCGTGGAGTTAGTGAAGGGTAAATGGACTGCATTTATAAAGCTGTGTTCTGGGAAGCGGAATTCATCATTGTATTTTGTCTGCCAGACAGACGTGCAGTGGTGTCAACAATACAATACCATTACTACCTCGATAAGAGAGCAGACGGTTGATCAAAGCATGAACGTAGAAATAAACTAGCAACCCTCCAATTGAAAGTAAATTTTCTCTATTCATCGAAGCTAAAATAAACTGTATTCAAATCTTCTCATTCTAAATTTGTAGGGATGTCAAGTTCTAGTCAGTTGGTAAATTGGTTGTTTGACGTGCACTTGTTTGACCAAATCGATGGTCTGACAATCGCTTGCGTTACTTTCAGGTAACTTCTAGGTGGAACTTCTTAATCTATTACTGAAGGAGATATGCAGAATGATGCTTTACATTTTGAGTGATGCCTGTGTTACACAGAAAAAATTATGATTGTAATAATAATAGGGTTTGATACACTAAGACTTATAAAACAGGGAGGTCCATACAACCTGTTTTTCACAAATTAAACGCGCCCATAAAGAAGAATCCTAGTCATAACTTACTGAACATTAACTCAAAAAAGCCGTCGGTCTGGCTGCATTTGTTTAGATGGTTGACAAAAAAGTATATTGACTTATAATTAAGTAGTAATAAGTACGTAGCAAGATCATCTTAAGACATATTTTGTGTTAAATACTCGATAGGCTTCGAGTGCTTTTATGGGTGATTTTCCCCATCGACTGGTCGTACAATTCTTAGAATTTCAGTCTGCCAATATTTTATTTGGTTGACTATAGCCCTACTGATATTGATAGCACATAAATAACTGATGCTGGAGTACAGAAAATTAATAAATAATTGTGGTTAATGTGCTTGTATTGTACAATGCTTATCTTCATCACTTCATCCTTGCTATTCATCATCCAATATATATCACGTTTGTAGCCGACCTTGGTGGATTCCCTCATTAACCAGCCCCACATCTCATGTTCCGCATGGCGGTTAGAAATAAAATGTTCACTCACTCAGTCGGCTAGTATAACAGGATTGACTAATGGCCCGACCACTAAAGCCAAATAATTGGATTAATAAGAAAAATCTGAAAAGCTTGTTTTGACAGTGAAGTCAGAAAATATCTTGAATGGACAGGCGCTCTTATTGAAAAGCAAACCCAGCGCCACCAGGGAAACTGATTGTGCCAGAAACACACGCATTTCAATATTTTATATTTTTTATTATTCCAACCCGTTTCATGTGCCATCTTGTTTCACAGCCAGTTGAAAAGCTGCTGAGAAACCACTGCATGTTCACTGTTTATTCTCCTCTGCATGAGGACCTTTATGAATCATAACAAGTGTGCGTGAGGCATTTTTACAGGATAGTCGTTATAATGGAAATTTAGGCCTAGGTTTGATATGTTTACAAAAGGAAACACTGACTACATGGCTACAAGATAAATATGGAGGGCCGGCCAAGACGTGTTGAGACATTTGAAAGACATTCATCATTATTTGTATAAATTAGATGCTGGGCATTCCCTCATGCCACTCAGAACCAATGTATGCCAGAAGAAAGATACTTGGATGTCATTTTGTTCTGCTTGCAACTTCAACAATAGCCAACTCACTGTATGTTAATGCAGCATGTAGCATTGAAAAGCAATACAACTCTAGACTTGTATAAAGGAAGTACGATTTTAGTTATTTTAAGAATGTTTGCATTGGATAGTGTTTGAAAAGAATAACTCTGCAAGTAAGACTAGCTACCACAAAACAAAATGCCAGTACAAATTCTTCTCTTGTAGAGCCGTCAGCATGTGTTATGCATATGCACAGATTAGCCCAGAATAAATCATATTTGCATAACACATGCTTGATTGTTTTTCTAGGATTTTAACTTCAGGTCATCTTGTGGTTATTTAATCTCCACTGCGAGTATTACTTTCTCAATAAACCCCTATTGAATTATTCACAGCCTGAAAATGATTCCGGCTTTATTAAATTTGTAATGCATCCTAATTGTGTCTGACATATTTTAATATGTGTAAATATGTGCAGTCAGTGGCACACTCACTGGGTGGCCCGCATTAATGATTAATAATGAAAAGTATTGTACACGGAAGCAGCCATGTATTTAATCAAAATGTCAGTTCTGTTTAGTCAGGCCTATGCATGTATCGTTAAACTTTAGAAGGACTTACCGTCGTCTCCCAGTTTAGATCCATGGTCGCTGATGAGTTCTTCACCAACATCCACGATTTGTTCACTATTTCGACAGTTATCCTCTCTCCATTTACGAAGCTTGTCTCTCATCTCTGTGAACGACAGGAATGGGCTTCAGTCATTCTGCTAAATATTGTTCTATAGGATAATGTTTTTGACTTGACTTTTCAATCCAAAAATCCCTCAGTTATCCTACATCTAACGGATGACACAATTGCATAATCCCACATGAGTTGGAAAACATGCCAACTACAATTTACTATGCATAATATTACTTCTCAAATTAAAAGGAAAACAAAAAGGGTAAATTAATTATCAAGAACCAAATACAAAATGCTAATAGAGTTGAATGATACATCGTTGATGATGTTCTCATTAGATTCGTTGTTTGTTATTAGTTGTTTTGTATTCTGCTACGGCTTGTGTTACGGCTACTTTTGTGATGCAGTTGGTACATCTTGTATGAGCAAAAAATATCCTATGGAGACATCTAACTTCGTTCCCAGCACTTGTAATCTCAGACGGATCGCCTGTATTGGTGATCCACATTAGCGTTATTGGCGAGAGCAGCATGCATTCAGCGGCCGGGGGGGGGGGGGGGGAGATTCGAGGTCACATTTGTCCTAAAAACTCCATATATTTCCCCCGTTCCAAGTATTATTGTCATCACTTATCCTTGTCATGTTTTCGCTCAAGGGACTCTTAATTGGGGCACACAGCTCATTGGATAAAAGTGCCGGAAATTGCATGTGTAGGGGTAATGCTATATTTCAGGATCCCTTTCGAGATCCCTCTCATAATCTAGTCAGAATGACATCAATGGTCGATGTAGACATGACAGTGTATTGTCACACGAAGCGACGTGCAGTTCACATGGAGTTCATTCACTTGTATTAACTAAAGGGAGCAAATACGATTCAACGATCCCAGAATCGTTATAATACTTGTTAACCCAAGCTTCAGACATGATAATGCGTTATAGTATCATCCATTCTCTCGGGGAGCTAACATGCTAACCCTCTGAAGCTAACCGACGCTCCATCCAACTATCTAGCTCACAACATCCTGTGTTTTGTTGCATGTAACACAAACGATAAAACACTAAAGATTGCCGTGAGACCCCGATCACGTATAGAAAGATACAATCAACATAATTACACTAACAAAGCTCGGATGAGATCAGCTGTTTAGCCTAGCACAGCACTAGCGCTAGCTTGCAGGTCATATGAAGAAGCTGCGTTCTTCCTGTAGTTGTCGTTTACACACCACACTAAGAGATAACAGCATGCTTTGACTTCACATGATGAATTTATTGACAGTCATGCATGTCTTGTATGAATAAAACCAATGTCTTCCTATTACCTTCCCAGCCCACATCGTAAAGCTCTGATACGGACGCCATCTTTCCTAGAACGACGCATGCGCAAATTACGTCATGGAGATCCCGTGGTGGGTGTGGCCAGACTTTGGATATGTGCACATGTCAAGAGCTCAACACAAAACTGCACCTGATATCACCTTGTGATTGACATGACCAGTGACCACTACGACAAAAGGCTTGTGTTTGAGCTACATCTATATAGTTTGAATTAATCTATCTGTAAAATACATATAGTCAAAGTCAACTCTATAGTAATTTTCAAAATATGTGCCAGACATGAGGAATCGAAATTACGTTTATCTCCGACCCACGGTGCAGAACAAAAGGATGAAAATGAGGTAAAATAAGATAAGGAATATTTATTTAAGGTAAATAAATGTCAATGTGCAATATGATCTACATTATTTACAATATGTGCACATATCACATCTTCATGGTGATCGTCACATTGAATACTTTCCAATTTACTTTGTATCAAATAGATGTAGCCTATGTCTTCGTTGATATTTGCTGTATATGATGACCATGTCCTCCCGCAGTATCTGCTAATACATAGTCGAGCTTTGGTTCATGTTTCATCCGAGCATTTTCTACTTACCCCTTCAGTTTTCCTCTGAGCGTATGAAATGTGCTCTCCTAGCACATCTCCTGTTTCTTTTTCTGATTTCCCTCGGGAGGGCCCTGTGGACCTCATCATTCTTCTTCCTCTTTTGTTATGTCCTTGCCTCTCTAAACCAATACACACTTGTTGAGGAAGACTAAGCAGAGATTCGCTTACACAAACATTGCCTTACCTGTGTCCTCTTACCCGAAAGGACTTTAAAACATGGATGTTTGTTGATGTTCCGTGGTTTTGAAAAAAGAGTGGGAGGTGGGGTAGCTCTCTGACAGACATGGGTATTAAAAATAGCACAGCATCTACACAGAGCATGCACAAGTGCAGAAAAAGACTGCAATATCATCATTCATTTTTGAGGGATGCAAGAAATGAAACTGCCTATATGCTTAAGTTAATCTTGAGTAAGTGATTTGTTGAAAGTCTGCACATCGCCGTCAGTGGATATGATGTTGCTGGAACACCAAATACCAAAGCAGCCACCAACAAGCCAACAGTGGGGGAAGGGCATTACCCTCTCTGCCAGGGTGCATGAAAGGCTCATAATAACACCAGCATTCAGAAGCAGATATGAAACATGTCATGTGTCATCTTCTTAGCCGGAGATACAGCTTATTCAGTGACAAAATAAAGAAAAAAGTTTCTGAAAAGACAAGGCATGCTTATATTAAAGCTACCCTGTTTATTTTAAAACTACCGTCAGAAAAGGATAGATCGCCCATTTAAAATCCTAAATTGCAATACTTTAGTGGTGCTTTCGTAAGTTTCCTTGCTCTGCAAGTTTCTCAAATGACAAGTAAACATACATTTCCTTTTCAGTCTCCAAGTATGAAAAGGAAAAATCAAGTAGAAGAACTCCACATGGGTTATATTTTGATATGTGACAAAAGCAATCAGAGTCTGCGACGTCTAAAATAAACAGTTATATATAAAACAGAATTAAGGTGTTCTCTGTGGTTTTGAAGGCGGTCTTGCTCCATCAAGATTTCCTCATTGATGTCTTACAGTAAGTCACATGGAACTTAAACAGGTACAATTAGCGAACAATGTTTGGACACGGCCCTACTGGGAGCCCGCAGTGCTGAGTTTACTTTGAAATCGGATTCTGCGCCTTTTCGCCCAACCTTTGCGTTCACCTTTCAGATAAATAATACCTCTCCTGGTATTCCTCTGTTGTATCTTTGACCTTGTCTAATGAGAGGCAAGGCGTGTAGGAAACTCGGCACATCAACACAGTTATGGATTCTCACTCTTTCACACTTCTCCTCCTTAGTGACAGTTCCAAGAACAATATTGAAGCCCCTGTTGTTTAGCCCCATGCTAGAAATTGACATAACTCCAACCGTGTCAAGCTCAAGACCGAACCGTCCCCAGACTCCCCATGAGGCAGCAAGATGGCCTATGGCAATGGGTTTTTTACCGTGCTGAAATTGTTCTTTGATAGCCAAATGTCATTCATTAAATTCCTAAAAGGTTTGGATTTCACTATGAATCACATTAACTATTATGGTGTTGATTCCCATGCAGAGGTAATGAGATTCAATGTGCAATTTACGATGAAAGATCTTCCACCAAGCTGAATAATAGTTATTGAATAAAGGAAAATAAAGTTAGACATATTTCATGCAATCTTCAAGCTACAGATGATTGCATTTTGTCCATTTCTGTTTAAAATAACATAAATAAAGTAAAAGTGAACCCTTAGAAGATATGTTATGAACAGGACAGAAATGTATGTTTACTTTTCTGACCATCAAACATAAAAAAAGTGATTTTGAGTAGCCATAATAAATCGCCCCCTCACAGTTTAAAGGTATACGTTTCAGTAACAGCAACAGGTTTGCTTCAGTTTGCCTCACAGTCATAACATGACTGTGAGGTATCTGTTTACCACACAGATATAACATGACAGAATTGCTGTCCTACCAACAGGAGGTCTCAAGGCGCTTGTTCTTTGTCCTTCTTGTTCCTTCACATTTACATTTCACTTCCTTACATTTAGTTTTCATCCAATTACCTAATACTAGGGCTATGCTTCGCAGGACCACAGCTCGGTATATGTGGAAGAACAATTATAACCTCTCTTGAAGAATAATCAAATCCTATCCCCAGTGGATAAAGCGGATTCAACTCCATAATCTAGATTTATCTGATTCCACATCCCTTGCTGGTAAAGTCGTCCATGGCCGCAAATTTGGAGATAGTACCACATTTCCTGTAATGTCATGTTTTCAGAGAAAATTGCAGGGGAAAGTGAAATGATGCATATCAAGAGAAGGGATCTGAGGAGCAGTCTTTGGCAAAAGGGGATATAGTGGGGTAAAGGGGAGAGGAGAAGGGGGGGGGGGGGGATCAACCGGCAAAAAAAGTATTGATCACTTCTTATCAACCACTGTGGGATGTAGTACATCATTCCTGCATATCTCCTGAGACCTCTCCATTCTGTCCTTTAAAAGGTGCTTGTGTGGGACCGTGTATGGATGCGCTGAGGGGCTTTGAGAAGTTTTGGTTGTCGCTTGTTTCTTCGATTACACGTGTTGGACAGATGTTCCATCTCATCCTGCAAGTCTGCATTGCTTTCCTGGCAGGGGGCTGGGGGCAGGCTAGGTCGATACCCTAGTTTCCCATATCCATTGAATATGACAGTGCTGAGGTCAGCATGGGACCTACAACGCATCACTAGTATGTAGGCCGTGATTTATAACCTGACACGCACCACGCGGCAGATGATGCATCTCTTAAACTCCACGAAAAATATCATTGAAATTCATACAGGCGACTGGAATTTGGATTTTGGGTGGAGATGCTTGGCTACGCATACACCCGACATTTTTCTTAAAAACGTATTGATTTCTTTTTTGACAGATATTATAGAGAGGCCGGTAGCGGGTGTCTTTGGCAGCTCCGTCTGCCTTTCCCTGTCTTGGATTCATTTGTTGACCAAGAAAGCTTTCAGGGGAATGAGGAGCCTGGGTTTCACATGGAATGTTTGGCCCATCAACTGTCTCCCCTTTAAGTTTATCCTATTAAGGACTAAGAGTATTTTCTGCAAGACAAACACATACAATGATGGATAACAGTTTTGTACGCTTGGATGTGTTCATGTTTCTGATAACGTCCTTGTAATGGACTCATTTATGCAAACACTTTTATCATGTGTGGTCAAGAACAGCTGATACTATAACAACGCAACACACAGAGGACATAAATGGCAAATTATGTTTATATTTACTTCACTTTCATTTGGCCCTTTGCTTAATGTTATGATAGAGCCTGAATCATGACCTCTTCATACATTACCCCGGGCAGCGTGTCCTGGGACTTACGGAAAGCTATGCTCATTAGTTAGCCTTGCCATGTTGGTGTGGTCAAGCTAATATATCCCAAAGTTAGTGTAGAGTAACGTGCCCGAGTTATTTCAAAACCTGGAACACCATGAACAGTATCGATTCCCACGTTGTATCGGAAAAATAACAATGGAAAAGAGGTAGAAGTCAAGTTTAAAAAACTATGTACAATCACGAGGGGCAAAGCAAGATTAATTGTGTTCAGTTTTCCAAAGCCTGTTGCAGATTTTTCACATCCAAGCATTCCTTTTATATTTCTAATCTTTTTATTTCCAACGGTTAAATGCATTTGTTTGCGACATTTTTTCATTTGTTTCCTCTTTTTACCTTATCGTAGTTTAGCTCTTCATACAGACCGTATTAGGGTAATTGTTCAGAAGTATTCAGAAGTACACTGCCTTGGAAATTCCTTCTTGATATTCTCCATTGATTTCCATTTGCACCTTGCTTCACTTTTCTCCAATGCAGCCCCTATTATTGTTGTTGTTCTGAATGTTAAAAGTTATGTGACATTTTGGAAGATCTAGGGGAAAATATACGACTCTCTGACATGAGGGTAATTATGAAAATGTACCAGGTAATTGCACCTTTGTACCTGATGCAAACTCATTTGACATTAAACAAAAAAAGTAATTCGGAAACATCTCTCAACAGAGGAAACAAAAAGGCACTGAGTGCATGCCAGGGCTGGCTGTGTCACAGGCAGCTAGTAAAACCAGGACGACATGGTGAGTGTACTCTGTTTATGAGTCACTTCTACCTGCCGCCGTTCAAAGTTAAAGGAGTGTTTGAGAGAGTTCTGTAGCAACAGAGGAGGAATTGTGTGAGGCCATAGGACAGTACACTGAGGTTGTCAAGTTAACAAGCTACTCGTGAAGCCTATTAGGAATGGACCATTTAGTAGCTTATGTAGCCAGTTTACTGCCAGGTGTGGTTCAACACATGGACATCTTCTTGAAACAGCAGCTGTCAAAGTGAAGCAAATGAAAAATAGCAGGATTAAACTGGAAGGCAGAAAACATTCACATATTCTAGAAATACAGGAAATGATTATGATTATTAGAATTAATGGGGAAAATGTAATTCTGAATAATAATGTTAGATGCCAATTTTCCCACATCTTTACTCTCTGGTGAAGCGGTCACCCTCTATTTTCTCTTTTGCAGACATTTTTGTGTTGTGGGTTATTTTTTAATGATTAGAAAGATTTATTACACCATCCAAATAATATAGCACTAAAGTTTAGTAGGCATTTTCCTTTTCCTTTTCCTTTTCTACCAAGCACATGCTAAACATCACTCTAAGTATTACCATATAATACAATTATAATACAACAATTCTATGATACCCGATGCAACTAGTCAAATTACAAATTAGGTTTGGGTACTAAATTGAAAGTAGGTATAAGGTTTTAGAGACATTTAGATATAGGAACTATGCTCAGGAGCTCTACCACAAGAGCAATGACAAACTCAGCCAATGTTTAATCTCCTGAAAAGGGCATTGCGTGACAGTTGAGTAGCAGCACAAACATATTGCCTGCAAGCAATTCCTTTTCCCAAAATTGTTTTTGGATCGGCATCTAGCGTTTTTCCTCGTTTTGCTGTCTGAATTCCTGTCTCTGAAGAGATTTACTGTATTTTTCATAAATGGGATGATGAGTTTGCAGATATATAAATGACTGACACACATGATTACAGGGCAGTTGATGTGTCTAACAGGGTTAAAACCTTTTGGAGTTTGCCAGGGATTTTCAATGCCTAGTCATCATCATTGTCAATCACATTAGAGAATAATCATCTGCCGGTATTAGAATTCTTTCTGAATGATCATTTGGGCTGTAAATAAATCCTTGAATTTATTTGGATTTGTCGAAGTGTATGCAGCACATTCCCACTGTTTCCTGACTTTCTCATTTAGAATTGGGGTAGTAATGCTGTGCAGACATAGATAGATCCAGCATCTAGTGTGACATCTCAGCAAGTTCCATCCCAGCCTTGACCGTTATGAAAATAAATACATACAACTATTTAATAAAAGCAACTATTAGCCTGCAGGATGGGTCTAAGATATTGACCAGCCGTAAGAAAATTAAAATAAAAGAACATGAAAAATGTGAGCTACCTTTTTACAATGTTCTTTGTCACTTCATATCATATCATGCCAGGCCAAAGTTGTATCTTTACCAGACATTTACTAAATTACGTAAATTACTACAATGTTCAATCTTAATCTGTATACCTTTAGGCATTTTCTGCTAAACATTAACTCTTTACTATTATTTAACATTAGATTTATATATATTATTCGTCTGCTATTAATAGACGTGGTTGTATGTGTCATAACTATAAAAGACCCATCAGTGTCTTTAATGGTTTCCATTAGCTTGGCATGAATCATTTTGGACCTTATACAAGCAGCTCCTTATGACACGAAACAGGTGCCAATGAGCCGTGACTTCATCGCTTGCTTGAAAACACCGGCCATTTGTTGAACTGATGAGCATTGGGAAGCCCGGTATGGCTAGTAGCCCTGATAGATCACAAGGTCTTGTGTTGCCAGATTTCATAGCATTCACCACATTCCTCTCAGCGGGACACTGGTCACCCAGGAGCTTCTGCCGTCCGTCCTTCATTAGACTCTAGGCATGAACTATATCAAGGGCTCAAGCTGAGATGATGCATGTCTATTGTCTAGACTTTGTTTATAAGGATTTGATCTTCCCACACTGTAGCAATATGGAAAATTCCTCCATGTCCACCACCAAAAAGAAGAAGATCTTAACAATTGCACAACACCAATTTGCTTGACTGTTTTGTTCCCATTAAGACAGATATGTGGGTTAGGTACCACAACATAGATCTTTCGGAACACTGCAATTGTCTTGGTAGAAATCGTATTCTCTAGCTTTGTCTAGCCTAGATTTATGGAAGCCAAACCGAATGTCATTAACAGCCCATCAAACTGCCGTGGCAGTAAAATGGAACATTTACATAGCTCTTGAGCAATTCCAGAAATGGAAAAATACACCTGAACAAGACTCCAAAGAACATGGCGTCTGCCAGTTGGCTGCGCCACTATAGATGGCTTCAAACGTCCACAGCAACCTTCGTTCTCTATTTTCGGCGATGGACAGACGCTCTTTGACTATTTGGCAGGAAAAGAAAAAACACAAGTTGGCGTACTTTGCTTACATCTCACTCCTTCACTGCCTTTCCCATGACTCTTCCATGAACCCATGGTTGCTGCAGCGCTGTAGTTAGGATGGCTACCTCTAGCGAGGAGACACAAGAAATGACTTACCAAAAACATTAACTCTTTTCAGGGGTTTGTCAGGCTTGCAGAAATTCTGCACACATCTACATTCTGTGGTAGGTTGTTAAGAATAAACCGAGTAGCTCGAGACTCGTGGATATGGCCGCAAGAATTCCGGAGTTTCTATTATTGGCGTGATGTTTGGCTTCCTAGCCTCCCTTCTGCTGGCCGGTGCAGTCCCACCCCAGTATTCCGCTGACCTGCACCCTGTCCTCAGTGCACCTCCACATTCATCCCCCAGCAAAGGGCCTCTCTGCAGGCTGTAGGAAACGCTTGGACGGCCTAATGCACCCTCACCCATTTCCGTCAGAGCTCAGCTGAATTAATTGAGTGAATGAGCATCAGTTTACAGTGGTGTCACTATACAGATGCTCATTAAGGGCGGATATGATCATGTAAAAGCCCAATCTATGCCAAAAGGACAGCTCTCATCGTAATAAATCAGGCCTAATTAGTAGGCCTGAGTACGTGTACACGATATCTCCTTCATAACCTTGGAATTTATTATGTAGGTTATATCAAATAAATGCTTTGTAAAACATCCTAAGCCGTTATTTTCTGTCAACTGAATGTAAGAACGCAGAACAATTCTTCTGCATTAGATTCCTTACCTGGCATGTGTATCATGTTGAGACAGCTACTCCAAGAGGAGTGGGATCTTTTTACTGGGCCAAGTGATCAGCCGCAGACCTCATAATCTATCTTCTGTCCCTTCAGTGCACACCCCTCAGGAGAGTGGGTATTGATTTGAAAAATGCTGCCAGACAGCTCCTTGTCACGATTCCTGGGCTGGTCGTGGGCATATGTTAAGTGGGCCGGAGGAGTTATACGTGACCTTTTCTATTTCCAGGCCTGTCTGTTTATGAAATACCTTCTGGCAGGCCCTTTCCTCACTTTCTCACCAACGATGCTAACAGCTCTGTGGTTACTTATGAGTATTCAACAATCGTTTTCTACTCTACCAAGTGTCTCTTGTAAACAAAGGAGCTTTTACCGGGAGGTTCACAGTGTTTCTTCCTTTTTTTAATAGAGGCGGGCGAAAGATAAGCTATACAATGCACATCACGAAACAGAGCAACACTTTCCCTTAGGTGTCCAGAAAGGGTCTTTAGTTTTGTGGGTGGGATAACAAAGAGGGATAAAGTCCACCGTGTTATAATGACAGTTGAAATCCCCTAGCTTTAGGATCGGGGGAAGTTGTTTTATTTTCCCATTCTCACTTGGTGAACCGCTAAGCATCAATTTCTTTCTTTTTCTTTTTGTATTCAGCATCACTACTAGCTTATTTGAGAGAAACAACCTATGTTATCTAGACATATGCTACATCTTAATTTATATATAGCACTACTAAATAGCAAACCATTTATCACAGGAGTAGCTTGTAATAACTGCTCCAACCAGCATGTATAGTCCCTCATTTGACCGCCTGTATTTGTTTTTGTTTGGATTCAACATTGGACCTTGTGGTAAAGCAGGGAGCCATGCCAGAGCCAGGCAAGAGTCAAATCATAAAAAATGTCTGTGTCAGAGAAAAAAATATTATTTAAACCATCTTTTGTTCCTACTGTAATTGGCATTTGATACTTCACTGTGTTTCCTCTTGTCTCGCGGATGTCAGTGACTCTAGCTAGTCATGCACGTTGGCGGCGCTGGAGTGTCTTCTAATGAAAAGCTTGGCAAAGGCTCTGAGCTACGATGAGGCCTCCTTGGTTATAAACAGTCTCCTAAACGAAAGCAGTTGGGTTAATGTGAAGGGCTGTCGCACTGATGTACTCACATCTATAGAAGAAACAGACAAATACCCAAAAAGAGGATGGGTGATACACTCAAGCTTTAACCTCAAGATGTATGGACCGCTCCAAAAGTATGCAACAAATCCCCCCCCCCCCCCCCCCCCCCGCCATCCCACCAACAGTTGTTTATTGATTTGCAACTCAGTCTAAATAAACCAAAATTGTTGTAATTGAGGAATGCTGTTCTAAGTCAGCATTGATTTATTTTTGTTGTTGCCCCTCAAATCATTAGGCACCCTTATTTTAGGGCTGCAGCCAAACAAACTTTGTAACTAGATATGCCTTGTTTCCTCCTCACAATGCTCTTTAGCTAGGCCAGAGGGAGGTAGAAATGGATTTCATCAGTTGGACTCTTTATACAGCTCTGCACCTAATATTTTATTTGGTGTGTGTTTTGGTGGACCTCCTATCTTCACGGGCACCCCATACGCACCCACCCTCCCCCTCCCTCTCTTTCGGGAGAGGTGAGGCTCGATAAGTTATTTAACGTGGGAAAACCCAGTCAATTAAACGAAGGAAGCCAGCCTTGCAAAATCCAGGCCTCAGATCCTGTTACAGTGGGTGCAGTAAGAAAAGTGCATCTTATTCATATCATCACTTAATGCAGGGATTGAATGTTGAGAATTAAGATTGAGTATCCCGGCAGATCCCCAGCACAGTCAATTTATTGTTGCTGGTCAGACAGCGAAAATGTGCCCATTTCACAACACCAATGGAAACTTGAGGTAAGTTGTTGGAAAAACCCAGGTAGTGAGGCATTTCTACTGAAGCCACCAGTGAAAGCCGGGCAGTGTTTGTGTGGAGAAAGCTGCCATAATGACCTGGGGGTCAGCCAAACGAAGCAGGCAGGGACTTCCAAGAGAGGGAGAGGAGGGGAAAAACAAAACAGTGCAGGAGACGAAATGCTGATCTTTTCTATACTGGTAGCAGTGGTAGTGCACACATGTCATTGTATTTTTGTATTGTTTTTTTGTCCTAAAGAGGTGATTCATTGCAGTCCTAATGTACATCTATTTTTTTATTCAAACAACAAAAAAACCTTTGTGACTTGTCAAATGGATCTCTCAAAGTATTGCATTTCATTTAGTCATCTTCTCTTATTTGATTCTCCTAGAATTCTTTATTATTTTCATATTTCATTTTTGTATTTCAATATTTTTCTAGAATGTGGATATGGAGGAATTGACCCTGTCCCACAGTCCACTATGCTGGATGTCCGGAGGGGTGGCGAGGGGAGGGGGGGATGAGGATACACAGGGGTATGTGGTTAGTGTCTGGCTTCTCTGGCCAAAGTGCAGACTCCCACAATTTAGCCTACTTCCTGCTTGACTCATGCCACTGCCTCCGCAGTTTGGCGTTATCACGGACGACTGAGGCACAAAAAGTTTCCCATGAGCCTAAGGGTGTAGCCCAACGTCCATGATGGAGAGATTGGCGATCCTGAGGTTCAGAGGGATTTGAATAAAACAAGAACCTGTGTCTGGTTACCCACTTATTTCAGTTTGTTTTAGCCTGTTTTCCCTAAATCAAAAACAGTAGCAGGCATACCTTTTTAGGCTAACAAGATGTGATTGTTAGTCTGATGTTGGTGTTCATATTTCAAATTCAATTATCTTGTGTCTGCAGCGAGAGACATGTCCATAGACTTCACATATTACTAAATCAAGATAAACCAGAAGGATGTTTTTAAATTTCTTGTTCATGAATAATTTCACAATTGTTGTTAAAATATTTGAAGTGGCTTGGATTTTCTTTTTTGACCAATAACTTAGCATTATCCAATTTCAAATTATTTATTGACATGGACATGCTTGATCTCAAATAAATCTAGTTCCAGCAAGAGGTAGCCTTGTAGTAAGCTGATGTTTGTTCCTTGTCTCATGTTTGTTCTCTCTATTTCCAGCTCCTCCACTCTCTCTCTTTCTTCCCCCCTTTCTTTTGCCTTGCACCTGATCAAAGGTCTGAAAAAAAAATGTTTTTCCCAAGGAGGAGCAGTAGCTACCACAACAACAACAGCAGGAGAAGTAGTATCAGTGCACTTCATGACGGATCCCTCCGAGAGGGGGGCTTGCTGAGGTCAATGCAGAGTCAAAGGAACTGTTGTTTCCCCCTTTACCCCACCCTAAGAGAGCAGCTAGGTACTCTTGACCTGCCTCCACCCCCACCTCCACCTCCACTACCCCCACCCTTTGGCTTGATTATTATTCTTTCAGATTGGTTGCTAAGCTCATTTTACATGTAATTGCAGTCACCGATATAAATGTAGCTGTTTCTGGGGGCATGTATATAGTCTTTGAGGAATCAACTGCTTCTGGCTGATATAAATCAGAACCAAACCATTCCTTTCCACAGCTTTATTTTGTATCCTGATTAGTGTGCCTGACCTATGTAGTGTTCTGTTATGACAGTATCCAATAGACTAACCTTTAACTTTGTGACCCGGTCTAGGAAACATTTGAACTTTGTGCATGAGCCTGAATTGTCTGTGACCCAAAAAGAGCAGCTTGACCTGGCGTGAGTTTGTTTAAATGATAGCTTCCATTCCTAAATCCAAACGGAAAGTCTACTAATCGCCCTAATCAAATGTAATGCTGAACATGAATAGGTGTGTGCAGTCGCATAATCCTTAAGACATCATCTAAATTCTTTCCATCAGTAAACTTTGAGGCCATCCACATAAGCCCAGTTATATAAACAGGGCTACAACCAAATGTTTTGGCCCTTGCGTATTGCCCAATGTGCATATTGACACATATGCTTTAAATATGCCTTGAGTTATTGTGGTTAATCTGAAAGCATCGCACAGTTTGGTCATCTGCAATGCAGTGGTTGTAGTATCTCAAAGGGCTGCAAATTAGGTTTTATAAGAAGCTAAACAACCTTTCATGATTCTTTTTTTTTTCCCCATTCCCCAAGGATGACTAATTTAATTCATTTATCCTGTTCAAATAAGAAAAGTGACTGCACCATGCTGCAGTGCCACTGAAACCAAACAAGTAGTGGCAACAGCCCCAATTCACTCTCTCTCTGATGCAGATGTCATTGAACACTTGCGTCTGCCCAGATGCAGAGCTTTTAATCCAAATATATGTCTGGAAAAGAAACAACCAAAAATAAAAATCAATTGCGTGTGTAATGCATGTTGAGACTTGATGTCATAGCACGGTATTGACATTGACAGTTCACCTATTATTCCACATACTCCCCAAGTCTTTCCCCCTCATTGTTTTATTACATAACAGGGTGGCTGTTGTAGAGAACCTCGCAAACCTTAAGGGGAGACTATCGATAACAATGTGAATGTCTCACTTCTCAGAATTTGATACAGCATTTAGATTATCTTACATGGACTCTCATATTGACCGCATAACTTTTCAATCCAGCACTGCTGTGCCCACTCATCTGATTACTTGAGAACATGGATTCAAGCACTCAGAAGATTTTTTGGGGATTGATTGCTGACCGTGAAGAAAGGTAGGTCATTTTGTGATTTTTTTTTTTGGGGGGGAGGGTCCATGTCAACCTCTCAGAACAATGTACCACCAAGGACCAACATTTGGACTCTTCCTTTTTCCTGCCCCTGTTACTGTTCCCTCTCTGATTTCCTCAATTCCTTGTTTCCTCCCTTTCTGTCTTCTTTCCTTTCTGCCACTCTGATGTTTAGTCTAACATCCCCCCCTCCAAACAAAAAAGATGAGACTTCCTGGAAGTCTTTCTGTATCAGCCTTGGCATATGTGTGCAACCATGATATGTGAGCGTTTACAGCTGTCAATGTCGACGCAAATATCCTGTTCTTAAGCTTGGTTCACTGCCAAGATTGTGCTAGAAGGTAACTCCATGACCAACAGTGTGCACACATGTTCTTCAGGCAAGGTTGTTTCAGACTTAGCCAGATTTTGTGGGTGAAAAGTTAGACGCGTTGGTGCGTTTTTATGTGACTAACTTGATTTAAGCCAAACCATTCACTTTAATAAGGTTTCTCTTTCAGAGGCGGTGATCTTCCTCAAGATCCCTGCTGGTATTTTTAAAATGGTTTCACTCTGTGTGTTTTTGTGTGGTCTGTTTACTTCCCAAGTCGAGAGGGGAGGCCATGTGTATTGCAGATCGGAAACTTAATACGCTGTGGAGAAATATGCACACCACCTATTTGGATGTTTTTCTTTCCTCTAACCATCCCCCTCCCCCACCCCCCCGTTCCTGAACTCCGAATCCCCCCCACCCACCTCCCCCTTTCTTCTGATTGCAGGTTTGTGTAATTGGACAGATGATTGGGCTGCACAGACAGTGTGACAGGCCACCACAACATGGGTTGTCTGGTTCTTAGAAATGTACTCAGAGTTTTTAATTTTATTGTGGACGATTAAGGGAGCCCGGCCAGTAATTACTCATGAAAGAATCACCCAGCCATCTGTGTGGACAAACTTAGGCATGTGTGTGCTTTGCGAGCTAAAGTCAAGCAACCTCATGTTTCCCTTCAGTGAAACCTGCCCTGCCCTTTTCCTCACCATTGACTTCCTTTGGCTGAAGTTGCTGACCAGTGGTTGGCCTTCGGCCCCACATTTGACCTCTCTTGCCTCTACAGCAGCAGATGCTGCCCAGAGATTTGTTTGTGTAGAAAGCACAAATAACATACATGCAGTTCAAGGTCATATGTGTAGAAAATCCTGTCCGATTAACACCTCTGATACAGTGGCTCGCCAAACAAATAATACTGATGTAATGCAACCGCCTAAACTCTGCGTAGCACTGGTTTTTGGTTTGTACTGCTCCAGACTTCTCATGAAATCTGAACCTTTTTCCCAGTCCCTGCGCTCCATTCTCTCATAACTCCCTCCAACACTGTGTCCTCTCGTAGCTTTCTGCTCTGAGTTGAGTTTGAAATGTTTTGAACAGGGGAAATATGAACTCTGCCTAATTTCTTGGCTTTTTGCCCCAGTACAGCAGCACTGTTGCCCCAAACTGGAAAATGATTAACTCCCATAAGTGGTGTTGGGTGAATGTTATGTCTTCCCTCACCCAAACCCTACCCCCTCCAAATCACAGATATGGGACAATGACTCATACAGCATTGCTTGCAATTGGAGACCCCCCCCCCCCCACCTCCCCAACCCCCACCCCGTCCTCCATCAGCAGAGGTTGAGTAGGTGTAAGTTAATCAGGAACACAGCACACAGCTTTGCGGTCTACCATGAGTCAAGCAACTACAAAGTGGAGGAGGGGAGTGAGAGAGCTCCACTTAGCATGGCTGTCAATAACGATGCTGTCCAGCCCACTGCTGTTTTTAGATCCAACTTCACAAACGCCACAGGACCCCATGTCCCTTTAATTGTTTCCACTAATTAACTGCTCCTTTTTCAACTCGCACCCTCTCAGCCTCTGAACACCATGTGTTTCTGTCGACTAATCTATAGTGTAGCTCAAGGGCCCACTCAGTGTGGCAGGGCAACTCGGCTTCCTCTTCTCAGATTTAATTTGGCGGGGGTCTGAGCTCAAATGTTCAAAGATAGATTTTGAGATAAAGCAAAATTAGTGGCCGTGAAACAGTGAATGTTGATTGATCAAACGCTAACACAAGGCCCACATTGTGTGTGAGTGGACCATGCATGTTGTTTTTGCAGAAACACTGTCTCCAGAGCATAAGTGGGATTCGAATGTGCCTGTAATGGGCCCCGCTCTCTGCTGCTCAGCCCTTAAGTCAGTTGACCTGTGGTTGAAACACAAGTCCCTGATGGATTGGGTTTCAGCTACTGGGCAGGTCCCTGCTCAGTGATCTGTATCTACTAGCCAAGCTCCCCACACCAGCCCCAAACCCCCCTCCACCCACCCACTCACCCACCCACCCACCCACCCACCCTCATGCAGGACACCAATGAAAGGAAGTGTTTAAGACCAGGGACCAAGCCCAGCACAATGTGCCCTGTCAGGGCACATTGTGAAATGTCATGAGCCTTATAAGCAAGGGGAAATGTTACATTGTGCTCCCCGCGTAAAGATCAGGTATTTTCTTCCATTGGTCTTTGGAGAAGCTTAGTGGCTGTAACCCACCACAAAGATATCTGAATCCTCAAATACCTGTTGATACCTGTTGTCCTCATACAGGTGTACCCCTAAATATGTTACTTTCCATATCTTTTTTTTTTTTTTTTCTGTGTAGTTATATAATCTGCATCTCAAGTTCTTTGGAGGTTAAGTATGGCAATTGCTGATGGACTAGGTGACCATCTATAAAAACTGATGCCATTAGTAATACTCTATTCCAAAAGCAGGGAGAGGGGATCGGGTTTATTGGCGTTTATTGGGGTTTGGGGCGTCTAAGTCTGAGAAGTCTTGAAGCCATTACTGTTGATGAATGGTGGTACATTGTCTGATTGTAGTGTACCGATGCCTTCCCCGCCAATGACAGTAGCTTCTTCAGAGATCAATGGCTTTGAAATCCAAATAAGCACCGTTTCAGTGGGTTCTTGGTAATCACAAAAACATGTGCATACTGCTCTCACTCTGCTCTGTGGCCTCGGGTCTTCCAGGGACCCCTTCCCCGAGCACGGTTTGGAACAGTTTGGAGGGGTCAGAATGTGCATGTTTTTGCTGAAGTTCTTGAGAATTGTAACGTTTACTCTTACCAAAGGGTTCCCTGCAATTCTTTTGTTTTAATTGTGGAACTTTGATTGTTTATTATTGTCTAGTTGCTTGGATTGTTTAATTTATGTTTATTTATTTTGATGTTCTTTGACCTGATTACCTTTTAAAGCAACTAAATAACTTGTTTAGTATAAAGGGAAGTCATTTTCTTCTAAATATATTTCTTGATTGAATTAAACTTTTTACAGTAATCTCTATCCGATTCTAAAGTCTGTGGAATGCCTGTCTGTGAAGTATGACTGAAATCAAGACATTTATAAATTGAGCATGCATATATCACCACAAACCAAAAACTCAGTGTTTTTTTCTACAATCATGAGGCTTTATTAAGTTAGACTACCCAAAGAACTATAGAGGAACACTGTGTGGGTCAATATATTGAACTCTTTCAAACAGAAGTAGCATTTTTAACGTGAGTAGCGTGTGACATCAGTCTCATATGCTCCACTTGTGTTTATGCTAATAGCTTCCCGACACAGGATTTTTGTTTTGCTGCATTCAGTGAAGATCTCTGAAGAATGTTGTGTGTTATATTGTGCAGGGTGATACAGAGGTCCTCTTGGAAACCCAGTGAGTCACAGATTTGTTATTTTACTATGGCCTGTAATTGTCCATCAGGCTAGTAGTTAACAGTTAAAGCTTTATAAGCAAAAGGCCAATGCCGAGGCGTGCAGACACTAGTTTTTAGGAGGGAGGCCTGTCATAGACGTGCCATTTTAAACCATTTATTTCCATTTTGGTTTGTAATGGCTCAGCGGTGTATACCAATTGTGTGTAACAAGTCTAACTGCAGTCCTCTGGGCTAAAAATGGAATATGAGACGCGGACGTGAAAGGGCCGTATTCTTCTCAGGTTTTCTGGCAACAGTAGATGACGTAACACAGAAGGTGGCGTCATGTGGCTCAATTATCAGCAATGCAATGTGAATATTATTAATATTAATATCATTATTAAAATCCTTATTTTTCAATACTACATTTTGAATTTTAATTATTGAATTTAGTTTTTCATATCAACAATAAGGATATTTTTCCATATTCCAGTGCAGTGGAGCTCATCTTAAGACAGCCTGCAGAAAAATGGAGTCTGTCTTATGAGCAGCTGGACAGTCTGAAGACTTGATTGACAGCAATCAAAATTAGAAGCATGAGCAAGTGTTGTAATTGGTATGGCACTCTTTGTACCTTGTGAAACCTGATAACTCCGTCCATTCGTTTCATAAGACTGTAATTTGGTTCTGCCAAATTATTTGATCATTTTGACCTGCAGAAGAAGAAAAAATAAGCTGGGGTTATCGTGCCCCTTTTTCATCTTTCTGCTTCTTGAAGATAAATGTCTACAATGAGAAACATCTGGCCTGATCAAATGGTTCCTCCGCAGGGCTGAATGTTTATATCATGTCAGCAGACCTGCTGAAGGTTCAATTTCATTCAAATTCATTCACAAGCTAATATATAAAGTTTAAAGTTTTTCAAGATAACTTTATAAGAGAATTCAAGTGAAAACAAGGAAGCAATATCTCAAGTAATTTGTGAGGATTTGTTTTACCTAGCTGTACTCCAACAATATCTATGAGCCGTCGGCGTCCGGGAAAAATCTATTTTTCATGAGTGAGGGTCTTCAGGGGCCACCTCCAATTGATGACATGTACTACCAACAATATTAGAGTGATATCTAATTTCACCCAAGACATGACACACACCCTCAATCAGAGACCTTGTCAAACACTTGCATGCATGTTTGAAGAACTCATGGCTTTCCGATTGACCTTGCTCTGTGGAGTCATGTTTACAGAAACTCTCACCGTTAAAACAGATGACCGTCCTTACAAGCTCTCAGGCCAAAGCCGACCTGGTTCCAGGTGTGTCTAACACCGGCCTGGTAGTAGGTACCTGTCAAGTCCTATCAAACCAGAACAAACATATAGCCCATGTCCAGCCTTGTTCGGTTACAAGTAGATCCAGTTGCGTGCAGTTTTTAAACATCCACATTAGTGTATTACCTGTGATAGTCTGAATAGTTTGATAAAATGGCCTAGTTTGAAAGCATCTGTTTTCTCTCTGCAAAATATAGATTCATTGCTTTCAAACAGTTAATCACTCAAAGGGATTTTTGTAACATGTGGAGTGACAGTTTAGGTAAAAGGATATCCTTTTGGGATAGGCTTTCATGATTATGACCGTTTGTAGTGCATCAATTTGGAGTAATTTAGAGAGCTGGACAAGGCTACACATGCCCGGTGAGTGGCACTCTTATTGTTGCCTGATTTCATTGCTGTAATAGCAAGATTTGGGTATTGTTTTCTGCATCCTTGTCTTCTGCCCGCTGTTCCCATCGTAATAGCTCCAACTGAATGATTTGAATGTCAGAGGATTGAACTATGCTGTTCGGATTGTTCATGTTTCATTTTTTTTGTTGCTTTCCCACTCAAACTTTTGAATCACTGTCAGATGTTGGATGCCTGCATGTCAAAGAATGAAAAGTATAGGCCTACCTATGGTCCTGCCTCTCAGCTTTGTGCATAAAAGGCCACTTGAACCCCTTTTTTTAGATTTTGTTCAAGCTTTGTGGTCAGAATCCCAGATGACAGTAATTAGGGCACTTAGCTGTTCAAAGTTTATCAGCCTTAGATAAGAGTCGTCAAAGCTGAAATGTGCGTGGCCTGATAGCGCCATGTAGTTAGGATTTATTCAAGCAGAACTCGGGGCAGATAGCACATACAGAAGACAAAGACTTTTGGTATTCCTTGCTAGGCTTCTGAAGATGGAGACCACCAATGAAAAATGGACGTTTAATATAATTTGGAAGGTACCGAGCACTGCAGATATCGTCTACATCTTACACAATAGTACCTCTGGCCACCCACCTCTGGCTTATTGCAATGCAAGGTAAAAAGGGCTTGATTCTCCATCTTCTCTCTGTGGTGATGTGAAGGAGTCCAAGCACCGCTATATTTCTCTTGGTACAGCAGCGCACCACAGGTGATGCATGAACTGCAGAATTAAAATGGTTCTCATCTGTGGGTTTAGGAATAATGAAAGTGCTGGTGAGTCGATAGAAGATTGTAACACCCCAGAGACACAAGTGGAGGGTAGATTGGTGGTACCCCACAATAGATTTGAAGCAATACCACTAGGCCCCAATGAGGATGATATGTCACAGCCGGTGTGGTCAGTTCAGTGGCTGGCTCCATTATTGTGTTCTTGTCTCATGTGGACACATCAACGTTTCAAAGATGAGTGGTTAATTTGGAGCACCCTGAGTGGCCCAGGATTATATTTTAACAGATGTGTCGTTCTCGTTTGAGGTCTTTTCCAAAATAAACCACTCAAAAGCTTTAATGTGGCTAAAATGGTCCTCCCACCCCATTGGTTGAACATATCTCAGAAATTGTAAATGGGCCTGTTTTGTTTTAATTCCACAATTGTTTCAGTGAATTGAGCTTCCCACAATTGAATCAAAATCTGTATATTGAGTAAAAGCTGAATATTTTAACCTACAATGCGGCATTCATGTGTATCTCCAATGTTATTCAGTTTGAAAGTTGTGACATGGTTTTGAACTTTGTCCTTTGTAACATTACGTTGATGCTCTGTGCAGTGTACACATTTTTTACTGACGTAGAGTATCTATAGTAACTCTAGTAACTCACATGGGAAACCTCTTGAAGGATTTTTGCAGAGTACATCAGCTCATCAGGTTGAACACTTGTTACTATCTAAACAGGATGAGGGCGCAAGAGCATCTGCAACGGATATGCAAGAGAACGTAAATTCTTCCAAATTGTCTGGATTCGGTAAAGCCACACAGATAACCCTCAATTTTCAACAGGAAAGCTGATATCTATACCTGATGAGAGAGCATGGGCAGGAAGTCAAGAACATCAGATATGTTTTTTATTGCTTTTTACCCCTGAACCTCAGAGGCAAACACGTTAGTAGAATATTGTGACGTTGTGTTGCTTCAAGCTAAAATGTTTGCTTGCGCACACCCAGGGCCAGCTGAGATAGACTATTTCACAGTCCGAATTTTCTTATGAAAGAGGTCAGGGTCTTCACAGCATTAGACACATCTAGCTGCTGTAATGGAGAGCCCAGGTTGAGCAAAAGTTCTCCATCTAAATAGAGGTTAATGGGACACCAATGTTCTTTATTGACCATTGCTTAAAATACACAGTTGCTATTCATGACGAGTCAAATTGGATGGACACCAACACTAAAAACGTACTCAATTGTAATGTGAACGAATAAAAACAATTTCAGCTTGTAATTAATAAATTAATAATTCAATTTTTTCCTCTCGTTATAAATTGTTATACATATCGTGAGTGTTGTGACTTTTTATATTTGCACGTGGATTTACTTTCTCCATGTCTTAGATTGATCTTATATGCGATGGGTGAATGATGTCTGGAATTTATGAAAAACTTAAGATTCAGTTGAAAATGTTTGGCATTGAAAGATCCATCAATACAGTTATATTTGGAATGCTCGGACTTCGACAGAAGTTCTTAATTCTAAATCTGCTGATACGATGCTCAGTTAAAAAGGAATTCATTGCTTCTCTTGACAAAAGAATGATTGCATTGACTGTTGTATAGAGCTGTGGAGGTCTGTAGTCAAGGTTGAACCATGGAACATGATCAGGCTCTGTCAAAATCTCCAGTTGCAGATTGTCTGGAATTGATTAGGTGCCCTCCTTTTTTTTTGGCAGTCAAACTGCAATTGGATCCATTAACTTGTTAAAGACCACAAAGGTTAGTGGTTACCCTAAAATAGGAAGTTGAACAATGATTTTTCTCCTTTTCACCTTATTTCACTATTTTTTTTGAAGGTCAACTGTTTGTTGTGGTTTTCTGAAGTGTGGGCACAGACCGCGGACAGTCAGTGATTTCCATGTTTATTATTGGAAGTGTTATGACGATGTTTGTATATATGCCTACTTTTGATGGATGCTCAAATTCTAAGTCATTAGTTCCCTACCCAGGAGCCCTTTGCACCCGGGCATGGACTGAAATGAATTTGATGCCTGTTTTTAATGAGGCCATTTTTACAGCTGTTGGCCACGATGGTTCACAGTTATTTAGCTTTTTTTCGCCAACGGCATGGGACAAAAGTAGACCAAAAGTCTACGTAATTGCGTTATTTTGTGCAGTAAAGGCTTATGTAAAATGCACTGTAGGCAGTGAAAATGTGATCCTGCATTCAAGCTTTTGCTTATAATTGCATGCACAAATCCTTATGTCTTGACTTCACTAGTGTGTGTTTCCAATCAAATTTAGATTTGTTCTTATTGATGTATAAACCATGGTCATTTCTCCTGAGCCGGTTGGTTACAGTTGGAATTTAAATGTTAGTGCATTTTAACTTACCTGTAGGCAATTAACACAAACTCTGCGAATTTTAGGGCATAATATCAAGACAAATTTGGTCTTGCTTTGCGCGGCTTTGATACAAAAAATGCCTCTATCATATTTTAGTATTAAAAAATAATATTTATTTACGCTCGGCGTCAATGCTACAATGGTTGCCATTTTAAGCTTTGACCCCTTCCTCGCTCTCTTTAATCCAGTTAAACCTAACGCCTGACCCCTATCCCGGAGCGTAACGTCTGAATTGAGACACAGCGGAGTACCCTAGCCTGGAGTCGAACGCTCAGGAGCCAGAGCGAGGGGTCGAAATGAAAGTGATCTCCTTCTACCCCCAAGGAACAGGGAACAGGCCACGGTTGTGTAAAACAAAACCAGTCGTGGAGGGCTGTCTAATAGGCTCTAGGGCTAAAAAGATGTCAATAGTTTAAATTGTGTGCACACTTTTAGCCCAAAACCCCTGTGCTGTGGATCGCCAACAACATCCACCCTCCAACATTCCTGCCTCTTATTTCTCCTTTGCCTCCATTTGTTCTTTTTTTGTCCCCATACACCCTTGAAGATGAGATTAGATTAGATTAGATGAGAGACAGGGTCAAGGGTTTCGATATTGAGATATTGTAAATTCGATTAGATGGTCTGTTTGGGGCACCTAAAGGGCTCAGAGGTTAGACAGAGTACAGTGAAAAGAGGGGTTTTGATCTTCTCCGTGGCCTCAAGTTGGCCTTCCGTGGCCTTCCAGTACAAGTCTCAAGTCCCTGTCTGCCCAACTGCACGCCGCACATCAGAACCACAACAAAGAGGTAAACTGTTCCATTAATCATCAGATGAATTGGTTAAGGTCGTTTTTTAGGTTTAGGGAGGAGGATGTGTCATGAGTCGCTAGGATGAAGTGTAAACCATCAGACATGTGTTAACCATCACAAAGAAAACCTGCGTCACTATGACAGTTGATGTTGTCCTATAGTCCTCAACTAATCATCTATAATAGACATGTCTTCGCTGTGGATCATTTTCCACAGGTTTCGCTGAGCCTAAGCGTAATTAGCTGCCAGGCCAAGCTAAGGCATGTGTGTCTGTGTGTATGGGAAGGGCTGTGTTGGTATGCATGACAGGTTGATCAGCCTCTCTACGTGATTCTGTACTCCTCTAGGCTGTTAAGATTACATGATCAACCTCAAACTGCAGTTTTTCTGCAACCAACACTTCTCTGTGGTGAAAGTGCTGATGGACCATGCACTCTCACTCGATCGGACCACATTTTATCTTACGCTGAGGCAATACTTTATTTATTTGTTGTTTCATGTCTTTAACTACCCTTTCAGACACTGATGTCATACCAGTCCCTTTTCTTTCCTGTGGCTTCGCTCCAATAGTAAAATGACTTGTGGTTACGATGGAAGATTCTTTTTTCTTCTCTTATTTTTTAAATTGAAACAAGACATGAAAGAAAGAGTGAAAATGTAAGAAGAAGAGTACAAAGAAGCCAGAGACTAGGAGCGTGGCTGAACTCTCCTACCGCTATTAGCTGTTTTTGGCTACAACTGACCCAACACAGACCCATAATATAGTGTGTGTCATGCTTAAGATTACTCACTGTTCGGATGGGATTAATGGACCAGGTTGTAATAATTAGTGGAGTAAATTGTTTTTAAATGGACCTCATAACACTGCTTCTATTTTCTAACACACACACACACACACACACACACACACACACACACACACACACACACACACACACACACACACACACACACACACACACACACACACACACACACACATCAAGGGCCCTAGCGATATGGACCCACAAATTATTAACTATTTCACCAAGAACGTGTTACTAAAGTTTGTTCAAAGGAGTGTGTGTCTGAGGAAGCAGGAGGAAGGGAGAAGCGGAGAGAGAGATAGAGAGGTGTTTTGGTGTTTATCTTACAAAAAAATAGAATGCTACTGTATCAATATGGGCAGAACGGCAGGTGTGGCTTTAGCGTATTTATTGTTGATGCAGAAAAGGCAGGGGGTGCGAGCGGATGCATAGAACTATTAAAAAGCAAATGTCCATTGCTTTCATTTGAAGGGACATGAAGATCCTGGGATTGAACTCCACATCAACCATCAGTGCTTCCTTAACCTTCTTTTTGGTGGACACAGTGGACACAATGTCTTTTTTCATATTTTTTGCAATATTCATTGTTTAACTTGGAGTCCTACATTCTAGGAGTTCATTAGTGCTGCCACATTAATAACTAGTTATTTGGCCACACAAGCGTACAAGATCCATCAAGCTGTAAGTATAGCATGAAATTAAGTGTTGGTTCACTTGCGTATTTTATGTTTGACTGCTGTGCTACAATCCTTCTTAGAACCTTGGAAATGTATTCTCTTTTTTTTGTGATATTCCATATTTACCGCAATTCTTTTCATACCAAGTTGGATCAGATCCAGCTTCTTATGGCGATTGCTGCACAATTTCAGAAGATAACAGAGGTCCTGTGATGACATATTAGTCTTCCAAACGGTACCTTAGTTTACCTGTGGGTGAAGTTGGACCTCAATCACTGAGTCAGATAATGGACATATTCAGGGCCACATCTGGGGTTCTCCTCTCTCTTGAGCGCCTGCAGACAGGCAGAACATGACGCCTTTGAAGGCCGACGAGACGGATTGTCAACGTATCCGCAACACCAGGCTAGGTGCCAAGGTAGACTCCCAACTATCAAGACGTCTTGTCTGCTTCCTTTGAATCAATCAACTCACAGCCTGATTGATTAATCAAAGCTTCTGAAGCAGCAACCAAGTAACGTCTCGGATGGGAAAGTGCCACCCTTTTTTCTTGGCTACTGTAGGCCACAAATAAAAGTGTGTTGTTATTTGTGTCCTCATTTTGTGTTTAAAAGGCACACCAACCTTGGTAACTATAAAGCTTCACCATGGATCCCCTAGCCCCCTCCTCTCTTTGCTGCTCCACGATAAGACCTGCGTGTTTTTCCACATGCATCACAGCAGACCTTCTCTGTAATAAGCAAAATCATACCCCTTTCCTCTGGAATGACATAGAATTACATAAGTGTGCCTCGATGTAGATCTGACCTATGCGGCCACCTGTTGGTGTTTGTCGGACAATGTCTGGGAAATTTTTATTCTTTTGCTTCATCTTTGGTATGCGTGTGTGTGTGTATTTCACCACCATCTTAGAGGGGTGCTGGAGATCTACACCCTTGTCGCCGTAGAGCAGCAGGTATTCCCCAACGATCCTTTCCTTGGACATTGAGACAAACTTTGTGAACAGATAAAGGAATGCAGTAAGCTTAACAAAATGTGGGCACACACATATTCACAAACACACAAATAACACACAACAATCTCCCACACCGACTTCGCAGCTCAAAGACCTGCTCCCTCCCTCCCTCCCTCCCTCCCTCCCTCCCTCCCTCCCTCTCTCCCTCACCTTCCCCATATCACACAGTTTGACCTGAAGTCAGAACAGTTCAAAGTCATCTGCTCCGATTGGGAGAACAAGGCCTAAGAATGTTGATGAACAACTATCAACAAAAGCGCACTTTACACGAAACAAGCCAGTAAGAGCAAGTTTAACAGAGCCAATGCTTTCATCCCTCCATTGCTCTTCAAAGGCCTAATGACAAGGTAGATCCCGCCGAGGCCGTAAAAGCGAGGCTGGGGCTCCATGACTCAGCAGGGCCGTGTAAATAAGGTGCACCCTCACACTGACTTCTTCGGTTGAACATTACTCAAAGCCCAGAGTCCTCGGCACTTAGCAGCCCCTGCAGATGTTTGGCTCGGGGTCCAGTCGTCCCCTTGTGCGTGTGTTTTGATGTTGACCTTGCGCATGTGAGTGGTATGCGCACCAATCGACTGCCACAACTACCCAGAATCTCATAATCACACACATCCTGTGACCTAGCCCTCTCTCATTTGTTGCTTCACGCAACACTACCCTCCCTTAGAAGTTGGGGCGAGAGAGGATCGCCTGTCAAAATGGGGCAGATGGATGTGCTGCTGCCGATCACGCGGCTCACACTGTCCCACCCTCCAAAGACACCCAAGGCTAAGGCTTAAACGATTGCGTTATTAGATGTCCAACCTTTGACTGAGCGGGGTATCTTTTGAAGTGCTCACCCTCCCACCAAAATGTTGGAATATCCCCAACCACAGAGTCCTGCCATAACCTTGTCCCGTAACAAAAAAAAATGAAAAGCTTAGGCCCCCCTCATTAAGGGAGTTTTTTGTAATTAGACAAAAGAGGCTGCAAACAACTGCCAGAGAGCCATTATATCCCTGATGTCCTCAAGGCTACAAATCACTTACATGGAGTGTATTTACTGCATACCATCTGGCGAGGCTGCTGAGGGTCCCTGTCAGCCCTCACAGCCACCCCATGCCCACCGAGAGAACAAACACACAATATAAGTTAAAAGAAGGAAAACATCACCCCTTAAACGCTTGCACATGTTGCTTTTTCTTATTATTTTCATAATTCCAACAATCAGCAGCAAAGTGTTTTTATCAGTCTCGCCAATCTAACAGACGTAAAGGTCCCGTTGACTCTCTGCGCCTCCTTCCAAGCATCAGAGGTTTGCACTTCCTTCCAGGAATCAGAGGACTGCACCTCCTTCTCCAGGCATCAGAGGACTGCACCTCCTTCCAGGCCTCAAAGGACTGAACCTCCTTCCAGGCATCACAGGACTGCACCTCCTTCATGGTATCAGAGTACTGCACCTTCTTGAAGAGGCATGTGACCGGACTTCAAGGATATATTAAGGAGTCGCTTACCTCACAGTGCATCCTTCCTTGCTCTCCTCACAGTTTGATTTGAATTTATTTATTTCCTTATATGTCTTTTCTTTTGGTGTACGGGCCGTATTACACTTCACATTGGTCTTGCTTCCTGTCATTGCCAATTCCCCTCCCCCAACCAACCTTTGGCCTGACAAAACCATGGTTGTATTATTTCTGGACATTACGAACTGGCGGTTGAGGTTGAAGTTTCTGCGGTAGTGGCCATGTTCGTATCGGTAATACTGATGAACTTTTAATGTGCCTATTGAGTCACTGACTGACTGCATGGTGAACTGTCCGTGTGTGTGTGTGTGTGTGTGTGTGTGTGTGTGTGTGTGTGTGTGTGTGTGTGTGTGTGTGTGTGTGTGTGTGTGTGTGTGTGTGTGTGTGTGTGTGTGTGTGTGTGTGTGTGTGTGTGATGTTTAGTCTGTTTTGGGTTTTATGGTGTTTTAGTGACCGTGCTTCACCGTGGCTGGCGGTCCCTACTGAGTGGGATGTGAAATGAAAGAGGTGCTGCACAGTCACCCGGTGGTCAGACGCTTTTCCAGTCATCTTGTACATGAGAAAAAAACAAGGGGGACACGTCAAACACAGACAAAAACACATTTCACAGATTGACACAAAAACAAACTCTAGTTATTACTCTCTCTCTCTCTCTCTCTCTCTCTCTCTCTCTCTCTCTCTCTCTCTCACACTCTTTTTCCCTCTGTCTTTCTTTCTTACTCCCTCTCTCTTTCAAGTTCAAAGGGCTTTATTGGAATGGACAACAAATGTTTATCGAACATGTAAACGTGTATTTACTGAAATATTAAAAAATATAAGATATTGAGATAACGGTGGGGATAGATGTGATTTAATCAAACTATTTCCCGGGATAGGCCATAGAATGACTCTCTCTCTCCTATTTCTCTCTCCATCTCCCTCTAGCACTCTTTCTCTCTCTGTCTCCCTTTCCCTCTCGTTCTCTCTCTCTCTCTTTCTCCTTCTCCCTATCTCTCTCTCTCTATCTCTCTCTCTCTGTGTCTCCCTTTCCCTCTTGTTCTCTCTCCTTCTCTCTCTCTCTCTCTCTCTCTCTCTCTCTCTCTCTCTCTCTCTCTCTCTCTCTCTCTCTCTCTCTCTCTCTCTCTCTCTCTCTCTCTCTCTCTCTCTCTCTCTCTCTCTCTCTCCATCACAGCCCCTTAAGTCACCGCTGCTTTACCATTGAAAATATTTAGTTCTCTCCTCCTTTTTTCAATGTTTTTCTGCCCATAACAGAAACCTCTCGACTCATCGGAACTCACAGTCTGCAAAGCATCAAACTCTATCATCTACAACAGCGACACTTTAAGCGTCTATATGTGTGTTTATGTTGTTTTCATTTCATTTCTTGACCACATATATGTCCCCTCACACAGACGCAGCGGCCCTCCAGGGCCAGACGGCCTCCTGTGTCCCCAGGAGGGCAGAGAGCCTCAGCAGAACCAGCATCAGCAGCAGCAGCAGCAGCAGCAGCAGCAGTAGCAGCAGGAGCTCGCCTGCTGCCTCTTTGCGGCAACCAGCGGCACGGAGCCAGACCATCCGAATGATGACGTCACCACCACCGTGGACTGCAAAGGCCTCCTGGTGGAGCCGGTGGGAGGGAGGAGGTGAGTGAGTCTGTGTGTGTGTGTGTGTGTGTGTGTGTGTGTGTGTGTGTGTGTGTGTGTGTGTGTGTGTGTGTCTGTCTGTTCGATGTGGGGGAAGGGGGAGGGGGGGGATTAGGAAAGGGGGAGGGGTGGGGTGGGTGGCGGTGGGGGTAAAGTGATTGGTCTACCGGGCCCCCGTTCTCCATGACACATCATGAAAATAAAAGTCAGCTATACCTAAATTATCACATTCACCTCGCCAGTGCACTCCACCATGTTGTTTTAGAGAGACGTCCAGACCAACACCATGGAGCATGTGGCTAACAGCCTCGCCCGGCCACAATGGCTGTCACTGCACTCTGAATAAATAAATAAACAACAGTCGGGACAAAGGTCACCATTGGGTTTTGGCAGGGAAACTTCCTAAGGCCATTTATTTTTTTACATATTGTTAGAGGTTTTCCTTCCGCGATGGTTTTAGCATGCAGTTTCAAGGAATGGAAAGTTGCGTAGTGTTGTGTGAGAGGGAGACTCAGAGTGTGTGTTAAAGGCCTATATTGTTTTAGCCTGGAATCCTTATGTCCGTCTGGGGGTGAAAAACACCCGGATTGAATGCAGTTATTTTTGTGTATACTGAGAGGGATGTGTTTTCCCTTGTGTGTTTCCCAGGACAATTTTTTACAACCTTTTCAATTGTGTTGTTTTGTCTGTGCTGTTTCCCACATTTAATTCGGTTGCATATTGTCCAATGTAAACACTGGGAATGTGTTTATATATAACAAACATATCGTTTGTTATTGGCAGTGCCTTTTTTGTATTGATCTTTATTATTTCTCCTTCGTTTGACTTTCTGACAGGGACAGGTTTAGTTATCAACTTAAAAAATATTTCTTGAATAAATAACAGATTAAGTGCCACACCTAGTGGTTGAAGGGGGTAAAGCATTTGCATTTATATTCGTATCAAGGTACCCGGTTACCTCTGACGTCTAATAGTTTGGTACTTGAGGGCTAACTAACTCATAAGTTTCCCAGTATCTCCGTCGCTTATATCTCCTGCATGTTTCACATTTCTTCTCAGAACTTATAACCTTCCCCCTCCCTAAATGATCAGAACTTGATGTTGAGGAGTAGCCAATCACATGGCTTCACTGAGAAAAAAGATAAGACTAAACTCACTTATTTCATTATAATTCACTAATTTAAAAGGGAGGAGGATTTGCCTTACCACGGTAAATCAGTAGGGCTACACGTGCTTATTAATGGGGTCACATCGACCATTATGTGGTTGCGATGGATTTAAAATCCTCAATTGAAGTTCAATAACATTTCAATAACACGCAAATACAACATAGTCTACCAGCTATATATCATTAATGTCGTAGTAGTAAGCCTGCCTGGGATGCACAGAAATGATCGAGGCTGTTTGAAAGATTTCATACAGATCATCATTATGCAGAAATGTGTCTTAAACACCTTGAATAGAGTTCAAGTGGAAAGCGTCTGAAACGTCCCATTGCTAGTTCCACTGCCAAAAAAAAAGATATACTCACATCGGCCTAATAATATTTATTCGAACTCTATGATTAGCAAATTGTATCGATTTTTTAAAGCAAATCCCGACCTCTGTTTTTGGAAGTCGTGACGTGACATATTTCAGATCGTAAATACAAAAAAAGTTATCTCTGGCGCTCAGGCCGAAGGGAGTAGTGGAGGAGCGGCAGAGATGTGGAGGTCTCCACGTGACGCGCGCACGGCGGTATATGAGAAAGGAGCAAGCATCAGGACCAGTGCTAGTCTACCGCACAATCTCAGCAGCGCGCAAATCAAGGCAGTTTAAAGGGCTTTATTACCGGCTCCCGATCTCTCTCCTTTAGATCTCTCCTCTCTGAATAAAGAAGTAACCTTAGTTTATTTTTACTCTACTCTTTAATTTTGAGAGGGGGGCATACTTTCGCCAGAAGACGCAGGTAAATGGAATAAACTTTAAAACCTTCTACGCGCACAAGTTTTGATCCAAGAGGGATGTTGTGTGTTCCTACTCAAGACTTGCACTCAGAGGGAACTTAAACACGGCTGAAGCGGAATGACCCTTATGTATTGCAGGTAAACCATCCTATGGGTAGACGGAGTGCGGAGCATCTCGCCGTGATTTAGCGCGTTATTCCCACTATTTTAGTCCCATGTTCCAGTAAAACCTTTCCACGCTTGGATCTTGTAGTTTGGGTATTGGAAACGCAACGGTTCCTATATGCACATCCTACAACTCCACAGCGCATTAACACACAGAAGGGCTGTTTGTTTTGGGTTATTTCCCCATTGTTCGGCAAGGTGTTGATCGTGTTACGGTGTTTTCACACAGAAGTAACGACCTCTTTTCTGTGCCTTTTTTCTTCCCCCAGCTCACCAAAGAACCCGAGCGAGAGAGGGATCGCTGCTCCTCAGAAGATGGTTCTAATCGGCGGTGTGATACCATGTCGCATCCCGTCTGATGTTTGACACGCCGGGGACAACTCAGGAAGACACTGGAGGACACTAAACCATCGCGTCCGTCTCCAGCTCCGCTGGCACTTTTTCTTTTCGAGTCGGACCAACACACACAGCCGTCCAGATGCAGTTTCGACTGTTCTCCTTTGCCCTTATCGTGTTGAACTGTATGGAGTACAGCAGCTGTCAGGCGCCCTCGCAACGCTGGAGGAGGAACAAAAGAGGTACGGGAAAGCTTAACTTGCTCTTGGGTTATGGGGGTATCGATTATTGATATGGCAGGAGTTGGGATGACAGTGAATTTGGTGCCTTACGCATCAATCAGAGATCCTTTCAGTCCCTCTGCATGCTCTGCGTTCTCTCCTACTATGCACTGTTCACTACCAGACTATCATCGCTAGCTGAGACTTTCGAATACAGCCAAACTTCTTCTGAATTAATTTTAGAGATCGACATCTAATGCAAAACACACATTGTTAATCTGCAAGATTGACAGTTAACAAGCCTTTGACTAATTTTCGATATTAATCTGCACTTGGTAGGCTACTTCTTGGATAATCACAAAATAACTTGTGTTCTTGGGTCTATTGCTACTTATTAAACTCTTGTTGAACTTGTTATAGCCTGCAATGGGGTAGCTTGTGTTCCAGACTGTATGCGTGAAATGTGTCTTTACGATGTGGTTGCCAGCAATATCTGAATAAAAATGTATAGATGAACTGTAGGCTATTATTAGTTGCGTCAGGTCATTTTGTATTTGAACAATTGGAGGTCTATTTTAATTTAAGATGTTGTGGGCCGACGGTCGTGACCTGAGCGCTCCCCATTGTCTCCCATTCGGCGGGGAGCTGCAGAGATTGATGGGTCTGTTGGGGAAGAATTTAGAAAAGTGTTGGTGCGTATCCGTTTAAAGAGCGCCGTGGATTAACGGTGCGTATTGTGTGCGTTTTCAAATGCAAATATACCGAATCCCTTTCCTTTTCTTATGACTTTGGCAACTACAACCCCTAAGCTGCTTTTAATTGATCTCATAACCCCCCTAGAATCGCTGTTAGGACATCCCACATAGCCTAACCTCCGCGCACGAGGATTCAGCCCTTTAGTCAATACTACGATTCAGAATGAATGAGCGAGACAGTGGAATTATAATCCTTCACCAACCTCCCCTTTTTAAAACCGTGACATCATCAACGCTTTGTTGTGGCGATGGGAGCAAAGTTAAACTAACGTGCAAACCGGACCGGTGGAGTGCGTTAACATTATAGTCCATGAGGAGCAGGATCAAGAGTGCAGTCGACAAAAAAAATAAAAAAGCTTATCCAAATTCACATTCTGGGGACTCGTAAATTGTAAGGCAATCACAGATTTAATCATATGCGCCAGGGGGAACCTCCGCACTCCGCGAGCCCTCCACTGCCCATCTGCAAATAATCAGGCCATCACTGCGGGGTACTGGCACAGACACGTTTTTGCACTCCTGTTTTCTGTTCCCTTGCTTTACTTTTTTTTTTAACTAGCCTTTGTAAGATCTCAGATAATCCATGATATAATTTTCTGAGCATGCATCAATTGGCTTGTTTTGAATATACTTTAGTTTTTGTTTGCTCTAGTGTGTGTTTTTGTTTGTGTGTGTGTATTCGTGTGTGTGTGTGTGTTTGGGCGGTGGGGGGTACTGGTGGAGGAGGTTGAAGAGGCAGAGATGAGATCAAGAGGTTAACTTACACATTTGACCCCAAGAAGAGCTTCAGGCTGCGTAACACATTAGTGGATGTTTCACTTGTCAAACGAATCCCACAGAACAAGGTTTATGCCACAGTAGGTATGCTGAAGGAATGCATGTGACCCTCAATGTGTGTGTCTGTGAATCCGTGCGTCTGTGTGTGCGCGTGTGCATGTGTGCCTGTGGGTGCGTAACAGGAAGTGTAGGCGAGGAGGAGGAGACGACCATAGCTGTAAGAGTTAGAGGTCCAATGCATCTTGCTTCATGTACGGTGTGGTGGGCCTGCCAAAGTGGAGGTGTCTCGCTTCCTCTGGTGGTTTACGGTGATTACATTGGAAGCAGCGTATGTAAAACACCAGCGCTCATGGGCTCTGAGATGCTTTTGTATTGTTTCTAGTTCTCAAGGTTCCTGTGACAGCTTTATATACAGTTCCTCTGGCACGTACAGGGAGCAATCTGCATCGTTCAGGGGTGTTAAGTTCCAGACCCTCTCTGGCGTGGATTTCATGTTGGCCACCCCAGGTCCCCATCGGCCTGTATTTTATGCAGAACACAACATAAACGGAATATTTTTGGGGCCAACATTTTCTGCAACATAAATGTTCTGTTCTTGCGTGCTGGTACGCCGCAAACCCCAGCCCACTGTGTTCCTGTGGGTGTGGTTTTATTTTTCTTTCTATATTAAACGGATTACCTTTTATATTAAATTTACACCTCCATGCGCTCAGTCTTCCCTCCACTTGGACTGAAAATATTCAAGTCAGGGCCATGGTATGATGACTGGACATTTCATTTTTATTTTGTGGCTAATGATGCCACCTGCTGACTATATGAGATCAGACTTTAGACTCAGTGCTGCCCACTCTAACACCAGATATACCACAGCGGGGTGTTTTAAACAAGTAATATAGGCCAACACTTGCATGTTTTATTAGCTTTATCAATGAAAATACACAACTATGGCATTAATGGATTACCTGAAAGGTTACAATATGTTCTTTTTTTACATGACAAACACGTTTATATTTACAATTATATAAATATTTGATTTACATTCAAACATTTTTACCTTCAGACTCTTAAGATACACAGTATATTAAAATGCATTTATTAGGGCTTCAACTTACATTGATGCTTTGGTAACGGTAGCGATGTATACTTTTGTTTTGATTTAAAGATTAGGACTATATCACTGTGATGGGAAGTGTGGGTAGATTGTAAAACCAGGGGATAGTTACGTAATCCACGGTTACAACCTTCTAGGACACGACAAATCAGAAAGCCTTCATCTTAACACAAAAGTATACATGGAACTGATCTGATCATGGTTCATTTGCTAATGTTTGCTAATGAGGTTCACAATAAACCCTATGGTTCTCAGGTGTTTAACTTATGTAACAATCATTGGCGGCGTTAATAAAAAAGAAAACAATTATTTTGGACTCCATATTAACACCAACATCTCTCTTTCTCATTTTCCCTCCCCTTCTCTGGATTCCTCACTGTACCATGGAAATCATGCCGTTATGTGCTGATAGCTTACACCAGGCCCGAGGTCTGTGGGTACTAAGTGTTAATATTGGATCCTGGCACTCTCCAGTGCAATATAATATGTTGATTAAGTGGCCTGAGAGGGAGAGGGAGAGAATGATCCAAGAGTCTGCTCTTAAAACCAGCCTTGCCACAGCCTTTGGAAAAAGTGAAATAAGACTGCAGATGGCACGTCTTTTAACAAGGCCTTTTCACATGATGCCACTCTAATCCTCCTGATGGGAGTCTGCATCCTGCCGTTCGTGTGTGTGTGTGTGTGTGTGTGTGTGTGTGTGTGTATATGTGTGAGAGTGTGCGTGTCTTTGCATGTGTGTGAGGTTAGTATTGCCTGAGCTTTCTGCCTGCATTGCTGTCAGTCGGCAGTGCACTACCTGTGCAAGATGGCTCGTTCTGCGGGACAGCGTGAGGTGTGGTGGTGTTGTCATGACAACCAGGTCCATGGATTGATCCCTTTACGGAAATGCTGAAAAGCAATCTCCACGCATGTACACATATGATGGTGTGCTTGTGTGTGTCTGGTGTGTGTTGAAAATCAACACAAATGTACGTTGCTGCTGATGCTGAATATGTATCCACACACATGCACACACACAAATACATACACACATACACACCATCTGAAACGCACACACACACACACAGAATCTCCAAAACACACACTCAAAGACTAAAAAACATACACACAGACACACACACACACACACACACACACACACACACACACACACACACACACACACACACACACACACACACACACACACACACACACACACACACACACACACACACACACAGACACGGACACACACACACACACAGCCTCAAAAACACACACACACAGTCTCAAAAACACATACACACACAAACTCTGCGTGGGTTGTGTGTGGCCAGGGGAAGCGGAGGGGCTTTAAGTGACGAGGAAAGCATATTTAAGCAGATCAGCGAGAAGGGTCTGGATGTGAGAAGCATCACCTGAGACGGATTACCGCGAGCCGGAGTCTTGACCTGAGCCGCTGTATCGAGGAACACACTGCTCTGTCCTTCTCAGCCCAGCTCAACACATGGCTGCATGTCCATGTAGCAGCCATGTAGCAGCCGTCACAATGCCAACAATGATATACACTGACAAACAAAACAGGTCCGGTACATAGATGCTCTGTCAGAGTGAGAAAGGACAGAGATGGGGACGTGAGAAGCTGGAGTTTCCTCCATGAACAACGTGGTTGTTCTATGTGACCCACCAGGTTTCAGGTGTGTATTAGTCTTGAGTCATAACCAGGAGCTTCCCTTTCGAAGGTCGTGTTGACAAACAGCATTAGCCCGATGCTGATACTCTCTCCCAGCCCCAGGAAAGACTAGCTCCTTGTTTGACCCACTAACCCATGCATGTCAGCCCCTCCTGTGGCAGCGCTCGAGCTCCCAGTCACAGCAGTATCGGATGAATCCGCTGAAAGGCCCCACAGTGTGCCCGTGCCATGCTACACTGGGTAAAAACACCATCAGAGAGGGGGGAAGGAACATCCAGCAGTATGAGCCATACACACACAACACACACACACAGAGACCGAGACGTTCTGGGTTCCCGTGTGACAAATATCGGATGATTTGTTCCACTGATTTCTTTGTTACCCCCCCCCCATGTTTTTTTTCGTCTTCTCTGAAACGACGCAGGGCTAAGCTAATGACAGGCACGCTGTCTGCTCAGTGAGCAGAAGTGTGTGTGTGCAGTGCTAATTGTTTTATGTGGAAGCGGCTGGGCGGTTTTGTGTTCTCCGCGGGGTTTGTGAACTGAGGGGAAGGTAAGGGATCTTTTTGGGTGTTGTTGCGTGTAGGAACATACCGCGGAGGATCCATTTCACACGGATGAGAGCACGCTCTGTCGCAACACTTGCTTACACATTTCTGCTCATCACGCACAGCGGCACGGAAACAAGTCATTCTGTGTGTGTGTATATATCTTATACCTCTACTTTTTTTTTCAACAAGGGGGGGTTTGGGGCGGGGGGGTAGTGGGGTAGAGGGTGGTGTGGGGGGGAGGGGTGTACATAACTATGTTTTCTCTTCCACCCTAAATCATTGTCATCATAGGATCCCATATGCTAGCATTTCTAAATGCCTAACAGATGTTAACATTTCTTTTTTTTCCTCCTCTTCGTAGGGCTGCACACTGTAAATGCTAAAATGTCATTATAAAACAACCTGAAGGTATTCAACTAAATCTCACAACACACTCAGTTTTTCCCCCAACCGTGTTACTCACAAACTCTCGGAGTGGCAGACAAAAGTTCCAGTGTTTCCGTTTCCAAACAAGATGGAGATTTCCGTAGCCCTCTCACCTATGAGAGGTTACGGCACCCATTACGGCAGCAGCAGCAGTGCACGCCCACCTTCAAGAACCATTACACCCGCAATAACTTTAAAACACTTATAAAGTCACTTAATGGGGCCAGTCCGTTTTGTACGATTCTCCATCTCGCATTTATAGGGTTGTTGAGTGCGTTGGAAACATTTCTAAGTAGTAAGCGCAGCAACACAAGAGAAGGCAGAAGAGCTGCCCAGGATCGTCTCAGAGTGAAACTTGCGCGCATGATTCTGACCTCCGTTCCCATTAACCTAATACACATCTCAGGAAGAATCCAGTGCTGTTCAAGGAAATGAGCTTGGCACCATGAGCACAATTAGGCATATTAGGTCACATTTAATCCCTTGAATACGCAAAGAAACTCTGATGGTGATCTGCGGATCTGCTCTGTAACATAGCTATGATGGCCTGGATGGTCAGGCAGGTTGGGTCCGGGGCTTAACTTTCCCTCTCGCCCGACAGTATGTGTTTCTACCCCCTTATCTAGAAACACAGTGTTTCACGTTTCTGTAATTCTAGAGTTATCCTGTAAAGCCCTCTTTGATTTTTTTGATTTTTTTTCGTTTTTTTTGTTTGCGGATGGTGGCTCTCTACATAAATACTTTTTTCTTACTAAGTTACTACCCCGAATCCCCCCGATTTGTACTCAGGACGTACCGATTACAGATTTGGACACATAAGATCGCCTTTTCTGAGGCCGTTGCTTGTGCGGCCGGGCGAAAACGGCCTGATATCTGCTGTTGTTGCGCTGTTCAGAGTGCTGCTGTGTGTTGCTGCAGACCGGTACCTGCTTTGCATCGATCCGCCCGACTTGGAAATCGGAAACCAGTAGGCCGCTTGATAGAGTACACACAGTTGTATAGGGACACACACACACACACACACACACACACACACACACACACACACACACACACACACACACACACACACACACACACACACACACACACACACACACACACACACACACACACATTTGAACATACACACACGCTGCGTCATGCTCATTGCTCAGGGCTATTTGTTCACCCAGGTCTGGTCTAATGACTGCTGCTTTAACAACATAGAACTTACCCCCCTCCTCCCCCATCCCACTGCATCACCACCTCTGCCCACCCCCCTGTTTTTAACACTCGACAGATGGACAAGCCCCTCCCCCTCCTCCTTCCCTCCTGTGCTTTTATTGGACCTCTAATTATGCTGACACGCCACATCAAAAATAAAGACCAGCATGCAATGCACCCCTTTGGTATGGAGAGGAAGTGAGCCGGTCAGCGGCAGTAAGCCATCCCTGTGGGACTAGGGTGTACTTTGGTGGCGGTACACTGGACAGAAAGGTGGAGGTGAGGGAGCCACCCACTGGCTCTCTGAGGGAGGTCCCCTTGGACGCTTGCTAGCTAGTCTCAGGAAGAGATACCAGTCGTCTATCTCAAAGGCGAGGTGTGAACCTTTGGTGTTAAATATATAGAAAATAAGTGGTTGGTGCCTGTTGTTTTACTGGCGCCCATGTGCTAGCAAGTGTGGGGCGGATCAAACACACCTCGTCCAACAGCTTCCTTGTTTGGTTATTGCCATGGTTACGGCTCAGACGGAGGCAAATGGGATCCATTGAGTGCGTCAGGAGGTTTGCCCGGGTGCGGCCGTAGATGTCATTAATTGGTGAGCCTTGGTGACTAATGATGACTCATTACAAACGGTAGGGCTATATGTGTAAGTGGAACCCCTGTTTTGGATGCTTCCTCTTAGGGCGCAGGGTTGTGTGGGAGGCGGTGGCGGGGTCCCACTACTGTTGCCTCCCGCTGCCCCGAGGCCCCCGCTGGGGTGAGGAGGGCCCGCAGAGCGCAGAAGGAGCCGATGTGTTTTTAATCAGACGAAGAGGCTGCTAGTCATTACTCCCGCAGCGATTCCCCAGCTTGTCTCTCTCTCTCTCTCTCTCTCTCTCTCTCTCTCTCTCTCTCTCTCTCTCTCTCTCTCTCTCTCTCTCTCTCTCTCTCTCTCTCTCTCTCTCTCTCTCTCTCTCTCTCTCTCTCTCTCTCTCTCTCTCTCTCTCTCTCTCTCTCTCTCTCTCTCTCTCTCTCTCTCTCTCTCTCTCTCTCTCTCTCTCTCTCTCTCTCTCTCTCTCTCTCTCTCTCTCTCTCTCTCTCTGCTTTGACTCCCAGTCTGGAAGAGGAGATAGAGGGGAAATAAAGAAAGAGATGGAGACAAGGGCGTAGAATGGAAACGGAGAGATGGCGTTCCCCTCCTGCTTGTGTACGATGTACCCTGAAATGAAGCAAGCCCCTCCCCCCAAACCTACTGTTAAGATTTATGAGGTCATAACCAAAAGGAGCGGGGGCGGAAAAACGATAGGGCAGGAAGTTGCTCAGGACTCAGGAGGCACGCAGGAATGATTGAATGAGACGAACACATCCATCCTCTATCAGGAAAAACTAATAAGACGGAGGATCAATCATCTAATTATGAGGAGAAGTGAGGCAACAGTCGACGTCTCTCGTTCCGATTTACATCTTGCGCTCAGAAGGGATTATGGGGAATCCATCTGAATGATCACTTCTTTAATATAGGGCCACATACAATCTATGTTACTAGACTGCTAGAAAAGCTGAAGGAAATGAACAACAAACATCGGGTTACTTCATTCTCCTGGCTAACAATCGACATTTCCCAAGGTCTTGCTTTCTGTGAACAATTAATTGGATAGCAAAAAACCCAGGGACAATATCAATATTAAGACTTTGATTTTTGTCTACCATGTGGTCGCACTGTCACGTAGAGACACCACTGTCTTGGTGGTGGCGGTGAGGTCTGAGAGTTTTGGTTGCGTTTCTTGCGATACCACCACTTCACACGCGGCAACGCGGTCGCACAGAAACCCATCTTTCTGCGATGGATTACAGTAATTACATTGCTCTCTGGCACATTCCATTTGAGTTCGGCAACACCTCTTCTCCAGGGATCGAGCAGTAGACGCAAAGACAATGAGCGCAGCTCCGGCACTGTTCACTGTAATCTGCATTGACCCAGTCACCCTGGCCCTGGTATTTGTTGTTGTTTGTGTCACTCTGATGACTCATGACTCTCTTCATGCATATGTGTGTGTGTGTGTGTGTGTGTGTGTGTGTGTGTGTTGGGAGGGGGGGGGGGGGGGGGGGTGTTTGAATGCACATACGTGCTTGGCTCTGGCTGCATGCCATGGGATACAGAGACAACAACTCCCCCGTGCACACACAATATGAGATAGACGTAGCACTGTCCTCCGCAGGCGTGCGGCAAAGCGCCGTGGTTGGGACTTTATGGTTGATATGAATCTTTGTTTGACCGTTTTTTTGCCGCATCAGACCTTTTACCCTACCTTCTCCCCGTTGTCACGGTTTTTTCTTGGACGGCTTTTTTTTTTCCAGGTCCCAGACGGTTCAACAACACGGTGGTGAGGAGCGAAAAGATAGAAAAAGTACGCAAAAAAAATGTATAAGCTGACAAAGAAGAAAACCATTAACATTTCACACATTCCTTCCCCTCTCCTCCCCCATCCACCCCCTCCCCCCGTTATGCACTTGTATTACATCTTGGCTGGCGCGTCCTCAACGCCATATTATTTTATTTGAACTGAGGCCAGGTCTCAGGAGCACCAGCCTTTAGCTGTGTAAACATCTGTCACCGCCAGCAGTCCTAGCTAATAGGTATCTCCAGACAGAGGTCACCTCTAGTTTACATGTTTACCAGCTAATGGTCCTGGTGAGCTTACTGTGTCGGTGAAGCTCGGGCCTGTCAAGCCGCATAATGGACGATTTACAGCTGGATAGTTTAATACACACACACACACACACACACACACCCACGCCCACACAAAGAAATACATATAGGGCGAAAAAAAAAATACATCATTTTGACAATTTGTTCTTGCAGCTATCATATCAAGTTGGGAAGATATGTTTTTTTGTTGAGACTTGAGACAGTTTGCTGGAGATTTTCGGTTAACCGATGCGTTCCTTACGTTCGTTTTTTCTTCTTCTTGGCCAATAGAAAAGAAGCGAGGAGCCATCCCATTTGGACTTGTTATTACACAGCTCTTCTGTGTCGGGGCTTTGTTAAAACAGCCACACATAGCGCTACCACCCGACGGGTTCCTTGTTTGTGGCGGTAAACACAGCCGCTGCCAGGTTCATCGTCATACATATCAGATGCGTAGCCATGCAGGATTGCGCAGGACTTTGGTTTTTCCCTGTTTTAATGAATATATATCTGCACACCACACCAGGGTGCTGGTGGTGGATGTGGTGGTGTGTACAAAAGCTACCTGTTGTTTATCATCACCAGGTATGCACCAGCCTGTTCGTTGTGGTGATGAGTTCAGTCTGGGGAGGACTCCACCACGTCACTGTAGATAGAACTGTGTCAACGGTCTAGAACTGTCTCAACAGGCTCATAGCCGACTTGTTCTTTGTGAATCGCTGCCTTCTCTTTAAACTGTAACACAGTAAAGATGCCTTGAGTACAGTGCCATTTTAGTTTTCATCTATTTTATTTGAACGATTGCTCCTAATCTTGAGCTGTTGTTGGTTAGCAATGAGAGACAGTCCGCAAAAACACATTTCCCTTTCCACTGCCTGTCTTCTGTTGTTTTTGCGAACAGTTGTACTTTTGGTTAGTCGGAAAACGAGCAGCTGTAACTGCAGGATCACAACTTTTGAATGTCAGAAGAAATCTAAATGAATGAAATTAAGCTCATGATCATTGCAGTACATTAGCTCTAGGTATGTCCAATTATCTGTTTCATGAAGTTAGGTTTTCATTAGCAATATATTGCGCTTTTGGTTAAAATGTGTCAATCAAATCACCCTTAGTATTATAAGAAAATAGGTTGTTTAGACCCAAGGTACAAATGAGGGAATTCAATGTCAATGGAATATAGCCAAGGACACACACACACACACACACACACACACACACACACACACACACACACACACACACACACACACACACACACACACACACACACACACACACACACACACACACACACACACATACATACATACATACATACATACATACATACATACATACATACATACATACATACATACATACATACATACATACATACATACATACATACATACATACATACATATACACAGAAACACACAGAAACACACACACACACATGATATGTATTCCCGAGGCATGCCATGTCTATGTGGTTTAGATAATCAGACTTTTCAATGCGTTACAAATGCATTTTTATCAAAACAGATAAAAATGTTGTTATCTGTTTTGCCAGATCACCAAAGATGCACTTGGATTCCAGTATTGAGCAGGGCTTGAAGAGATAAGTGTAGTGTAGCATACTGGCTTTGATGTAAAGGCTGTTCCTTCATGGCAGACAACATGTGTGAAAGTGAGAGCACGTCAGAGACATCTCTCCCCTGTGGAGTCCTCCACTTTTGACCCTGGTGGCCATCTCAGATCTCCTCGTGGGCCTCCAGGGGGTGTGAGCTTGTTAAATGCTTAATGAGCTACAGCAGCATGGCACGGAGCCTGTTCCCTTATTTATGGAGATGGAGGGGCTGCCTATGTATACGGCTGGAGCTTTTCTGCTGTGTGCGCCGCTTGTGTTGGTGCAGCGGGGTCTCTCTAGGTTAACGGCCAAATTCCTTCCTTCATTATTCACAAAGTCTTCATGGGAAAAGGTTTTTCTGGGGTCAATAATCTTTACGAATCGTGAAGAAGGTGTGGCCCTGAATCACACTCTTTATTTTTTTTATGGGAGTGTGTGCATTGAAATCCAGGATGGGGTTGAGGCAGGGCGAGGAGGGGCTGGCGAGATAGGGATTGGCGCAGGCACCCCCACCCCCACCCCCAGGCAGGGGTGGGGGTGGGGGGCCTGGGAGAGAGCCATGCCACCTGCGGGGAAAATGCAACTTCCTCCACCTCCCTCTCCTTTTTCCTATTCTTCTGCTTCCTCTTTTCTTTCTCCACCTCCACCTCCTTTTCCTCAACCACCACCTGTCCTCAATTATTCGTTCTCCACCTCCTCTTCCTCAATCACCACCTCCGCCCTCTTCCTCTTCCTTCTCCTCAACCACCACCTTCCCCCCTTTCTCTTCCTCCTCAACCACCAGCTTCCCCCCTCTTCCTCTTCCTCCTCAACCACCACTCCCCCCCCCCTCTTCCTCATCCTCCTCAACCATCACCTTCCAACCTCTTCCTTTCCCTCCTCCTCAACTACAACCTCCCCGCCTCTTCCTCCCCCTCCTCTTCCTCTTCCACCGCCTCCTCCCCCTCTTCCTCCCCAGAAAGGAGGAACCTGTGGACATATTCCACAGCATGTGTGACTGAGTGAATTACTGGCCTTCCAGAGCGCTGAGCTACAGGTGTGAAAATGAGGTGTGAGGTTTATGTGTGATAAATTACCACCAGGTGGGCTAATTTGAGCAACTCCACCCTGGGTACATCCACCTTCTTCTCTCGCACCCACTCCAACTCACCCTCTCTCTCTCTCTCGCTCTCGCTCTCGCTCTCTCTCTCGCTCTCGCTCTCGCTCTCTCTCGCTCTCTCTCTCTCTCTCTCTCTCTCTCTCTCTCTCTCTCTCTCTCTCTCTCTCTCTCTCTCTTTCTCTTTCTCTTTCTCTCTCTCTTCTGAAGGAAAACGCATTTCTCTCACAGCATGAGATAATCATGAGTGGTGGAAGGTATCAAAATATTCTAAATTCCATCTTAAAGTAAAACGTATGTCTTCTTTGCAGCTTGAACCCATTTTTTGGTTGTAAATCTTTATGTTTTCGTCTGATATTCTATTGTTTTCAGCTTTGAGTTTACCGAAATAAATCTTGAACAAATAAAAGATCTACAAGGTTACATGGAATATTAATGCTATGACTTGTGCAACAACGTTTTCCTCAGCTTAAATCAAAGACAAATGCAGTTGTCCGAGTGATCAACCGTAATGAATAATGAACGAGTAAGGAATTTGGATAAAGAGTGTGAATTGATATGATTATTACACAATGTTGAACAGAAAATTCATGATTCAAGATAACGAACATAAGAAATAATTTCAGAAATAATTGAGCTGTTTAACCTCATTCATTTTCCTTTGAAATACATTTTATTAAATGGACATACATTTATTAAAAAGAAGGAAAAAGGGCAAAGGGCAGCTAGCGTTCCCCCAGCAAGTGATAAACTCCATCCTTAGGACTCCTATATTAACTTCAAAAGTCTATTCATTCCTTGCTATCACAAAGTCCACACCACCTGTAAGGAAGAGTATGAAAATTGAACTCTTTTGTGTACATTGTGTTCTGCCAATCTTGGTTTGTTGGAACTGGGATTTTGTTCAAAAAAATCCAGTTCAATTCCCAAATGAGTGATTCCTGAGTACGCATCACACCACAATGTTGATTCAGCAGCAAATGCAATTTCAGCGAAAGTGAATGGTGCATGAAATCAGTTTGGAGTGAAATTGGTTCAGAAGATCCTGTAGCTGTTGTTGTCAACCACCGACTTAACAATAAACATTTAAGAGGACCAAAATCTTCAAAGAATTTGCAATGCTGCAAATTCAGTCTGTTACTTACAACAAGGTCAATTTCCCATTTCCTTCACCCGGGGATTCTTCTAGCCATGACCGTGAAGCCGCTCATCCTTGTTGTAGGAGGCGGTAAACTTTGGCGGCATATTGGACAGACCAGAGCAGACATACTGTGTGATGAATAATTTCCTAGAGGAATGATGTGGTTTCTGTGACATCAGCCTGCCCACATGTGGGATTTGACCCAGTACTCAGGACTACACAGTTAGAATCCATCATGAAGATCGAATGAGGATGTGTGCGAACACGCATTCCTCATTTTGAGACTGCCTTGGGATAAAGTATAGCAGAAAGAGTCACAGTTGGCCCTTCGCCATGCTTGGAAGGTTGGTCACCTGGGTTAAAGGTGGAGAGAGCATCTTTAGACGGGTTCCACGAGCACCAAAAACACACTCTTCCCATCATAATGCAACAATGGTCTTGACGCAAGGGCGATCCTGACACCATTTTGAAAGTTAATAAACTATATGCTGCTGTTATCCAACTGGAATTAAATGAATATTCAAAATAAAAATAAAATACTTTTCCATTGGTACAGAAAGACCCTTCACATACATTTAAGAAAATATATATACCAGATGAATACATAATCATGTCGCTTGGCGTGTTCTGTGTGAATGGCATCTGCCTATTACACTCTGTCATGGTTCAGATCTCTGCACACTTTCTGTTTTGTCTCATGTGGTTGTTGATACACACTATCACAACTGGCCGAGGTAATACATCAGACAGTGAATGTGTTTGCTCAGACCGTGGCTGCACAATCAGTATCAGAAGCAGGAAGGGCCTAAATTATAAACATATGATTACAGAAAGATCTGTAAAGGTAAGCCGGAGTAGAGTCGGGTTGGAGGCAACTCCCACATATCGTTCTGCTAAATGAGAAGGCTAATTTGACTCAAACACGCCACCTTTTGCACTCGCATTTTTAAGCTAGGTGTGACTTCCTCACCCAAACCCAGGCCCCAGCTAAAAGGAAGAATGGCTAAAGAAGAATGGTTCAGATATACGTTTTTTATGTTACAAGCTTTAATTCGCTGGAACAAAAAAGGGTGACCACCTACTGGGGGAACTAGAGAACCCTGGACGGATGGATGTGCTTTTTAGTTTTTTTCCCCCGCACAGAGTTTGTTTCTTGGCCTGTTCCAGCGGTGGTGCGTAAGCCTGGAGGGTTGAGTGGTTTGAGCTGGGATCCAGGGAGCTGGTGTCCCAAAGTTCGAACAGAGGCTAGGCTGCTGGTGGCTGCTGTTACACTGGCTCTGCTGAGACTTTGACTCCACTTCTCTGATGCAATCTCCACTTTCTTTGTTGGAAGGGGGGGGTATTAATATCTGCTTTATCAGACAGGATATAAGTGGGGGGGAAGCAGTGCTTTTCTTCCCCATAAAATCGGTCTCATGATTCTTCGGTGCCGGCCACACCGAATAACCATGTCCTGCTGTGACTGTGTAATTTCATCGCATGCAGTTTCATTTGTTAAGCAGGTTTGTGTCGAAAGATGCCAATCTGTTATGTATTCAAGCTGAAAACTGTTTTATTTGTAAAATACTCCAGAGTACCAGTGTACTCAGGCTGACTGTAAGTGCTTCTTAAAACAATGGACAGTGGTGTTACTCACCATCCGTGGCCGGTGTTATTAGATTTACATACCAGGGCCCCTCCGAGAAATGGCGGAGATATGCTAGAATAGAGACGATTGTGTTCTTGGAATCACCCGGCCTCTGTCCCACCAATTCTCTGCCACACCATGATACCACCGCAAGCCTTTTTGGACAAATGGCTTGTTGCTACTCCGATTTCTCTGCCATCCGAGCAAATTAATAAAGACATGTGTGGTTTCTCAACACAGAGCATCTTAGAAAAGGCGTTTTTTTAAAGGAGGATTAATCAAAGTGAGTGGAACTCTGATCAACTTGTGCTTTGTTTTATTGTGTAAACCAATCGGACCCCATTAAACAAATGTAATGTGAAAGACCAACCTGTTATTGTTATGGGCATTACAGGGCAAGGGACTGTGTTGAACCAATTAAAAACAATATCCATGAGTAAAAAAAAACTTTCGGAACCAAATTCATAACTGTGGAAACCCTTTGAGGTTGTTTGGTTGGTTTGACAATCAAGTGACAAAGGAGCAGCGTTTTTCAGCAGGTCCAGTTTTCCATGATCAGGAGTTGGGTAGGAACCCTACTTTGATAGGGTTTAATGGGAAACAGTAGGTGAGTGTACCAGGAGTGCTGGTCGGCTGTGGGAGTAAGCGCTCCATAGATTCAGAATTTGGCAGCCGAAAAAGAAGCTTGTCACACTTGCTTTACAGCCATAAAAAACATACCTGAGACAGAGAGGCTTGCTGCTGGATCTCTTTGTGACCCTAATCGGGCCGTGTTCAATCCTCCAGCTCCCACCATTGCCGCGGCCGCCTGGTGAATGAAACTTACTCACGCCAAAAACCCTTCCCCTCCATGACTCATGAGCGTTCTGCATGAATGGAATGACCACGGCTTCACCTGACCACACCAAAAATGGACTCCATGTATCTTTTGGATAGTACAATTGTTATTTTGTGTAATATTTATATTAAAGTCTGGGAGTAATGAAGTCATTGGTGGACTGCAGGTACTGCAAAAATGATACCCAAAGATCTTGGATTTATGTGTGAGCAGGCGCTTAGACTGCAGCCGGGTTTTTGTTTAAAATAATAAAACTATCCTGTGCAACGCTAACAGAAACCTGTGCGGCTATCAAGTGGCTCGGTTATTTTAAATGATAGAGTGCTAAATGTAGGGCCCTGTGCTACAAAGCTTGCTGTACGAGTTTCTCATCATGGTTCTCAACAAAAATTATTCAGAGAGAAAATATGCATGTATGCATTACCTCAAGATGTGGCACAGAGAGAACAACGCTTACAAAGTAGGTTTACGTAATTTGTCCCATCATGTTTCCGAGGTATGTGCATACCATAAGCACCCTCAAACGAGCAAAGCAGATTATTTGTTGGTTTGAGAAAGATGATATGCCTGTGTCTTGGTGGGATTCTTCGTGTGGTTCCTGTGCGGGAGTTGTGTGCATATGTGTCAGGCTTTCTTCTTCCCTCAAGAAATGTCACAGCCCATATCATTTAGGAAAAATAACCAACCGATTTTGCTTGTTTCTCCGGCTCCCACAGTAAGGGGTTGTCTCTAACTTTGTGTCTTCTGCAGGGATTTTCAAGTGGACTCTGTTCTTTGTAAACACAACACTTGAGCTGGGGATGGGCAGGGAGCGTCAGAAGTTAGGAATTGTAGAGATGATGGGTTGTTCTGTAATATATTCTGTGGATGAAACTGTATCCTTTGTTTGATCATCATTTGTAGGGAGTTTTCTCCATGAGATGCATAAACCAAAGGGGGATGTGATGAGGTAAATGGTGGATAAGTCAAAAATATTTTTTCACAGAAGGAACTTTAAAGAACATTCGATTTACATAACTTTACAATTAACCTCCAGATCTACCTTGTTTGTCATGAACCATAGCTGTAAACAGTTAGAAACTCCCCCCTGACACAATGTGATTCCACTTTCCCTGAGATGAAGAGTTATACAACAACAACAACAACAACAGATCGAATGCGAATCACAGCAACAATGACCTTCCTATTCCCATTGCCCTAGTTTATATTATCCAGGTAGATACAATGCCAGTCTAGAAATATGACAGATAAATCTTTGCTAAACACACTCGGTGCCCACTTTGACAGTGATTCAAATCAAATGTATTTTCATTATTGACAAAGCTGGCGAAGAATTCTGGCAGGAAAGAGATTGATGTCAGGGGAAGCTGAACCAAGTGCCTTAATGGGGTACTCACCGTAAGACGTGCTGCTTAAACAGAGCTTCTCCAGACGTTGATGTGGATTCCTTCTGAAAAACTCCCTCTCCTGTCCCTCACATACCTGTGGTTGAACTTGAGAAAATATACTCAGATATAAAGATACACACTCCAATCCTCGCCATGTGAACCGCACGGTGAGCACATGATGTGGATCAGGAGAAGAACCTGATTTCAGTTTTCCCTCCTAAACAGCACTTCCTTTTATTTTCACATCGTGGTCAAGGAGTAGTCAACTGATTCAACATAGGATGTTGAATCAGCTGTTTAAAGAGAAACCTTTATAGCCATTGGCCTCTGTCGCAGTGTTGATTAGGATTAGGAACTGGAGAGACCAATGATTGACAAAGTCAAACTGAGAGCGACAGGGATTTGTGGGCGAGAGATGACTGTAATTTCCCTCATTGACTGATAGGCCAGTGAGCCGTAGCATGTTTTGGTATGATTTGTTTTTTCTACAATTGTAAAGATGCCCTCAGAAGCTCATGCCTGTGTTCTCTAAATTTGACTGACAATATTAGAGCCAATGTTTGTCAGTGAATGAAAGGATCCAACCCAAATACTAAAATGAAATAGAAAGCTTTCAAAATCCCCTAGATACAGAAACTTGACTGTGGAAGACTGTGGAAAAAAAGTATAATAAGGATAGCATTGCAAAATTGTTCTTGGGAAGGTATTGTTTTGTTTTAAACTTTTTTTTTTTACAAAAGCAGCTGGGAATCGATAGGTTTTTAAGGATCTACTGAACCAGTTATTCAAATCTCTATTCCCTACATAAGGCAAACGATCAGCATTTAGGTTGGAGAGCATGGCAACATTGAAGCATTGAAAACAGGAAAGGAAACATGTGCACGCCTGTTTATGTCTTGCAATAATGCCCCTGAAGCAAAACCAGATGCAATCTCCCACCAGAGAATAAGGACATCCGATCCCTTGTGTTATTATAATAGGTTTATTAATGCTTGTCTGAATGGGAGCGAGATCAATGTTCGACTGAGCTGTGTTCTGGGAGAAGGCTAAGCCCATCCCGTTAGCCATGATCTATGAAGTGTGTGTTTGAGCCACAACCCCAAAGGACATCGAAGATACTGTGCTATAGCGCCTCATCCATCCCGGCCTCCTCCCACCGCCTTTGTGCAGTTTGGCAGGTACACCGTGCCCTCCTCCGTACACAAGACTCCCAACATTCAACCGGAGTAGCAGAAGTCAGCCTTTGCCTTCTCTGCACGGATGTCCCCCGTTATTACGTGCCAATGCTCACACTGGGCCTACTTAGTGCTGTCTTTAAGTCTGAGCAAAGCTGTTGGGTGAAACGTTATACGTGCATCAGTAGCCAGTACGCAAGGCTATGCTTCGCTCGGTCTCCCACGGCCTGTCCGGCTAGCCCTGTGGTGTTTTATTAAGCATGGTGGTGTGTCGCCTACGTGGTGCGTGTGTTATTTCAAACTTGGCTTGGAAGGATATTGACTCTCTCTCTCTCTCTCTCTCTCTCTCTCTCTCTCTCTCTCTCTCTCTCTCTCTCTCTCTCTCTCTCTCTCTCTCTCTCTCTCTCTCTCTCTCTCTCTCTCTCTCTCTCTCTCTCTCTCTCTCTCTCTCTCTCTCTCTCTCTCTCTCTCTCTCTCTCTCAACCTCATTTGAGAGGTATTACATTCGCCCAAGGACTTTTTCTTGTGAATGGGACCCTTAGCAGTTCACACTGAAAGTCACTATTTGGGGAGTGGACTGGCTTCTATTTATTAACTGGCTGCCTTGTCTTCTGTTAGCAGCTTGAGCCACGGCCAGAGCCACTGCGGTGAGCAAGGCTTTCGTCGGCTGTCTCAACACAATTGGCGGGGAGACTGCTTCTGACCAGAATTAGTACTGTATTTGCATTCAGGACCAATTAGTGTCCATTCATTGAGAGGGTAACCAGTGGTTACACAAATGTATTTACGTATTTACTATGGATTAGGCTGTATGGTTACCGATGTGATCGTTCACATCAGTAGCCATCAGTGTAGAGTCCTTTTACTCCGGGTAGATTTGAGTTCATGAAATGGTCTTACCATTTATGGAAAGGTTGATCGGCAGGTCAGCCGGTCACAGCTCCAGAAGAACCCGGCTTATTACATTAACAGACGCCAGTGTGTGGTAGCCTCGAACACAAGGCTACTTCACAACTCCTGTTGAACAATGCTTTATTTGGATGTGCACCATGATACTTGCTATATATTTATATGAAACACTGCTGACCCCTCTAACTTTCTTTGTTTAATCTCTCCCCCTGTGTGTGTGTGTGTGTGTGTGTGTGTGTGTGTGTGTGTGTGTGTGTGTGTGTGTGTGTGTGTGTGTGTGTGTGTGTGTGTGTGTGTGTGTGTGTGTGTGTGTGTGTGTGTGTGTGTGTGTGTGTGTCTTGCAGCTAGTAATGGAGCCTACCCAGTGTGTAAAGGCTGCTCGGTGTGCTCCCGGGACAACGGCTGCGTGAGCTGCCAGCCCAAGCTCTTCCTGTTCCTGCGGAGGGAGCGCATGAGGCAATACGGCGAGTGCCTCCACGACTGCCCGTCCGGGTACTACGGCATGCGCAGCCCTGAGATCAACATGTGCTCCAGTAAGTCGCCCCCATCGGCTTCCCCCCCAAACCCCCTACCCCTTCCTTCTGTGGAAACGACCTGTATGACTTTCTCTGAAACTCCCCCCCACCCCACCCCTCCCCCCTACACACACAAACCCCTCTAACCCCCTATACCCCACTCCCGCCTTCCCCCATCAGATGGACTTCAATCAAAGCCCCCACATGCTGCTTCTCTGGAAGAGATACACATGCCCCCCCCCATCCCGATTTGTGATGGCTGATCCATCCACACAGGTGGACAGGGGCAGCGGGCCTTTTTCCTAGCATGAGCCTCATGAGAGTCTTTTAACACCGATTGTTCATCAGAGCAGATATCTCTTCTGCTCTTCTTCGAAACATACAGCGCCAGAGCCAGAAACCGCATCGAGCAGTTTACTACGGTGTGAATGACTGTGTCGGTCATAAATCAACGGCAAGCACTGCATCGTTGCGGGATTTGGCTTTTCTCCCGTCATTGTAAAGAAGGCATTTTGCTTTTATATCACCATTCGACACACACACACGCATCCCTGCATGCACGCAAGCAAGCACACACACACGTTCCAAACCCATTCCAAATAAAGAATAACTGGAATTTAAAAGACAGGATCTGCTTGTTATGAAATAACATGAGTAACTCAATCAAAGTAAGCGGATGAAAAGACAGAAACAATCCACCATATAACCGTGGCACTCTTTCGACCATTGGCTTGTTATGCCGTGTGGTAGATATTTTGTCACCCGGATGCTCCTATTCAAGGTTTTGGTTTCATAACATGGACCGGACCATGCTTTCATTCACTCGCAGGGTTAGGGTTAGGGTAAAAAAAATGCAATAGGAAAACTCTCACTAACTCTGAAATCCAATTAATGAAACGTCTCCCTCTCCTCTGAACGTATCATCCTCGATCGCATAACCTTATTGTAACTCTGAGTCTGGCCCCAGACCCACTGCCTTTATGGGTTTTCTCCGCAGCCCTGAGGTGTTGGCTGAGTGTTTCATGTGAAAACTGAGAGAAACATGGACTCGCTTTGGTTCCATGTGCCAAGCTTCTGACAGACATGCTGAAAGACACCCCCAAGAGGAGAATATCAGGACCTTTAGGTCCAGTAGTGCAGGAATGCCCCGAACCACAGCAGAAAGCCCCCGTCTTCTGGTTAACCAATCACGCCTGACCCGCATGCAAATAGCCCACCGTCGGCAGTCCAGTGTTGCAGATAGAGATTGCATGTTGACCACTTAGGAAAAACCAAACACGCAAAGTACAGGCTTCTAATGAATTATCTTGACATCCAGCTCATGCCCGCCTGGCAACACTTACTCTTTGTGTCTGGTCACACATACATGTCGTTCACAATGCTCCCAGCTATCCAGACACAATCATAGGGCCCTGATATCATTTTACACTACTTTTAGAAATCTGAAAAAAATGGAAGAGAAAGACATCTAGTTCTTTGGTATAGTCTTTTTCTTTATGTGAGGCCACCTTTCTGACCACCTTCTTTCTTACATTTTGATTTTAAATAATCCTGATGTGCACTGATGTAATCTAAAATCTTTTATCAGATCTCAGAGAAATGCCTAATTCAATGTGCTAAGCCATGACAGCTGTCACTCTCTAAATGCCTTTTTCAATATGACCTCTGTTCTCTGCCATCCATTTCATGTTCAACCCATGTTGCTTGCAGGCCATTTCATCTTTAATTTGATCTTTGATCTTCAAAGTTCCCCGTATGCCATTCCCTATCCATCCATTGAGAATAGGCAAATATTCTGTTGGGCTGGATTTTGATGGTCAGTGAAGGGTCGTTCACAGAAAACTTTAGCAATAAAAAAAAAGGTTGCACTGAACTTCCTTTCTTGTTGAAGTAAAGAGAAAAAATAAGAGCTGCACCTTTTTACTGTTTAAAAGCAACCATATAACATCGTAACATACACCTACCATGGCATTGGGCGCTTTATTTCTGGATTTGAATAGTTTTATCTCTCAAAAATACGATCAGCAAATCAAAAGCATCTCTCAAAAGGCTTGGTTCCCATTGATAACAATAACAAAATAGCCACCCCCAAGCTGTTTGAGAGCATAAGGTGTGGTTGGGGCCCAAGGAGGGGTTTACAAATGGTTACCACGACCTCAATAGACCTACCAGAAGGATGGCTGGTTGGCTATGCTTCATTTCCTAAAGAAGCCTGGAACAAAGCACTGAAGTGTCTCCTATAGTGGACATTGAAATCCAGGATATGATATCAGACAAGAGGCAGCTGCATATTATTACACCAAAAGTTGGTCTGTGTGATCTTATCTCGTCCAAGAATGTTTTATGAACTGCCGGAGTAAAGTAAAACAGGCTCAAGAGCCAAGTGCGATACTTACACACATTCCACCACTGTGCCTTCAGAATACCAGGAGAACTTGGCCTCCCCTTTAGAGAAAATCCAACCTGTGTTACAGAGCTGGGACAAAACTCTTTTTTTATATAGCCCGAATTTGTTCTGGTGTGGTGCATGTGAAGAACAATGACCACCCACATCTGTTACAATTGTACGATTGGCTGTGTGAAAAGCATGCATTTAGGCCCCAGTTCAGGTCACAAAGCATCATGTATCGAAGGCCTGTGGACGGCTACACTCGAATGGCTGAGATCTGGTGCAGAGCAAGATGTTAAGTGCCCTCTTACAGATGAGGCAGTTGGCCTCCATGCTATCCTCGTTCCCTTGCATAATTTCTGAACTCTGGTGGTTCACCAGTCAGGGGCTAGTTTCAGCAGTTTATGGGTGGTTTGACAGAATCCGTAAGCCAGGATTTACACATAGACCTATCCATTGCATTGGTACCTATTAGCTTGCTAGATCAGGGCATCATTATTTATGCATTGTGGCCGTCAGCCACAATGCATTAAGTCTCTTTATAAACACTATAAAAAAACATTTTCGGTTTAATGCAGGGCAATCTTTCTGCATTGGATGCAGTTGTTGTAACACATAATTCTGTCACTACCCCTTAAGTCCATTATAAGCCAAAAGCTCTGTCTTAAATGTGAAAATAAGATGATGACAGCAGAACACTTTAATACTCTTCCTGGGAGGTTGAAATGGGAGTCTAGCTGGAAGAACGTTTCCCACCCCTTGTTCTGCGAACAAGGGAACACCACCGCCCATGACATATAAATACATAGTAACAGCGGCGGAGCAACATGTCTGTAAGTGTTCCACACCGGCTTTGTTTTACACAGCCTTCTCCAGCTTGTTTGAGAGCACACAGAATTCCCACTGGTGCCTCTTGCCAACCAGCATGGAAAAGCAAGTCGATCATGACCTGAGGTTGCCAGTACCCTACAACTATGGTTCAAACATCACAGCTCACCCAGTACCAGCTAATGTGCCACTACTCTTGTGGAGGGTGATTTCATATAATGCATAATTGTGATTTCGATTTTATAGTCTCAGTGTACATAAATACTATTGTTGTGTTTGGGTTTTGTCACATCCAATTAAGTGTGGAAGTGTCCTCTTGATTGAATACACCTTGTCCAACATCCTTCATATTTAAAGTGCATCATGGGAATCTGTTGAGTTGGACATGGACACAAGCCACACATTAAGAGCTGCAGCCAAATGGCGTACCAGGGCTCTGTAGAGGAACTACACTGTAATACCATGGGCTTAGTTGGCAGTCCTGGCATTAATCTCCCTCTCAACCTTCCTCTCTCCCTCCCCACTCTCTCTTCCTAACTCCGGGCTTGTGGGTATTTCCATTGCACATTCTAACCAACAAAAAAAGACCAGTTGCTTTTGGCCTTTGAGCTGTACCCAGGGACATTTAATCATCACAGCTTTACTAACCACACTCATATATTTGCCAGACAATACAATAGACACACCAAACTAGCTCCCAGGCATCGCTACCAGACACTGAATAAGATTCATTTTTTTTCCCTTTAAAACAGTGGGTAATTGTTCAGACCTCAGTGTGAGTGGATAGTCTGCGTTCAACCAATGTGTGTGTTGGACTTTGAACGTTTATGCGTTTGTAAATGTGTGATAATGTGCGGATATGTGTATTGGACTGTGTGTGTGTGTTGGGCTGTGTACATGAAAGTGAGTGTGTGTGTGTATGTTTGTGGTTGTATGTGTGTTAAACTGTGTGTGAGTGTGTGTGCGTGTGCGTGTGCGTGTGCGTGTGCGTGTGCGTGTGCGTGTGTGTGTGTGTGTGTGTGTGTGTGTGTGTGTGTGTGTGTGTGTGTGTGCGCTCCACTGGCTCTGTGCATACAGGAGCAGGTTACGGGCATCCAGTCGCTTGTGTTCCTTGGACTCAATAGGCTGTGAGGACCGTTGACACACCTGTCATCTTGGATCTTGCTCTGGAAGATGCTGATTGACGTGAACATCCCTGCCCACCCCCCACCTCCCCCCCCCCCCCCCCCCCCCCCCCCCCCCCCCCCCCCCCTCCCCTGCCTGTCCTGGGTTCTCGCCAGCCAGCATGGAGAAGTGCCCACATGGAAAGAAAGCACAGCACGGGGAGCGACTGGAAGGAACATGGCAGCTCTCAACCTTTGCCATGAGAGCTTCTTGCCATTCTCCCCCCCCCCCCGTTTCCTCCCCACGTCACAGCTGGGTGGCACTGAGCAGAAGACAGGGTTTCCATGTCAGCCATTGACCCGGGGTCAGGAGAATGGGTCAGTGCTGTTTGACTCCGCTGCCTTTTTTTTTCTTTCTGGTGCGTCGCAGCTCAGGGAGATGGAAAAGCCAGGGTTCCTTTTCCTCTCTCACCCTGCCAGGGCTTCTCTCTTCTTTCAGCACGGACACTCACTGCTGCTCCACATCAGCTCTGCTTAGTGTTCCAGAGGACATTGCAGCGTTTGACATGCGTGCCGTTTCAGCGCTGATATCGTTGCAGATCCTGTCCGCAGTGATGGCGATAATCATCTATTTTCAGAGAAATGATCTTGCATTCTTCCTCATGCATGAATTCTATGTAAATAGATTATAAAGAGATGATTACACGGGGGTCCTGGCAGGCTGCTGAATAAGAAGTGTTTTGAGTTTGGCCAGGGGAAAAGCCTTCTGGAGTGTCCCCCACCATAAAATTGGTGGGTTAGGCTACAGCCAAGTGAGCTCAAGGAGATGACGAGTGACACACTTGAGACAATCATCTCTGAGCTCCAATTGCACCAGCCATGAGAAACCTCTGATTCAAACGTTGAGGTAAAAAACAATCAATAGGTTCAATATCTCCGTGGGTGATACGGGCAGAGTGCTGCATACAGAGGCCTCTCGGAGCGCTGGACCCAGGTTGTTTACTCTGTGAGGCCAGAGCGTTTCTCTCGAATATGAATTTCTCTCTTCATCATATTACTTGAGCGCAGAGCCGGACGGGCGGATAATGGCAGTAATGCGTTTAAGTCCCAGGAACACAGGGCCTTGGGTTGGATCTGATGACCTCATTATCGCTCATTAGTCTCCCAGAGGCACCTTATGCAGCCTTTAGAGGTGGTCCAGAGGTTAATCCCAGGCAAGATGTGAACCCGCTCCCCTTTTGCCTCTTCCTGTCCACTTGAGGTTGCTTCATAAGGCTGCAGAGGTGGAGACGGTATCATGGAGGGGCCTTTGGGGTCGGCTGCCTGGGTGGTTGGATGAGCTTTCGGAGGGGAACTTCCACCAGTTGTAGGTTTCACAGATCTGTTCACAGTTCCATCTGTCATGTTGCCTAACCCAACGCCCAGCCACCCCATCCAAGATAATCCGTTGCTACTGCTGTATCTCTGCACTGGTGATCAGTCCAGACCCTTGTCTTCTCTTTTGATGACTTTTGACCCAGGAACCTTGCCTCCCCAAAGCATCCTTGTTACTCCAACCAACCCCGTCCCCTCACCGGAGCCAGACCAATAACGAGCACACACCCGTTGTGCAGCCCCACGCCTCTGTCATCTTGTGTTCATAGTACGAATCAAATGGTAGTGTTCACAGTCTTCATCACGACGGGATAGGTAATATTTATTGACAGGACCTGGAAATTGCACAACAAACCAATGGCTAAGAGTACTGCCAGATGTTCTCATTCTGCGGCTCCTTCCTCCCCCGTTTCTCTTTGAGTTCAGGGACTAAATGTTGCGGAGGTGGTGACAGGCGTGAGAAGTGTGAAGGGTAAAAGGCTGCCTGTGCATTCGAATTAGTGCTGTGATTTATTGGCCCCTGCTCCCTGCATCGGGGCTTGACGTGCATCAAAAGCGATCCCGGATCCAGTGATCTGGTTTCCCAGAGGAACAAAGGAGAAGGCGAAGAAGAGGCGGGAGTGGCGGGACGTCCGGGCGACGGAGCAGACCCTGTCGTTGTGTGGGCTCCCCTCCCCCGTCTTGTTGCGTCGGGTGCATTCCACGCCAAAAATCCTCACGGCGCTGTGTGATCCTACAAGCAAATCCTTGTTTATCGGAAAACAAGATAAGCGCGGGGGATATGTTGGAGCCAAGCCGTGACGGTGTGTGTAAATATGAATGTGCCTCTTGTGTGTATGAACATGGTATACATTTCTTAATAGTATTATTATTGCTATTCGGCGGAATTCAAAACCTGCCTTGTTGTTTAAGCGCTAATATTTCTTGGCAAACTCTGCATTTTAATCAGCATCATCCCACTGGCAGGCTCCCCAGTACAACAATATGATATACATACTTGGAATCAGTCAGGCTTAAACTTTTAACATAGTGTTGCTATGCCAAAACTACTTCTTTATGTTGTTGTGCATTGCTTTGGCTTCTGTATACGGTAAACACAGAATGCTGTGCTACAAATGGGACCAGCTCTAGGTGTGGGTTTGTGTGTTAATGAGCCTGTGGGTCCTGGCTGGTGTGTGTACATGCTTGTGTGATTGTGTGTGTGTGTGTGTGTGTGTGTGTGTGTGTGTGTGTGTGTGTGTGTGTGTGTGTGTGTGTGTGTGTGTGTGTGTGTGTGTGTGTGTGTGTGTGTGTCTGTGTCTGTGTGTGTGTGTGTGTCCATGTGTTTGCATGTGTGTGCATGCGCGTGCACGCCAAAACGTTTGTTTAGACTGGTTGGAGCGAGCGTGAGACCAGAGTGGGCTGAGGCCATATTTTAGGGTTAAAAGTAAGGCGGGGACGGGACCCCATCGTTTATGTGGAATGTCAAAGAGAAGGAGGAGGAGGAGGAGGAGGTGGAGGCCCGACGGTTAGCTCTGGGATGGTGTAATTAAGGGGCGTGATGGTGATAACATTGCCTTCCCAGGGCTCTTCAAGGGTCACAGAAAGCAGGCTCAGCCCTGGGACCCGGGAAAGAACCAGCAACCCCACAGTAGCCACAGAGACACCTCCAGGCCATACGTTAGTGATGCTGCTGTGATTGTCGACGCTGTTGTCGGTTTTCACCCTGCGAGAAGAAGCAGACACCCCTCCCTCCCAACACTATGGGCTATCCCCACCACACCAGACCTGTGCCCTACCTGGCGTCATGCTCCCAACCATCCTCATAGGCAAGGCGACGGTGGTAAACCGAAGGTGACACCTCACTGCTGTCCGACACTGGGAGCCTATCGGAGGGCCTCCTTCCGGGGAGCGTCATCATAAATTAGTCAGCCCCCGGGAGGCTTCTTTTTAATCATGTGGGCCAGCACGCGGCCTCAGCGGTGTGGGTTCTTGTAATTTGGCCCCGGCTGACGTGCTATTTGCAGAGAGAGTGGCTTGGTGACACATCCGGCCGGCCCTCCTGTCCCTCCCGCGATACGCCGCCGGTCGTGCGGTGTGGCAGGGCGTGTCGTGGGAGAGAAGGGGAGGGGGGAGGTGGAGAGGTGGAGGGGTGGGCTGGAGGTGAGGGGATGGGGGTCGTTGGGGAGGGAAGAAGTGGAGGGGAGGAGAGAGGTGGTGGAGGGGAGAGGAGAGGGGCTTAATGTCAGCGGGGAGGGGAGGAGGGGGGGGGGAGGCATTCTGGGCTCCCACAATCAATCACCCTCTCTTAACTTGTGTATGCGCACACACACACACACGCACACACACAGACACAGACACACACACACACACACACACACACACACACACACACACACACACACACACACACACACACACACACACACACACACACACACACACACACACACACACACACACACACACACACACACACACGCGCACACACACACACATTCACACTCATATATACACTCACATGGAAGTGAGCAAAACCACACACATGCAAACATATTTATGGCTGACAGCCACACTGAATTACTATGGGATGCCCTGCTCCCAGAAGCTGATAAGATGCTGTGGGAAGGAGGCTGTGTAAATCCAGGCTTGTGGCTCCAGTCAAACCACCCATAAACTACTGTATATATGGTTCCTTCTAAACTCTCTACTAATGTTACACAAATAGAATGCCATTCAAATTCTGTACCATTACAGCAGTAATTGTTTGTTGTAACACTTTGAGTAATCACAACCATCAACGTCTCGAAACACACACAGGCATTGGAGCTGTAGCCGTAGAGGAAGATATAGTGAGTGTATATGTGTGAGAGGGAGAGAGTTTGAGGGAGAGAGTTTGAGAGAGAGAGTTTGAGAGAGAGAGTTTGAGAGAGAGAGAGAGAGAGAGAGAGAGAGAGAGAGAGAGAGAGAGAGAGAGAGAGAGAGAGAGAGAGAGAGAGAGAGAGAGAGAGAGAGAGAGAGAGAGAGAGAGAGAGAGAGAGAGAGAGAGCGCGACAGAGACACAGAACAGTGTCTAAGGAGCACCAACAGACCCCAGGTCACCGGGGGGAGGGGGGGAGTCTCCCAGTTGGAGAACATCATACTCTGAGAACGAGAGAACCCCCGGCGTTCCTGGAGCAGACTTTTCCTTGGAAGTGAACGGCGGCGGCAACGGCTTGGTCTGAACGAGGTCAGCATGAGGTAGTGCTTCCCCAGCGTCTGCCTGGTGCACCTTCATGCTGTTCCCCTTCCGCTGCCCGCCAACACTTACAGGATGCACGGTCAGACGGAGGACCAAACACCTCCGGGGCAACATGTTTGCAGAAACACAACACAGCTTCACAGAAGGGATGATTCGCAGGGCATCAACAGCTTTCCGAAACCTTCTTTCTTCTCTTCTTTCCTTATTTTTTCCTCACCGTGTTTCAGGGAAAGAAACAGACGGTATAATCCTTTCAAGAACCCCCCCTTTTCCCCCAAAACCCCTCTGCATCCCCCCCTCGATCAACTCCAGATGAGTGCTGTGTACTGATTCGCTCTCCCTCCTCTCTCCCCCTCTCTCCCCCCTCCTCCCCGAACCCCCCCCCCCAACTCTTTCCCCAGGGTGCAGGATCGACAACTGCGAGTCCTGTTTCAGCAAAGACTTCTGCACCAAGTGCAAGTCAGGGTTCTACCTACACAAAGGGCACTGCTTTGACAAGTGCCCGGAGGGCTTCGCCCCCATAGAGGAGACCATGGAGTGTGGAGGTAGGTGGAACCGTCTGAATGGAGCACAAAACATGTGTATGTATAGAGACGGACAGAGAAAGAGAGATAGAGAGATAGAGAGACAGACAGACAGACAGACAGACAGACAGACAGACAGACAGACAGAGAGACATGGAGAAAGAGCGAGGGAGAAAAAGAGAGAGAAAGGAGAGAGAGAGAGAAAGTAGAGAGAGAGAAATAAAGAAAGAAAGAGAAAGATAGTGAGAGAGAAAGAGAAAGACAGACAGACGTAAAGAGTGAGATAAAGAGACAGAAAGAGAGTCATATACAGCATATATAGTAATATAGATGAAATCTGTGTTGTTGAGCTCCTTGGCATACACTCAGGGTTAAACCTGTGGAGAATGACTAGAAGGACATCCTTGTTTGTGTCCCAATAACAGAATGGACCACACAACATGCTGTTTAAGCGCCCCTGTGGTAAAGTTCCTTGGCCTCTGTAGTAAAGTTTGACCCATAGTTCTCTCGAAACCTACCACCCCCCCAGTACACAACACAACGCTCACTTTGCTGGGGTTTCAAGGCACTGGCCTGTTTCTTTCCTGTCTCTCTTTCTATCTCTTCACTGTCCCTATCTACCTCTGTCTCTCTGTTGTCTTCTCTGTCTGTCACTATCTCACTCATTATGTCTGGCCCTCTCTTTCTCTCTCATTCCCTCACCAAATCTCTCTCTCTTTGTTTCTCTCGCTCTCTCTCACTCTCACTCTTTCTATGTATATATATATATATATATTGATAAATTATTTCTGTTTCTCTCTCATTCTCTATAATATTCTCTTTCATTCTCTCTCTCTCTTTCATTCTCTCTCTCTCTTTCATTCTCTCTCTCTCTTTCTCTCTCTCTCTCTCTCTCTCTCTCTCTCTCTCTCTCTCGCTGTCTCTCTCTCGCTGTGTCTCTCTCTCTCTCTCTCTCTCTCTCTCTCTCTCTCTCTTGCTCTCTCTTGCTCTCTCTCTCTCTCTCTCTCTCTCTCTCTCTCTCTCTCTCTCTCTCTCTCTCTCTCTCTCTCTCTCTCTCTCTCTCTCTCTCTCTCTCTCTCTCTCTCTCTCTGTCTCTCAATGTGTGTCTCTCTCAGAGGGTTGTGAGGTGGGCCAGTGGAGTGAGTGGGGATCCTGCAGAAGGGGAAACAAAACGTGTGGCTTTAAGTGGGGTCTGGAGACCCGGACGCGGCATATCGTGAAGAAGCCGCCCAAGGACACGATACCCTGTCCCACCATCGCCGAGTCCAGGAGGTGCAAAATGGCCCCCAGGCACTGCAGTAGAGGTACGCAATAAGAGTTTTGACAATCATATAACCCCCCCCCCGACACACAAACACACACACAGATACACACACATAAACAAACTCACAGACAAACCCCCAGTCCCACACACACACACACACACACACAGACACACACAATCACAGACAAACCGCCAGCCACATCAAAAAGACAAACAGACACAGGAACATACTCATACACACACACACAAAGACACATACACACAGACACACAGCCACACAGATGCACACACGCACACCCATACACACACTCACATACACACAGCGACGCCCCTTCCCATTTCACACACACATACACACACAGATATATCGTTAATGCAGCCAAACGGTCGCTCTTTAAAGGTTATGGTGCTCTAGTGGATAGTGCTGAAGAAACCAGCCTACTTATCTCTAGGGAGTAATGAAGTCTGTCAGGCAACCACCTGTCTTGTGTAATCACACATGCACTTCCCCCCATCCCTGTCACAGACTCCCACACACACAGAAAGAAATACAGAAATGATGGAAACAACAAAAAAGATAACACCCAAGTGTCCCTGAAACCTTTTCAAGCATCTTTTTTTTTTAAGTGTAGGTTAGAGGTGCACTCAGTTTTTATATATGCATCAAATATCAGTATTTTTCCATGGCGGGCCAATTCAAGCCAGCTTTTTTTTAGGGTGAATTTTTCTCCCTCCTCTCATCTCTTCTCCCTCCTCAGTGGAATTCTTCAAAGTAGGGACTGCAGGTTTCCTCAATGGCAGTCTCTGTTTCCTCTCGTCAATTTGAAAGTTATTTGCGGTGCACACAGCATGTATGTCAGCCATTAAATGAGAAGTCAAATCTGGAAATATTTTTTGTGTAAATACAGCTAAGGAAATATTTTTTTTCATAAGGTAATACGTATTTTTTTTTCCAGCTCATCCAAACACGTCTCGATTCACACTCCAGTGCTCCTTAACGTGAAATGTTTTTTCCCTTAATAATGCTTTTACGTCTCTCATAAACTGTGGATTAGGACTGACCTACTGTTTAAATATATATTTTTTCAATTTAGAAAGCAGTTATTCCAGCTCTGAGACAAAAAAACAAAACAATTCTGCCTTGCTTAAGAGGAAAGAATATTACAGTCACATTTTGGTGTCAAATCTAAGTGTCACTTTAGTGGAGCGGTAAGAGTAAATAGCTTGAAGTAAACCACGATGGCTTCTCGTGTTTCAGCCATAACAAGAGACGCAGGGCTTTCTGGGCTGGAAACTGCGATTCTACAGCACATTTATTTCCCTGAACCCTGTCCTGTTTTGGAGGAAAATTCTCCCCCACCTAGACCAGCGGTCCCACTTGACGCCCACCTCTTCCTTTGCCTTGGCCTGACCCCTTTATATACATTAAATAACCTCGTATTTTTCTGAATTCCCAATATAAATCTTGCATTGCAGCCGCCATCCGGTCATTTTCAGTCGGTTGTCATTGACGGGAATCCGTCCGTACGCCTTTACAATTACGATTGATTGATGTGTAGGTGGAATGGAGATGCAGTCGGAAACCGTTGTGTCGCAGTGTGATTTAAAGAACAACAAAAACAACAACAACGGCATCCCTGAGTTCTTTTTTCGCTCTTCTCCGTTTCGCTGCCGACGCGACGATAGCGTTTTTCTGTGCTTCTGTCTTTTTAACTGTTTGCACGGCTGAGTTATGTGTGGTCCAGAGTACCAGGACACTCATTTGAACGATTAAAACATGTGCGTTAAAGTGTCTGACTGCATGTGTGGCCATCACCGTTTTAAGTCTCTTTAGACCTGTGCGTTGTTGCGGCCTATTTAATAAAGGTACATTTCAGACCGTGGCACTGCACTGTTAAGCCCCGGTGAGACCGGAATCCCGGAGCGGCAAAAGCCCGTGAAATGGTACACTCGACTGTTCAAATAAATAGGCTATAATAAATGTGAGCCGTTGAGGTTGAGTGGGAACGCAAGGCTGAGAGAGCTAAGTGAAGCACCCCATCGTTCCAGCTCATTTACAATGAAAGTCAGAGCAACCGACGTTGTAAAAATAATCTCTGCCGGTGTGCAATAACAAATAGAGACCCGACAGGGAGGAGAGGCAGCAGAGGCCTACTTGGTATTCAGGTGTCAGTGATCCGGACGGACACCGTGTTGATTGTGTGTCCGAAGAAGCGGCTTGTTATGCAGGAATTCCCTATGAGGCAATCATAGGGAATTGGAGCCAAAGTGTTGGAGCCAAAGTGTTATGTGATAAAGAAACATCTTAAAAGCGACCCCAAAGTTTGCATCTATGAGTAGAAAGACTCTAAGGCATGACCTTTCACATTTGTATGGTAAATTTCGGTCTGACACCAGACACCAGTATTAAAGATAAACATTGGATTATGTAACTGCAGACCATAAAGACGCTTTAGATTAAATACAGACAGGAAGTAGAGAGGGGAGTAGGGGCAGTGTGGAGGGGGCAGGGGCCACTATGGACTATTTATGGCAAGTCAACCAACCCTAACCCCATGTGCACTAAACACTGTGCGTTTCTTTGTATTAAAACGACAACGGGACGTCCTGTATGGGGCCGCGTCTCTCGGCTTAACCCCCTCCTCCCCCGATGCATACGGACAGAATCAGTGATCTATCTGCCCTGCCCTGTCTGTCTGCCAGGAGCTAATCCCCGGGCACAACATAAAGGAGGAGAGGATGCTAAGCCCAGATCATGTCAAGAGGCGAAGCATTCTTTGCGATAAACATTGTGAGCCACACAGACCGTGTCTGATGCGTTCCGTGCTACACATCGTCCGGCAGGAACGCTGTGTATATCGCCGGTCCCACCACTGGGACTCTTTCGTTACTCTTAACGCGTATCAAGTATCGGTATGAGGTACGGGGATCCAGGATATTGAGCGCCAGTATCCTCAAAGACCATGTCTGATTTGTTCCGTGCAACACGCTGTCCGGCATGAACGCGGTTGATATTGTTCTTGAGCCCACTGCTGGGACCGTTTGGCTCTTCTTAACCTGGATACGAAGTACCGATATCCTGAAGATGTTGTTTCTGCCCCGCCAAAAAAACCTCACCACCTCGGCCACTCATGGAATAAGGAAGTTGTTTATATTGTCCTTGTTAGCGAAGGTGCCAATTTGAGCTGGCCTGCCCTTTGTTTAGATTCAGTTTCAGCCTTGAGGACGGAAAGCTGTCTGCGCTAAGCCTACCTAATATTGATGTTATTAAGTCGTTACCTCTGAGGTTTCTCTCTGCAGCTCCTGTCAATCAATAGGATTTGGTTAATTTACAAACAGATAAGTCCAAGCGCAAGAGAAGATCTCCACTGTTCAATTATATGTTCTTTTGTAGGTCTGGCTGATGATTTTATCTCACATCATCTCTCCTGTCAGTCTATTTTGTCTCTTTCCCATAGTCATACATTTGTATTCCCCCCCTCTCTCTCTCTCTCTCCCTCTCTCTCTCCTTTCTCTCTCTCTCTCCTTTCTCTCTTTCTCTCCCTCGCGCTTTCTCCATGTCTCTCTGTCTGTCTGTCTGTCTGTCTGTCTGTCTGTCTGTCTGTCTGTCTGTCTGTCTGTCTCTCTCTCTCTCTCTCTCACTCTCTCTCTCTCCCTCTCTCTCTCTCTCTCTCTCGCACTCTCTCGCTTAATCTTTGTCTCTCTGTCTTCATATTTTTTTTTCATATTTTTGTTCCCTCTCACACACTTTCACGACCAAAACCAAAACAAATGAAAAACTGCTGGTTCTACGATGTCAGCGATATTAGATGTTGTGTAATCGACTTCAAATGTTAAAGCTCTCAAAACACCTACTTACTGTAATCCCAGATTTGGGACATGTTGCGAGCGTAAGGTCCAATGCAAACTAATTTTCGACCGGTTGTAAATCGGCTTTCAGATTCTTCACACAAGCGTCTGTTGTAGGGAGCAGACATGACTTTTCGGTGACTCTCGCTTGTCTTTTTGTCTAGGAAATTAACAGAACTGGTAAACAATCCAGGGTGCCATGGTAACCATATGGAGAACGAAAGAGAAACCAGACATGGGGAGCAGAAGAAAATTCCAGAGAATAACTAGAGGGAGGGAGATAGAACAATAAATAAGAGAGAGAGAGAGAGAGAGAGAGAGAGAGAGAGAGAGAGAGAGAGAGAGAGAGAGAGAGAGAGAGAGAGAGAGAGAGAGAGAGAGAGAGAGAGAGAGAGAGAGAGAGAGAGAGAGAGAGAGTATAAAGTCAAATCATTATCCTTGGTCATTGTATTATGTACCTGTGCTGGGAGAGATCCCGGAGCCGTTGCGGGACTATCGATCGCCCATTTGTGTAACCAGAGTAACCCGCTCTGCTGTAGGGCTCATCTAAGGCCAGGGTCCTTCATCTCATCATTAATACTACACTTATCCGTCTCCGCCGCCGTCCCAAAGCACTTGACCCCCGCCACCATTGATACCTCATAATTACTGTGTCTGTGTGCGTGTGCGCGTCGGTATGTTTACGTCTGTATTGGTTGGAGGGGTTCTTTCTTCTCACGCGTGTGTTTGCCATCCAGTCAGACCATTGAGAATATCTAGCAACACGGCGATATACAACGATGTCTCATTAGGCCTGCATGTGTGTACCAGGGACCACCTGTAGCCAGGGCAGAGTGAGACCAGATTGAGCCCAGCTCTCTGGGGGATGGGGTGTGTGAGAGCCGGAGGAAGGGCTGACCATCAGGCAGCGGGCCAGGACGGCTAAGAAGTAAGTATGGTTCTGCGGTGAACCCACTGCGCCGTGCACCCTCTGGCCCTTAGCGTCTGGCAGCCATCTGCTCCTGTGAAACAATGTGCAGAGGACGTTGATTGCTTCAAATCCTCTCTGGAGGAGGCACAACCATCCCCCCCCCCCCCTTGCTCGAGTGTCTGATGGACTTGGTCTTAGAGGGGAATTTTTTTATAGAAGAGATTTTGTCTGCTTGTACACAAGAGACACAAGTGTTTATTGCCACTGTTGCACGATCTCTATGTCGCTCTCTTGCGAGCGTTTGAGTGTAAAAGTTGCACAAAACGGCACGACCCCGCAGGCCTGTCTTGTGTTTGGACAACGCACATCCATGCACGTTTTCTGGACACATTTTTGATATGGACATCAGGCCAGTGTTCTTTTCTTTTTTTTCATCCAGACATCCAGACACTTTCATCTGACTCTGCTAAACCCCATCCTCCCGCCGTGAAGAATTCTCCTTAAGTTTCAACAGCGGCAATCATGGCTCAGCTCGTCCAAGCCAAACCACCGGAGAGAACTGCCCTCGTGCTGTACTCGTGCCACTGCTCTAAACTCTAAACTCTCTAAACTAGCACTCCGCAACAGACCATCGCATCGCTTCCATTTCATCCTTTTTTTTCTCCTTTTTTGTATATTTGGTATTTAACCCTTCCGATTAATGCTTCCCATGCGCTCTTTGAGGGTTTTCTAGAGCTTTTTTTGTTAAGGCCCCTGCAGCTGATTTGATTTGTGGATGACAAGCCCCTTCCCCGCCTTCTCCTGATTTCTGCTGGAATGGAATGGGGGCCGGAGATTACCCATGATCCTTGGCATCCGAGGTAATATCGTGGACAATCCGGATCAGGTCCCGCCAGCGGGAGTGGTGTGAGAAGCGTTTTCCCAGGACAGGGAGAGAGCCACTAATTGGCTGCCTCTCTGTCGGAGTGATTATGCGTGGCTCACGCTGCAGCGTGTTGTGACGGGGGCCGACCGGGCCCTAATCTTCATTTAATAGGGCCCGGCTCTGTAGGGGCCGACACAGTAGCTGCTCCGAGGGCCTCAAGAGCACTGTGACCTCCTCGGAGCTCTGCTCTTTCCTGGCCCCCCCTCTCCTCCTCCTCCATGTTCCCCCATAATGAAGTGGGGGACATGCCTCCATGTGTGATTGTATATTTCACAAGGAAAGCTCTCCAGCATCATGAGTTGGAGAAATTGTATGTCCCAGGATGGTTGCATATGCAACCTATTTCATCTGACTTAAACTCACGCAAAAAAAAAAGATAAAGTGGATCTCTGGAAGTTTCAAACTGCACTGTGGTGTGATGATGAAGTATGAACATGTGAGGGAAACATGGGTGAATAGGAAAGACACATCAACCTGTCATTGACTTGGCCAGGCCCTGGGTATCCACAGGCCAACAACAGTTATGGTCGCACCACTGCGGTCTCAGTCACAAATGACACATGCCTTGTTTCAGCTATCCCTGGCCTCTGTTTGGCGTGCTATGGAGCACTTTTCTGCTTCCTCCTCTCCTGACCCAGCGGATATTGATCCTCTGAGTTGAAGGCTCTGAATACATCGATGAACACCAGTGCTTTCCTAAGAGGATTCAAAGCAAACTGTTGGTGGTCATATTTCCGAGTAACGGCTGCGCTTTAGCTGTGGAGCCTACTTCTCCACGGAACACTTCTTCACGGAGCGAAAGTTAATGAAGGAATAATGAAAAGTAGAAAGAGCAAAAGAACGAAGGGAATAAATACAAATAGAAGGAAAGAAAGAAAGAATAAATGAAATAGAAATATAATAAAAACAGAAAGAGTGAAAGAAGTTCCTTCGGAGGAAGCCGAAGGAGAGAGAAGGGGATGCGATTATCTCCACAATAAGAGCCCTTAGCTCCCTGACCAAAATAAATAGAGCTGCTGTCATTTTGGTAGCAACTGTCTTTTGGTGAGCAATATTTGAAACACCCCATTATCCAGGCTGGCGTTTATATGGAGAATCCATCGTCATACCACAGGCATGAGCCATAAGCCCGGCAGAGGACCTTTCAAAGCCTGTGGGTGTGGAGGGGGTGGGCGCTGGTGCTGGTGGTGCTGGTGGTGGTGGTGGGTGGAGGAGAGGGGTCAACAGTGCTCACTGGAGCTTCAAGTTCTACGTTATTATCATCTGGTCTCTTCCAAGCAGGAAAGATGAAGAGGGGAGAGAAGGGGGTTGTGTAAGTGGTTCCCTCGATCATGGGCCCACTTTGATTTGCAGTTTTATCAAACTGCTCTCTTGGCAGACATGCGTAGCCGCGCTATATTTGAATGAACGCTCTATTTGTCAGTGATTTGATCCCCCCGGAAAGAAGCATGGTAACAATTGTGTTGTCTCAATACTGATATATTATTGAACACAGACCTGGTTTATAAATCTGTGTATGAGTCGGCGCACTGAAAACAATTTCGATTCCTCACATCGTGACTCTGTACAGTAGGAGCTGAACACTGCGTTGCACTGCTCTGGCTGGTGTTAATTTCCGGCACGGGAAAACAAAGCATATGGACAGACGTATCAACACCCCCATTAAAAGCAGACCTAAACTAACAAACAAAGTGGTAGCAAGCTGGGGAGGGCGGATAGGGAGGAGGAGGAGGAGGAGGAGGAGGTGGAGGAGGAGAGGGCAAGAGGCTGTTTACCATCCTCCGACACGCACACACACACACCAACACACACACACACACACACACACACACACACACACACACACACACACACACACACACACACACACACACACACACACACACACACACACACACACACACACAGAAACCCACACGCACTGAAGTACTGCACATGGCATAGCACAGTGAGGACCATAAAAATGAGTTCCATGGAATCTTTCCCTGCCAGTGTTTTCATTCTACCACATATTGGGTTTTCACAGCGGTTCTCCTTTAACAGGGTGCAGGTCCAGTAGTGATGAGCTGTTTCGAGGCCCCCACAGACCCACCCCCCTTCTCTGTTTCGTGATCTTCTCACTCAGTGTTTAGATAACCTCAGACCAGTCTGAGAGGCTACGGTCAAATCCCACCATGGCCCTCCTTCACTCCACCGTGTGTGTGCGTGTGTGTGTGTGTGTGTGTGTGTGTGTGTGTGTGTGTGTGTGTGTGTGTGTGTGTGTGTGTGTGTGTGTGTGTGTGTGTGTGTGTGTGTGTGTGTGTGTGTGTGTGTGTGTCCACATGTGTGTGTGTGTGTGTGTGTGTGTGTGTGTGTGTGTGTGTCCCTCTGTCTCAAACATTCTTAAGGTCTGCCAGACCTCCAGCCCAGGAGTGCTGCCAGCACTCCTGTAGTGGGCTTCACATGCTTTCATCTGCACGCACGCACGCACACTCACACATGCTCACACACACACAAACACACACACGCACGTACCCACTCACACACAAACGCTCACGAACACACACAAACACACGCACACACATAAACACACACACACAGACCCATACGTGCACATGCACACGTGCACAGATGCATTGGTAGAGAGTGTGAGAAACATGAAACACACACTGACAAACAATAAAGCAGACCTCACAGGCGGTTGCCACATTATCTACTCTGCTCCCAGTTTTCCACGTCCCTTCCCTTTGCTTTTCCTGCTCGGAGCTCAAATGACTCCTCTTAGTGGTCCTCGTCTGTCCAATGTCATATTGTGTAGGCTGCGTTCCTGCACACACACACACACACACACACACACACACACACACACACACACACACACACACACACACACACACACACACACACACACACACACACACAGGTAGTTTTCAGGCTGTTGGTCGCGTGGCACACATTGTTTTGAAGGGAGTGTGGCATGACCCATGTCCCCCCCTTTTTGAGAATGCGGGCTTGAGGAGAAAATTATGCAAGGACAAGAGGAAGAGGAGGAGAAGGAGGAAGAGGAGGATGGGTGAAGGCTGAGAACATCTGGTGCACAGTTGCACTGGCTCAACCACCAGAAGCCTCTCTACCCTCATCTCGCCTCTTCTCCCCTCTTCTCGTCTACCCATCGACCCCCCCCCCCCACCCCCTCTCTTTTCCTCTCCAGTCCTCTCCACTCCATTTCAAACCTATCCTCTCCACACCCTTCTCTCCACTCCTCTCCTATGCGCCCCTCCTCTCTCCTCGCCCCTCCTCACCTCTCCTGTACACTTAGACACAACAATCGTACCTCTGATTGTGTATGTGTGTGTGGGGGGATGGAGAGAGATAGAGAGAGAGAGAGAGAGAGAGAGAGAGAGAGAGAGAGAGAGAGAGAGAGAGAGAGAGAGAGAGAGAGAGAGAGAGAGAGAGAGAGAGAGAGAGAGAGAGAGAGAGAGAGAGAGAGAGAGAGAGAGAGAGAGACAGACCTGAGAGAGACAAATACAGGGAGTGTGGACTTCCAACAAACCATTTATATTGGCTTAAGTAGAGGTTAGAGCTGACTCCTGGAGTTTCTACTGTACTCAACATTCAGTAGTGCCTGGTGACGTCACCGCTTAGCAATCTCACCCTGAAGGAAGCAGACGTTGGCGAGCAGCCCCTTGGTCTCTAAAAGCCCAAAGTGTTTTCAAAGTATTTGCTTCTATTTCTACGTACAGATAAAGACCTTGACCTTAAATGACTTTGAAGACTGTGACCACTTTCAGGCAATTAGTGCTTTTCTTATAAAGGCAGTTTTAGCAAAAAAAATATTGGAATTTCAAACCGATACTCTCGCGCTGTATCGATTCCGGGCGTAAAAAAAAACAACTCACTTCATAGACACGGGTCGATGATACGCACGGCCCCTCGGGAACGCTCCGTGGGCTCCCAGTGTGCACCAGCATCCCTCTAATTTGATCCATCTTTCCTTACCTTGGCCCCCTTCTCAGACAGATGTCGCTGCCCTCTCATATACACAAACCTCTCCCCGTTGAGGTGAGACCCCCAAATTACACTGTAATCAAACACAGCTAAAAACAACAAGAAGATCTATGCCATATGCCGAGGCGGGGGCCTCCTGTTTGTGTTTAGGTAAGTGAGAGCCGGGATTATTGACAGGATTGGATGAGCCCTGCCGGCTGGCGATGGAAAGGCCCGGCGCGGCTCCGACAACAGTTCTCACCAGAGACACGAGCAGACGCGTGGAGCCACCGCGGTGGCTCCACGCGTCTGCTGGTGTCTCTGATGAGTGTCTCGTGTCTCCGATGGGATCCGCTGTCAGAGCCGCTCAGCTGTCCGGCACCCCCCATCCCCCCCCGTCCCCCCCCGTCCCCCCCCATCCCCCCCCGTCCCCCCACGTCCCCCCCCGTCCCCCCACGTCCCCCCCCGTCCCCCCCCGGTCCCCGTCCCCGGTCCCCCCCCCGGCCGTATGACAAGTGTCAGGGGCACCGCAGGCCTCAGGGACAGGAGATCAGCCGCTTCCTGGTTAAGGTTGGATTCTCTCTCTCTCTCTCTCTCTCTCTCTCTCTCTCTCTCTCTCTCTCTCTCTCTCTCTCTCTCTCTCTCTCGCTGCAGTTGAACGAGAGCCACGATACGAAAACATCAAACCCCCCCCACCCCCCCCCCCCCCCCCCCCGAAACACCCCAATCCTCCCCTGCCCAACCTGCTTTATTTTCCTATACCTAACTCTGCGATGCGATCAGACTATTTTTATCAAAATATATTTGGGAGCCGGACCTGTTTAACCTTTCAAGGTTTGAATTTTCGATGGAGACCGGGGACAGGGGGGATGCGGGCTGGGGTATGGCGGGGGCCGGTTGGGGTTGCAGCAGCAGTGCCTTTACTTTGTGGGAATTAGCGAACTGATCAAAGAAAACAAAAGCACTCCCCCCGGTACCGAGGGAGGGTTGATTCCCTCATCACCAGCCCTGGTCGCGGGGGGATTGCGGCGTGATCCACGGCGGCGTCTAAGCCAGGGCGACTTAGCCTGGCTCCCTGCTTGTTAGAGTCTGATGCCATTTTGGGACCGCGCTGCGCCGAGTCCAGACATGGCGGGGATTTCCTCCTGGTGTTTTCCTCGCCGGGCAGCAGAAGGATGAACGGACTTATGTGGAGAAATTAGATATAAAGAAGCAAATACACTCGACAATTTCCTCTTGCATCCTGTTTTGGCCGAGGGTGCTTTTTTTTGTTACTTTGGAGCTGGGCTGACTTTAGCTCTCATTCCTGGAGAACCAGGTTTGGAAACAGGAGAAGTCAGCAAACATTAGCTGACTTTGGAAAATATTTGCCTTACATATTTTAATCGAAAAATGTATGCATCTGCAATATACTCACATAATGTAATGTGTCTTTGTGGTCATGTGACTGTGTGACAATGGCTGTAAAAGTCCACTGTTAAACATCCTTGAGGGGGATTGATGGAGAACTTTGTTCTGAGAAACGCTGAATTCCAAGGCCGATTTAAAGACGGAAAAGGTATACTGTGTAAAAGTTCACCTATTTAACGATACTGCCAAGGAACTTTTATTAACTTGTATAGTTTAAATTGGAAAGCAATGACAATGAACCCGTATGGCTATAACCCGGGATCCAGTATAAACAAGGACAGAAGGAGCTGAGCATATCAGAGTCGCTTAAGAAGAGCTCTTGTTTGTTAAATATAAATCGTTTCACTAGCTCAATGAAAGAGCCACATCGTAAACTCCGGGCACTTCTTTGTTTATATCAGGCCATAATGAAATCCATTAGACGGATCAAAGTGTGCTCGTGTTTTTTTCTCTATTCTATTTCACATAAACAAGTTAATGACAAAATGAATCCCAAACACAAACACCTCGGCCTCACTCCTAACTTGAATCTCACGAGACCTCTCAATCTGCCACAAATCTGCCGTCGCTTTACCAGGGCACATTACTAAATGTGTATTATTTCATTGTTTCCGGCTCTTGAGGGCTTTCATTTGATCCGTGCTCCCGTTTCCCTCCAGCCCTCCCTCCTCCTCGCGACCAGCATGTGGAGGCACTCTGTAGATACCCTGGCCCACGTACACACACAACCATTACTACAGCCCCTCCGCGCCGCCCACCAGAAAGCAGCATTGTTGCGTCAGGCACGACAACAAGAAACCCCTCTCTAGGAACCCTAACCCTTCCCCCCCCCCCCCGACGCTCCGATAAGCTCCATGCTATTTTTTTTCTTTGCTTATCCTGAAATACAAGAAAACATTAAGCCATTCATTAAAGTCAACTAAGGCTAATTATCCCCCATTCGCCCAGAGAGCCCAGAGGGGACGAGGAAGAAAGCTCCATGTATTCAGGCCCAGATGTGTTGGTGAGTCGGGACAGAGAGATAGCTGACCACAGCAGAGGGTCTCTCTCTCTCTCTCTCTCTCTCTCTCTCTCTCTCTCTCTCTCTCTCTCTCTCTCTCTCTCTCTCTCTCTCTTCATCCCTCTCTCTCTCCCAGTCTCTCTTTTCATCCTTCTCTCTCTCCCACTCTCTCTCTCTTCATCTTTCTTTCGCTCTCTCTCCCACTCTCTCTCTCTTCATCATTCTCTCTCTCTCTCTTCATCTTCCTCTCACTCTCTCCCTCGCTCTCGCTTCATCCATCTCTTGTGCTCTCCCTTGCTCTCTCTTTTAATCTCTCTCTCTCCCTCTCCCTCCCTCTCTCTCTCTCTCTCTCTCTCTCTCTCTCTCTCTCTCTCTCTCTCTCTCTCTCTCTCTCTCTCTCTCTCTCTCTCTCTCTCTCTCTCTCTCTCTCTCGGGGTCCTGTGGTTTTCCAGCGCACCATCAGAACCCCGCAGCGGCTTCAGCAGCAGCTAGTGAACGTGCCTGATGCAACCTCCATGACACCATCGCTTTAAACCAAGCCAACATGCCGGAGATAGGACTCCGTTATTATTCCACCGCCTTCCCCACCTCCCCCCACTTCCCCCCCTCCTCCGTTTAACTTGTGTTGGTAGAGAGGACTTGGCCCAGCTCGCCTTTTTGTTGTTTTGATTTCTAAATCTGTTCCTTCTGGTCCCCCCCCCCACTCCCACCCCCAACCCCACCACGACATCGGGGCCCTTAATCCCCGGCAGTAGTGTGGCTGTGTTGCAGTGTTGCTTGAGGGGGAGCTGGAGGAGTTGTAACTGTACCTTTAGTTGGAGGGCATATGGAGCAACACCATCTTCCCTGGTCAGGGAACACATCATCCAATCGAATATGATTCAATATAGGGGGAAAATATGCACTTTAACTTTCTCAGATGGATTGGCCCTACTTTGGAAACATGGACATGGATGGGCTGATGGTGAACCATGAAGACTTGTAGAGTGCAGCTGAGCAGCGCTGAGACCATCATGCACGGGGCTCATCCCTCATACAGGGCGGACAGGTTGCCTGGGAGGTGTGACTGACGGAAAAACTGCGCACTTGTCTCAGATGACCATCGGCCGAATGAATCAGAGGGTCGGTCATGCGTGTTTAGCCGCTGGCGATTCGTCCACTCGCCTTTAATCCACTTTGTCCGGTGGTGGGGTAGGGGTGGTGAGGAGGGGGGCAACGCTTGGACTTTGTCGGCGAAGCGGCCCCCTTCAAAAGAGGTGAACTTGTTTTGTAATCTCCATGCAGGATCCTCCCGACAGGCCACAGATGAGGAAATAATGAGCGAGCTAATCCTAAACATTATCTTTTATAAGTCGGGATCCATGTGTTTCCAATCACCGCCGGCTAAATAGCCCTGTGATAGTAAGCAGAGCATGGGGAAAAAGGAGAGGGAAAGGAAGGAAAAACGAAAGTGAGTGAACGAGAGAGAGCATCATCCAGAGTAACCTTGTTATGGCCCGGTGACGCTGTGCAGAGAGCCTCTTGTCAGCTCGCTGGCAAGGTGCACTTCATTGAAACGGCTCTTATGTTTAGTTTTTCCTTCGTCACAGCAGAGACACATATTAATTCAGTTTATCTTTGTACCTCTCGCTCTCTCTTTCTCTCTCTCTCTCGCTCTTCTCTCGCTCTCGCTCTTCTCTCGCTCTCTCTCTCTCTCGCTCTCGCTCTTCTCTCGCTCTCGCTCTCTCTCTCTCTCGCTCTCTCTCTCGCTCTCTGTCCCTCGCTCTCTCCTATTCTAGTTATATTTCCTCTAACGTTTCTCAACCACTCCTTCAAATGATAAGCATAAACGGTGGCATTAGCTAACGCTATTACAACGCAGTGAACAGCAACAACATCAAACACTATCTGGGGTTTGACCAACGCACAGGACGTAAGGGGGTCGCAGTGACGTTGAAAGCCACTCGTACGTGACCGAGTCTGAACTGTAAATAGGTTGAAATAAGGTCAGGCAATGTGGGGCGCTGCACTGTTAAACAAAACAAACTGAATTAAACGACGGCACAAAGCACTGTCGTAGGACTCCTATCCCTCTCGAGCGAAGGAGTTAGTCAGCGTTTAAGTTAAGCCGAGCACTGGCCGGGGCCCTTAGACCCGTTCTTCCATTATAAATGTATGTGTGAGCAGGCCCTTAATGGCTGCTAATCCAATTTCTGCCACTGAAATCAAATCTCTCCGGCGCCAGTACTTCTCTCCTTCCCTTTGCAAATGATGGCCTCCGCTCTTTCTTGGGCCTGTTTACGGAAAAAAAGCACAGTCTCCCAAAAAAACAACCTGAATAATTTCTAGCTTCACCTTATTTAAGTCAGTCTAAATCTTCCAAATTGTTTTGCCTGGGGCCGTTCCCCCGCTCCCTCCCTTCTATAAAAGTTATTAATTGACAGGCTGAGGTCGCAGGCGTCTCGCAGAGCGCTGCAGTAACTGGAGAGTGCAGGGAGAGGTTTCTCCTCGAGCGCAGGAGCCCCATTTACCGTACGTCTTAATGCCTCCTCGAGGTCATCCATCGATTTCTCCCAGACCGCAAGCAATGGAGATAAGATTAGGCCCGTCGATTCCAGCCCTGCCGCCGCAGCTGTTAGCGGATGAAGTCACTTGTCCGTGCCGGTGGGGCGGGGGTGTTTTCGCTCTTCTTCGGCCAGGTCACGGCCCAGCTGATTATAGGTTTACATGTGTAGACACACACAGAAGGAAAAGGGGCACCGGGCCAGTCCAAACACAAAGCTTGACCACCCCTCTCTCTCTTTCTCTCTCTCTCTCTCTCGCTCTCTCTAGCTACTTCAGGATGTCGTTTCTCAAGATGAATAAAGTTTCTCTTGGAGACGTGGGGAAGGAAAACATGTTTTTGTAACGTGACAGAATACATTTGTTAGAGCTGAGTTTCATTTCTCGAGTGCTGGCTTTGGCCTTTTCCCCTGTCTGAGCGAGGATTGGATACACCGGAGTGCATCAATAAGGCGAGTGGTCATATTGCCAGCCCGCAAGAAGATATTGTCCTGGAGCGATTTTCTAATAATATGATATGTCTCACTGTGCATACCTCGCTGTCGCGATAACAATCTACTGTTGCGTGCTGCAGTCAAACTATTTCCAACGTATCAGCGTCCACTGCTTAAATATAGTCAGCATTGGGTTACTGGACATCGGCATACACTTATTATGCACGCAAACACATCACTTAAACAATGGACACGCACACAGACACACACATATACACAGATGGATTCTTTCCCTCACACAAACACACGCACATATACAGATGCACTCTCACACACACACACACACACACACACAAAACAATTATCCAACAGCAGGCCCCGGTTATGATTTAGAAATCCAAAACAGTTTAATTTGCGTAAAGTATTTCTATTTGTTTGTTTATGGGACTTCCAGTGCAAACTCAGACACAGAACTCATGTTGGCAGAAGATGATTGTATCTACAAAGGAAAATGAAACATTTAAATCATGGACTGCTGAAGTTATATCAGGGGCAGCCAAGACGGAACACCAGTATAAAATAGGGTTACATATTTGTAACCCTGTAAAGTCTCCTACTTTAATTCAATTTCTACTTTGCCAATAATGACATTCATAAAAGACCAAACAGATTTGAACCGTAGCGTGGCTTCCAAAAACAGAATTGTCTTTACATGCTCTTAGATTTATGAATTTGTTCCTGGTTTTGAAAGCTATTGAGATGACTTAATCATTTCTTTCCAGGCAAATGAAACCGTTTCCTCTGTGCAACCCTGGTAATCAGCTTAAGTGATTACATTGGTCGTAAATATGAGATGATGAAAGCTTGGCTCGTTCCAAGCGCATTGTGCCCTAAAAGAAAGGCTGAAAAGCAGCTCTTGACAAGGCATGATAGCCCATCTCGACAGCGTGCTATTGATGCTAGAGGATGGCATTTCACTGTGTTGGTATTGGTTGCCCTCTAGCTGTCAGCGCTGAGAACTTATGTGCTTATCGAATAGAGTTTGATAGAATTAGCCTGGGATTCTATTGAATTACCACACGCTTATGGTTCTCAAACTTCAGCAGTGGCCGTCAACACATATTAGCTATTTTATGATGATGATGATGATGATGATGATGATGTATCATATACGGACGACAGGAGTCACGACAGAATCAAATCAAACATGGTTGTGCTAAGAAGTAGACCAAGACGTTTTCTTTTTGATCTGTGTTTAACAAGGTGCAACTTCTTGTTGTTGTTTCAAACAGCATGCTACAAAAACAATACACAGAATCCATTGCCCTTCTAGAGTAGAATCAAAAAAAGACTGGGAAGTAGCAAGCACTTCTAAAACACTAGTCTAATGAAACCCAGCTGTCCTTAGCCCTATGAGATTTGTAATGGTTTAGCACTGTTTTGCTTGACAGTGCCTAAGAAGTAAGCCTATAACTATAGGGCATTGTCTATAAACTCAAAACAGTTTCATCTGTAATCTGAATTTGAGGATCTGAGTTTCTTTCCGATGCTTAGAGATGGATGTAAGAATGCAGCAGCTACAGTGTGGGTGTTTGTCTGGTCCCACTGTCTTGGCAGTGGTTAAATTACAGCATTGTACTGCCATGTTCAGAACTAGCCTTCAAACCTATGTTTTAACCTTTACCTCCTTGCACCGTTTTGAAGTACATGCAATTTTTCTCTGCCAAAGTGTCCCGATACGTTCCATGAGGGTCCTGCGAGCGCAGTTCTTAATGGAGAGAGATTATGAACCTCTGTACATGGGTTTAATTGCAGTCAAATGTAATGCATCTTGAATTGATTGCACCCAGGCCAATGTTTATGAGTGCAGACAGATGCTGAATGAAAATGGCCTTTTGAGATTGCAATTAGTCATGAGATCCACAGGAAACACAGTGTTGAACTTCATCATTGACACACGATACTGTGGTTCATCCTGTAAGATATTTACTGTGCACACGTTCGCTTAATGTGTTTTGGATCAAAGTGCTAGGTAAATCCTTGTTTGGTACACAGTATTTTTTAGTTTACCATGGTTCGCCTGAGATCTGCGTGTATGAAATGCAACTGCCTCAGAATGGCCATGTGACTTTAAATGGCAACGTTGAAGTAATTGGAGGAAATGGCTGCGGCATGGTTTGATGTGTTTATGCATCGGTCATACTCATTGAGAAATGCCTTTAATAGAGCAATATCTTGTTTTCTCATGCATGTCCACACAAGTATTTTACAGTTCGGTACAGCAAATGGGCCATTCCTTATTTTTTTATCCACTTCAGGTCTGCCAGTACATATGAGAAGCCAATTAAAGATAATGCCACATATTACACTATGTTACCTTTCTGTTCCTGGGAGCAAGTGTAATAATAAGACTTAGAAGTGGTCTGCTTGAGGCCTAGAGCTGAGACCTGTTTTTATTCTGCGATTTTCCCGCTCAGTGGACCGTGGCTCATTGCTGTGGCTGTGTGTTGGGATCCAGATAGCATCTCATCATCCAACCCTTACCCTGCTTTTTCCCCCCATTAGAGCGACTTTCCCTTTAAATTCCCTTACACTCACTGCTTTTCACACCCATTCGTCTGATACACACACTCTTGAAACACACACACACACACACACACACACACACACACACAAGCATACACTCACACACGCATTCATGCACAAACACTCACATACACACGCACAAACACACACACACAAACACACATTCACTCATTCAATCACTCACTAACTCACAGAAATGCAGAAACACAGACATACTCACAGAAACGCACACACATACACACACACACATAGACAAACACACACACACACACACACACACACACACACACACACACACACACACACACACACACACACACACACACACACACACACACACACACACACACACTGCGTTATCTTATTTGTTTGGCAGCCAAATTGTTGCCCTGTGGTTCAGTAGTCAACATTTTCTCCGTCGTTGGGAGCCCAGAGCTCTGCAGCCTTCACCACACAAGGTTCCATGAGCACACGTTTGTTTCCCAGCATGCTTCACCCGCACCACATAAACCTGGGATTTATTAACCTTCGGGAGGCAGACCTTTTAAACACGAGTTATTAATGTTTATTTTGTCTAACCCTGCTTTATTAACTCAGTACTGCAGACAAAAACAATAAGATGGTGTTAAAAAGTAAAGACGCTCACCCCTGTGTGTCAAAGTACACACATCCAAGGAGATCTATGTAACATTAAGGAGTTTAAATGGCCCTGTGAGAACGTTTCAGTTAGGATGAATGTGTATATCTGATAGAAGCGGGCCTGGCTCAGAGTGAGCCCATTGGCTGCTCTGAGCTGAGTCCGATGACACCTCACAAAGCCCTCTTTAGAGATTTTAAACCAAACAGTGAGTGGGTGGGGGTAGGCGAGGTCGCCCAACAGCCATCATGATCCCTTGAGAAACCATTCAGGATACATTTGGATGTTTTTCCCCGAATTGGAGGGAAGTAATGAACCCTTTTGTGAAATGTCAAAAAATAACATCCAAATGGGAACATTTGAAACTAACCGTTGTTGCTGTTGCCTTCCTCTAGGGGGATCGGGGAAACAACGGACCAAAGAACCAAAGAAGAAGAACACCAAGCAGAAGCTCCGGGTCCGGGCTCAGAACCAGCACAGCGACCACCTGGCCTCAGTGCGCTCCAGCCACCGGGACTGAGCGCCACGCAACGCACAGCCCAACGACACGCTGCTAGCCACCGCCGCCACCGCTGCTCAACACACACACACACGTCCCCAAGGAACAGACTCCGCTCACTCAGAACCCCTCAACTCCACACAGACACACAAACACACACCCAACTGTGCCCACACAACTCCCGCCTGCTCGGTTGTAGGGCGAGGTACGTTCAAACACATGCACACACAGACACACACAATCAATTAGGAAACTCATACTCAACGCTGGTGTCCACCTCGCCTCCTTACTGCCCCCCCCTCCTACCCCCCTCCCACCCCACGCGTGCATTGCTGACCAACCCAAACAGTCCGATCAACCCCTCCCCCTCCCATGCACCCGCATCCCTTTCCTGACCTTCGACTGGCGACCTTTCAACAGTGACACCCATCAGTGACGGACCCACTCACACACAACATCATCATCATCTCATCTCCACGGAAACGGAAGACCAAAACGATTCCCCAGAGAGAGGCGCCGGAGGGACGCCCAAAAGCACGGAGGAGAGGCGCAACGGAAGGTGTTCTCAGTTTTGCGACGCTGGCGAAGGAGCGCACAAGCTGTATAAACTGTCGTGGGACAATGAGAGACGGAGCAAGAGCTTGACGAAAAGCGAGGAGAGGCGAGGCAGAGGGGTGGATGAACATAAAGGACGGAGGACGGTAAAGATGGAGAGAGAGTGAGGGAGAGAGTGAAAGAGAGAGATCTTGGCTCTCGTTAAAAAAGAACGATGCTGATGGACACATTATTTACATCTTGAAACTAAAAAGAGACTGTTTTTTCTGTATTTATGACAAAGCTATCCCACCGCCTGTGTACCGCTCCCCTTTCTTTCGGGACGCAGTGTTTTCCCTGTATGGCCTTTATCTGTATGTACATTTTCAAGAGTAAAGGAAAAATCATGCATAGTTGCAGTATTTTATTCTCAGCACAAACTGTTTACGTTCAGACCGCTTCATGCTCTAACTGTATAGTGTCGATAAATAAAAAAAAGAAATTTAGTTGTTGGTTCCGCATGGCAACACACACTCCTGTGTATATAGTTTATCTAATTATAAACGTATTACTGTATTTTCAGTATTGACTCATTCATTGTCCTAAATGTTTTAGAGTTCAAGGGTTGTAATATTAAGCTTCAGATTGAAAAAAATTAAAATAAAATAATAAACATAGCCTCCACATAGCTATTACATTTATATGGTATATATTTGATTTATTTATTAATTCTATTTTTTACTTTTTGTGTTCATCGGAAATCTATGCCTCATGCTGTTACTCTTATATGCTGAAATATTATTAGGAATTCCGTATACCAATTCACATATCTTTAACAAGTGGATGTTTTTGTTTTGTCATGCCCAACAGTGTCATTTTCTCATTTGAATTCTCAATTCTCATTTGACTGCCTACTGATTTCAACATGTTGGAAAAGAACAACAATACAATAATGATTTGTTAAATGTACCCTAGGTTTAATAATCAGGCTCCAGCAACTATATGGTCATAGGACTGCATATGTGTACATGGTGTTTTATTAAAATACATTTCATGTGACTGTATCTTGAATGACTTATTTTATTTCTCTTCTCTCAGCCGTTGTTACACCTCACACCTATTGTTCCCCCTCTTAACTTGAAACACCCCACACTTTTATGACCCACCAAAACGTTACAATAAATACACCTTAAAAAAAAATCTTTATTCAAACTATATCCAGAACGTGCCAGATGGGAAATTGTTTCAATCGACGTTGAGGTCAGGGTTGGCTTGAGATTCACTCCGTATAATCATTCTCTCTTAAAAATACTGCGACCAATTCTGCCAGACAGTGTATGAATGAACAGTAGCAAATGAATCATATTGTGTCACATATATCATCCTAGGAGAAACAGACCACAACATTCATGTCACTAGTAATTCTCCGAAAGCACACATGATATTTCCATAGGGAGATCGACACCCCTGACACACCCCACTCTCTCTCTCTCTCTCTCTCTCTCTCTCTCTCTCTCTCTCTCTCTCTCTCTCTCTCTCTCTCTCTCTCTCTCTCTCTCTCTCTCTATCTGCTGTCTGGGGCTTCCCAGAGACGCTCTATAGATATGGAGGAAATCTATTTTCCACAGTTTACGACCAATGCTTGGTTATACTTGGGTGTGTCACGGATCATCTAAGGCGCTGGGCAAGTGACTTTAATCCTCCTTGGGATACATGTAGCCAGCTAGCCAGCCAGCCAGTCAGCTCGTAACTGGAACAAGACAATAGCAGAAAATGAAAAAAACAACAACAACAACAACAACAATGTTTTTCATAGAAGGAAGCTACATGTAGAGAGTCGCTGCTTGGTGCCATCTGCTGCTGGTTACGAATTAATGAACGACCCACAGATGTCATCCCCTGGGCCAGACTATCACCGCTCCAGACTCAGAGGATTAAAACTCGAGGTTTAGGATGAGGAACTGCACTGAAGTGGATTCATTATAAGAGGAAGACCACCAGCAAAACAGAAACACCAGGCACGACGGCGCAGGCTGAATGAAAAAGTATAGCCTCAAAAACGAAATATGTTGGCAGAGTCTAATTCTTTGGGTTCTTCCCCTCACATTCTCTAGTGTTGATCCATCATGGATGTTTTGAATTGGAAAAGTGTGTGTGGTACATGTGAATGTCCCTTGGTAGATCTGCATTCACTTGCACATCAGAGAGAGCTGTTGTCCCCTGTGTGCTACTTCTCTAAACCAATTCTCCTTGATAATGTATGCGTGTGTGTCTGTGTGTGTGTGTGTGTGTGTGTGTGTGTATGTGTGTGTGTGTGTGTGTGTGTATCTGTACATGTGAATGTCTGTCTGTGTGTCTCTGCGTGTGTGTGTGTATGTGTGCCCGAGCATGTGCGTGTGTGCGTGTGTGTGTGTGTGTTTAAAGTCTGTGTGTTGTGGTAGCTGAGACTGAAGCACTCTTGTAATCTGACAGGGAGTGTTTTCATTAGTTCTGTTGGGTCCTATTATTAAAGAAGGCTTCAAAGGCCCAACAAGTGGAACCACACACAGGAAGCGGCCTTGGCGCTGCCGCTGCAGCGCTATGGATCGGCGATAGCCATCTCTGAGTGTTAAACACAGGATGTTATGGTGCATAAGGCCAGCCTCGCTATGGATCATACAGGTAATGCGATTAGGACCGGCCCCTCAGGATAAGCATCAGAGGGCCCTTCTTCCCTTCCTCACCACCTCCTGTAGCGAGCTCTCTTCCTCTTCCTCACCACCTCATGTAAAGAGGTCTCTTCAACTTCCTCACCACCTCATGTAGCGAGGTCTCTTCCTCACCACCGTAGGAGCTCTCTTCCTCTTCCTCACCACCTCCTGTAGCAAGCTCTCTTCCTCTTCTTCACAAGTTTATGTAGAGAGGTCTCTTCCTCTTGCTCACCACCTTATGTAGAGAGGTCTCTGCCTCTTCCCCACCACCTCATGTAGAGAGCTCTCTTCCTCTAGCTCACCACAGTATGTAGAGAAGTCTTTTCCTCTTCCTCACAACCTCATGAGGTCTCTTCCTCTTCCTCAGCACCATATGTAGAGGTCTCTTCATCTTCCTCACCCTCGTATGCAGAGCGGTTTCTTCCTCTTCCTATGAGGCAAGGATTGAGTATGTTTTTTAGTTTTTTTGGCCGGTTGCAACTGATCCTCACAGAGGTGGGGGTGTTATATCCTTTCTTCATCTGCTGTTTTTCAGATTGCCAACATGGCGTCTCCCGCACTCAGGCAATAGGTGACACCTGTGGCCGGTCCTCGAAATCTGGCTCTATAAGGCAGGCCAAGCACCACCAAGACACCTGGTGTTCTGCCCTCAGTTTTGTTATTAGTTTACCCCAATAAACTTTGTATCATTGAACCTTGTTGGCTGATCTTTTCATGGCACCTCCTTGGAGCCAGTAATACCCCCTCCCGTCTCCGGCATCAAATGCAGGCCTGGTGCGCCCTGCTGATCTGTGAATGTGCCGTGGTGCCAGTGTGACACATTTGTTCCAATGCACAAGGCAGAAGTGGAAGTTATGACATTGGTGGGGCTAATAACATTGCCCGGTATAATAAACATTGAAATAATTGCTGTTTTTAATAACTGTACCTTATAACGGGCCATCGTTTTGCCCTTTGAGCCGAAGGGGAAATCTGGAAGCGCTAATGCTCACATGGGCCTCTGTGAATTGGCGAGGGACAACTCGGCAAAGAGCGAGGACACGCATGGGTGTCAAAGGCCAAATGGACCTTACTGCCATGAACAAGTTTACCATATGTCACCCATCACAGTGTGTGTGTGTGTGTGTGTGTGTGTGCGTGCGTGTGTGTGTGTGTGTGTGTGTGTGTGTGTGTGTGTGTGTGTGTGTGTGTGTGTGTGTGTGTGTGTGTGTGTGCATGTGTGTGTGTGTGTGTGTGTGTGTGTGTGTGTAGGCATTAATGACTGCATTTATTTCCGTTTTATTCCCTCCTAATAGCAAATTTCACCCAGAGTCCCATTTCCTGTGTGTGTGTGTAAGTGGGAAAAAAGTTGCTAGGTAACACATTAATTACATAAATAAATAGGTTTGTCAATAAAACGCAGCTGCCCGTGACAGTCATTTACTTTGCGGTAGAGTTTTCAAAATTAATTTCATGAAATGGTGGAGTGGTTAGCCCACTTAGTGCCCAGCATGAACCAGGGGAAACTGGACAGCCAGATCCCTATATGAACGTTAATCTCTGTAATATAACACGTTGCGTTTGCCTCACTCTGCCGTAAGCGAAGAGACAGGGCTAAGGGTTCGAATAAAAAATAAATAAAAGCTTAATGCTAAGCGTTTCCATGCCCATAGAAATCACTGTGCTGTCTCAAAAACGATTTTTTTTTCACCTCTTCGAACGACAAATGGGGGAATATTTATGAGTCACTAGCTGTGGTCGTGTTTCCGCGGCCGGGGCTGCATAACAGCAGGTGCAGTGTGCGCCGTGGGGTTATATCACTGCCTGTACACTGGGGACACATATCTCTATACTACCCAAT